>NC_053497.1:68818461-69128461 GCF_905171775.1 Rana temporaria
CAGTTGTAAACACACTTCAGGGAACACATAACCCCTTCAGCGCCCCCTTGTGGTTAACTCCCAAACTGCAACTGTCATTTTCACAATAAGCAATGCATTTTAAATGCATTTTTTGCTGTGAAAATGACAATGGTCCCAAAAATGTGTCAAAATTGTCAAAAGTGTCCGCCATAATGTCGCGGAAAAAAAAAAAAAAAAAAAAAACGCTGATCGCCGCCATTAGCAGTAAAAAAATAAAAAAATAAAAATGCAATAAAACTATCCCCTATTTTGTAAACGCTATAAATTTTGTGCAAACCAATCGATAAACGCCTATTGCGATTTTTTTTACCAAAAATAGGTAGAAGAATACGTATCAGCCTAAACTGAGGGGAAAAAAAATATGTTTATATATGTTTTTGGGGGATATTTATTATAGCAAAAAGTAAAAAATGTTGCATTTTCTTCAAAATTGTCGCTCTATTTTTGTTTATAGCGCAAAAAATAAAAACCGCAGAGGTGATCAAATACCTCCAAAAGAAAGCTCTATTTGTGGGGAAAAAAGGACGCCAATTTTGTTTGGGAGCCACGTCGCACGACCGCGCAATTGTCAGTTAAAGCGACGCAGTGCCGAATCGCAAAAAGGGGCCTGGTCTTTTACCTGCATTTTGGTCCGGGTCTTAAGTGGTTACGCAGTTACAGCAAACAATTGCCCCCCCCCCCCCCAAATGGGTTATAAAAGGTTTTTCAGAAATAAATATAAGCTGGTCATTGTAAGCACCCTGTCACTAGTAAATGCTTTGTATACATCTACTGGAGAGCTTGTTCTTTTGAAAAACAACAGACTTGCTGAATCACTAAATGAAAAATAGAAGAAAGAAAGCCTAGGAAACGAAAACCAATGCAGCCACCACATTCTTAAAAAAATAAAAATAAAATGGAAAGATGAAAACATAATAAATGTTTGTTTTGGGGTTTAATATCACTTTAAGCTTCTCCACACATTACAGCACATACATTTTATATACATGATGTATAAACACTCTATATGAAATAGGTGCTGTGTCCACTCTATATATGGGCTGTATATACACACAATAGATGCTGTATATACACTCTATATATGGGCTGTATATACACTCTATATACAATAGATGCTGTATATACACTCTATATATGGGCTGTATATACACACACAATAGGTGCTGTATATACACACTCTATATACAATAGATGCTGTGTATACACTATATATGGGCTGTATATACACACACACACACTCTATATACAATAGGTGCTGTGTACACTCTATATACATGCTGTATACACACTTTCTATATCCGACAGGTATAGACACCATTCTACAAACAGTAAGTGCAGGTCCCAAATGGTGATGTAAAGACATTCAATCACACCCATTTATTCAGACTGTGGCACTACAAATCCCAGCATGCCCACCCAGGCAGTACAGGAGGACTGAGGTGATGAGCACTTACCTGACACAGGTGACTCCGGCACCCACCTGACTCCGGGCTGCAATGTATGGAAAGTGGCTCTGACTTCCTTGCAGTTGAGGGGTGCCCTCGCTACTACCAGTGCCACCCATGCCATGAGCACAGCTCCGCACACCTCCCAGGCTGCCATGTGTTCAGTGTCGGTGCCCGCTCAGATCTCTATGACGGGTCAATGCATGCCACAGCACCTGGCCGAGATAACAGGTGCAGGAGAGCGCCTAAACTGCAGGGGTCCTGCCAGCATGGGAGTCGTGTTGTATGGTGGGGGTTGGCAGGCTGCAGAGCGCACACACAGTCCGGAGCACAGTACAGCTTTTCATAGTCCGTGAGGTGAAATGAGCTCGGGCTTCTGGGATGCTCCGCTTTTGGCGTTCAGCAGAGCAATGTTATTACTGTACGGATCAGGCGCCACCTACTGGTTATTATCCATTACAACACCAAGGCTTTTATCATTAGCAACACCTGAGTGCGATGGGAGAAGTCCTGTGTCTGGAGCTCATAATCCTTGTCTTTATTTTCAGCCACTTGGCTGTCATTTATAATGTCAACGGAGCCCTCTAAAAATAGCGATCACTTTGTTTAATAACCACTTCAGCCCCAGAAGGTTTTACCCACTTTCTGACCAGGCCATTTTTTGTGATACGACACTGTGTTACTTAACCACTTCAGCCCCGGACCATTTCGCTGGTCAAAGACCAGGCCCCTTTTTGCGATTCGGCACTGCGTCGATTTAACTGACAATTGCACGGTCGTGCGACGTGGCTCCCAAACAAAATTGACGTCCTTTTTTCCCCACAAATAGAGCTTTCTTTTTGTGGCATTTGATCACCTCTGCGGTTTTTATTTTTCGCGCTATAAACAAAAATAGAGCGACAATTTTAAAAAAAAATGCAATATTTTTTTACTTTTTGCTATAATAAATATCCCAAAAAAAAAAGATATAAAAATACATTTTTTTTCCCTCAGTTTAGGCCAATACGTATTCTTCTACATATTTTCGGTAAAAAAAAAATCACAATAAGCTTTATTGATCGGTTTGCGCAAAAGTTATAGCGTCTACAAAATAGGGGATAGTTTTATGCCATTTTTATTAATATATATATATATATATATATATATATATATATATATTTTTTTTTTACTAGTAATGGCGGCGATCATTGATTTTTATTGTCACTGCGACAATAGGGCATACATATCAAACACTTTTGACACATTTTTGGGACCATTGTAATTTTTACAGCAATCAGTGCTAAAAAAAATGCACTGATTACTGTGAAAATGACACTGGCTGTTAAGGGATTAAACACTGGGTGGTGCTGTAGGGTTAAGTGTTCCCTAGGGGGTGATTCTTACTGTAGGGGGCCGTGGCTTGCTGTGACACATCACTGATCACTGTTCCCGATAACAGGGAACACGATCAGTGACAGTGTCACCAGGCAGAACGGGAAGATGTTGTGTTTACACTAACATCTCCCCATTCTATCTCTCCGTGAGACGATCGCGGGTGTCCCCGCGGTGATCGAGTCCGCCAGACCCGCGGTCAGACTCACAGAGAAGGTGGCAGGGCCGAGAGCGCGACCACACAGTGGCATCTTAAAGGGGACGTATCTATGTCTGTCCGTGCCATTCTGCCGACGTAAATATATAGGTCCTTAAGTGGTTAAAATAACAATTGCGCGGTCGTACGACGCTGTAGCCAAGTAAAATTGATGTCCCTTTTCCCCACGCATAGAGCTTTCATTTAGTTGTATGTGATCACCTCTGCGGTTTTTATTTTTTGCGCTATAAACAAAAACACACTGACAATTTTGAAAACATTTTTATTTATTTTTTTTACTTTCTGCTGTAAAACAATTACCTAATAAAAAAATTTAGAAAATCTAATTTCTCCAGGTATGTGATCCAGCGCAGAGCGACCACCCTGCCACAGTATATCTACGGTGGGCAGTCCACAAGCGATTAAATAAGAATCATTGTTAATATGGTACCATATGTGAGCTTTGAGAGCTGAGCATACCGTACTCTGAGTGTATACACTCTATATACATGCTGTTTATACACTATATACGATAGGTAATCTGAATATCTCGTCTGTGGAGAATTCTTACTGGTGGATTATGCTTTGATATATACAATGTATTGATTTTATACTGTTTTCACTAGAAGTGCTGCACTTTAATTTTATTGTTAGATATATACACAGAGTTTGTGGAGTCTCTCTGCATGATAGCTGCTGTGACCCACAGGCATTGATGTATTTATATTATTTTTGACGTGCAACAAAACACGGGACTGCCACCAGCATATTGGGTGCCACTAAGAAATAGCGGTACCACAAGCGTGATGCACGTTTTGAGTACAATTCTGGAAACACAGGCAGAAACGTGCATTTCTGCCCACGTTTCAGGGACGCATAGGTGTGAATGCTGCCTAAAGCCTCGTACACACGCTTTGATTTTCGACGACAGAATGTCCAATTTTTGTGGCATGCTATGTCGAAAGTGAAGAGGTTACTCACAATACGAGAATTTTCGTTTGACAGAATACAACGTCAGAAGTGACGCAACGTGTTGAATAGTTTTGTACATATTCTTTTGTTTCTGAACATATGTAGTCTTGCTCTTACGATTTTTTTGATACTAAGGAAATGAAAATCAGACGTTGCGTTCACATGTTATAGTCTGCACATCCAGCTTTTATCTGACGAAAAAGTGAAATCAGCTTTCGAAAGCACCGTACTAACAGTAAGATTTGCAGACGATCGGTCGTCGATACACAATTGACGTCCGAAAATCAAAGCGTGTGTACAGGCCTTAAGACCCCATACACACTATTTTGGCCGGAAGGGCGTTGGCCGTGAACTTGTTCTGCATACACACGGCACAACATTTTCAGCCAACATTCACCAAACCACATGATTTTTCAGCTCTTTACCGCCACCCTTTGGGCAACTTCTGCTATTGTTGTCTGATGTTTAACATTGGTTCTGAGCATGCGTGTTTGTACTTTGGATTTTAGTTGGACGGATTTGTGTACACATGATCGGATAAACCGACGTAACAGATTTATTGCCAGACAGTTGGTTAGCATGAAAGCCAACTTTTATTGTCGTTAATTTAGCCAACAATTGTCTGATGGAGCATACACACGGTCAGATTATCCGACACAACACGTCCATCAGTCAATTATGGGCATAAAATTGGATCAAGTGTACAAGCCTTTAGGCTGGGTTCACACTGCTGCGAATTCTTTTGCGAATTTAAGACGCACAAATTCGCAAGTCATTAACATTGTTTTCCATTAGTGCCGTTCACATCAGTGCGTTAAGAATCTAAGCTGCGGAAAAAGGGTCCCGTGCGAGTTTGATCCATGTGCGATGTGAATTCAGCTCTAAAGACCGGCATGGCCGCAAATTTGTGGTAAAATCACGTGATTTTGAATTTGCAGCAGTGTGAACATAGCCTAAGGCCCCTTTCACACTGAGGAGTTTTTCAGGCAGTACAGCGCTAAAAATAGCGCCTAAATACCACCTGAAAAACTCCTGCCCAGCCTTCTCAATGTGAAAGCCCGAGGGCTTTTACACTGAGGCGATACGCTGGCAGGAGAGAAAAAAATCTCCTGCAAGCAGCATCTTTGGAGCGGTGAGAGGATCGGTATGTATACCGCTCCTTCCCATTTAAAACAATGGGAAACCGCGGTAATACGGCCCGCATTGCGCCTCTGCAGAGGCGTATTGCGGGCGGTATTAACCCTTTATCGGCCGCTAGCGGGGGTTAATACCGCACCGCTAGTGGCCAAATCCCGCGGCAATTCCGACGGTATATCGCCGCAATTTTTAGCGGCGCTATACCGCCACCGCGCCTCCCACCCCAGTGTGAAAGGGGCCTTAGAGTTTTCAATTTGTATGCAGACAGGCAGGCCCTTGCACTACATGTTTTGTTAAATCTGAAGACAAAAATCTGCACAAAATCTAGTAGTGTTTATGGGGTCTTTTCGAGTCACTTCTTGTGTATTTGCACTCACTCCAAAAATGTCCGTACATCATTGCTCTGAACCAGAAATGAGCTTGAGCATGTTCTGACTAGGATCCAAACCTTATGCAAGTCCACCAGGAAGCTGTCACCTGTACAGGTCAATTATCTGCAGCTGGGGCAATTAGAGCCTGAGTAATTACTGTCCTGGGACCTGCAGCTGCTGTGTGTAGCCACCTATTGAGATGAATTAGAATATGCGTTTGTATGCTGATATGGCCCGTGGGTTGCATAACCACTTCAACTCCGGGTCTTTTCTTTGACACTTTTGATTACAAGTGAAAAATACAGGTTTTTGCATTTTTTTGCAAAAAAACAATACATAACCGAATGTTATGGGGAATGTTCTAAAATTGTGCAAGCCCGTGCAACAGCAACAAACAGCGTACATTTTTTTTGCTAGCCATAGGCGACATTTTAAAGGTTACCACTTAGATTTACAGAGAAGGTCTAGTGCTAGAATTACTGCCCATGATCTGATGTTCATGGGAATACCTCACATGTGTGGAACAATCTCTGTCTGCGTGCGTGAGGAACCAACGCACGTGTTCGCCTTTGCGTGCTAGCATGGGGGACACAGGGGCACTTTAATTTAAAAAATATATATTATGATTCATTTATTTTAGTTTTTTTATATTTTTACACTGTTGCTTTACATTTATTTTTTTATCACTTTTATTGCTGTCAGAAGGAATCTAAACATCCTTTGTGACAGCAATAGGCATGTGACAGGTACTTTTGCAAGCATTCAAAACATCAAGATCTGTATTTTTGAATACTTTTGATTTAAAAAAATGGTGCCGTTGACATGCAGGTAAAGCTGAGGTGATGTCATGGCCTTGCTTCCGGGTTACCATCATGAACAGCCAATCAAAGCTGAATCCGGCCTTGCTTGGCTGTCTGGCCAGCCAGTGGACATACATGCTCGGGTCTCCCAATGGGGCAGGAGAGCCAGGGAGTAGGGATGAGCTCCACTTGCAGTGCCTACCAGGAAGTCGGCACGGCGCTGCGCTAATCAAAGGTAGGGAGACATTTCCCAATCTCTACAGCCACTCATCGGGACAATGTCTCCCTGCCTGTGATTAGCGCAGCGCCGTGTCAACTTCCTGGCGGACACTGCACATGGAGTGTGCGAACACGCCAGAGCTCATCCCTACCAGGGAGAGACAAGGAAGGATGCGGGAGGGAGGGACAACCCTTTCCGCTGCTTGTAGTGGTAGTGCATCCATTAAGGGCGCATGGGTGCTGCCCCCTCTCTCCAGCCACCCCCTCTATGTAAAATAGATAGATTCATGCATTGCATGAATCTATCCATGGTCACTGTAGCCACCCCCTATTCAGGTATCCAGACCCTTTTCAGATGCTGGACACCTGAATTACAGCAGTTTTTTTTAAGGACCTAATTAGAGCCATAGGCTCTAATAGACTTAAAAAAAAGGTTAACTGCGAGAGCAGAGCATTGCGAAAGCAGTCCACCCAGGTGTGTTATCAAAGCAAATTAATATTTACTTTGCTAACACTGAACCGCCAATCAGGAGGCGCAGATCTAATACCGGTGACCTGATTGGCTGAAGGCAGAGGCGATCCCATTGGCCACCTAGCAGAACAGGAAGAGGGAGGACTCATCGCCTGACCCGCGCCACCCGTACCACAGCTCTCCGCCGCCACCTGCTGCCTGACGCGCCACCACGATGAGGTAAGTGCAGCAGGCGGGGGGGCACTGTGGCTGCATATTATGGGTACAGAGGCTGCATATGATAGGCACAGTTGGCTGCATTTTCTGGGCACAGTTGGCTGCATTTGCTGGGCACAGTGGCTGCATATGATGGGCACAGAAGCTGCATACGATGGGCACAGTTGACTGCATTTGATGGGCACAGTGGCTGCATATGATGGGCACAGTTGGTTGCATTTGCTGAGCACAATTGGCTGCATATGATGGGCACAGAGGCTGCATATGATGGGCACAGTTGGCTGAATTTGAAGGGGACAGTGGCTGCATATGATTGGCACAGTTGGCTGCATATGATTGGCACAGTTGGCTGCATATGATTGGCACAGTGGCTACATATGATGGGCACAGTTGGCTGCATTTCCTGTGCACAGTTGACTGCATATGAAGGGCACAGTTGGCTGCATTTGATGGGCACAATTGGATGCATATGATGGACACAGTTGGCTGCATTTGCTGGGAACAGTTGGTTGCATTTGATGGTACAGTGGCTGCAGTTGATGTCTTTGTTTAAATTTATTTCAGAATTTTTCAGTTTGTTTGCGCCTCCCTAAAAATTTGGAGCACTTGTAATAGCATTCAAGCTACTAGGTAGCCGTTCTGATTGCTCATACAAGAGAGCCAACTGCCAGCTCTAAAAAGCAGTACCGGGATGATGCCTGCAGCTGCGTATAATAACCAAATGTCCAGCTATGTACGGGTACATTGCTGCTCGTCAAGTGGATAAAGTACCTCCATGCACAAGGACAATTGCACACTATTTGTGGTTGGAGCATACACCAGTGTGGGTGCTTTATGCAACTCCCAGTCCAGTACAGTCACATATTCAACTTCATCCCCGGCAGCTGCTAGTCATGGGAGAGTGAATACACAAGCTCTGCGTACTATAAAGCCCTGTGCATGAAGTACATGAAAAATTCCAATCGCTAATTGGGTTCTTCTTTATGCATATACGACGCACAAAAAAAACGTGCATGCTCAGAATCAAGCAGAAGAGCCGAACTGCCTATTTAACTTCACTAATCTCGACTCGTCGTATGTGTTGTATGTCACCGCGTTCCTGGCGTTCGGATCTTCAGCCATGATTTGAGTTACCGTGTGTATGCAAGACAATTTTGAGCCTTTTTCCTGCTGAAAAAAAAAAACACGGTTTTCCTGTGTACAGGGCATTATAGTGACTAAGCATAACCACTTGTTGTTTCAGTGTATGTAACAGGGTGACAAAATGGAGCACAGAAGGAGCACATGGGGGAACTCTGTCACCACATAACAGAAGGTGCCTGAACAAGGACTTTCATGGTTGCACCGCAGGTATTACTTTAAGGATAGATGACTCTTTTCTAGCAGTATGGCTCCTTTAAAATGGCCTGTGCCTAATTCAGAAAATAATTGTGACACTTCTGTTAGAAGATCTGACACATGAACACAAGATTCGGGTAGTTCTTATTTGCAGAACTTACAGGCTAGGTTCACACTGCTGCAAATTCAAAATTGCGGTAAAGTAGGTGATTTTACCGTGATTTCACGGCTGCGTTTTTGCTGCGAATTTTCCGCGATTTTGCCGCAATTTCAGGGAACTCCAGTCTATAGAGCTGAATTATCATCGCACACGGATCAAACTCGCACAGGACCCTTTTTTCCCGTAGCTTAAATTTGCAACGCCTTGATGTGAACGGCACTAATGTAATCGCAACTGCTGAAATTCGCAATAGAATTCGCAGCAGTGTGAACCTAGCCTGAAGCAGAACTAAACTCACCAATTTAAGAACCTGTCAGTCACTATGGTTGCAACAGATTCAAAAAGAATTAACGCCAGTTCACAGATATGCAAAAGGTTGGTGTACAAACCGAGCCAAAGCCGAAGCAGTTGTAACCCTAAAAATGTTTTTAAAAAAATCCTGTTCCTTGCGCATGAATAACAGCACAGTGCAGTGTAACCATGTCCCCTTGCGACAAAACGTTGGGCAGGCGGTGTTCTGACGTCAACGCGTTACCAGCTGAACCCGGAAGACACGGGCAGGCACATCGAGGAGCCAGCCAGCTCGATTTTTTATTATATGCTTCAAACAATTGACAAATTGTAAGTGCGCATTTTTATATTTATTATTAAAGTTAACCCGGATTTTACACTATGCGAGTTTTCCTTTTCATGGCACATCTTTACATGTATTGAACGTGAAAGTCTACATTGAGGAGTTCCCTGGTGGAGAGCTGTTTGGAAGTTACCTGCCTTATGCGTTTGCGATCACCTAATCAGAGATCAATTCCAGCTGGTAAGAGGAAGTAATACCTATGGTGGAGGCTTTCCTTTCTTCACGTTCTTCTGGATGTTGGGAGTTTTCTGCACTGAAAAACCTAGTCCTGGGATTTCATTTTTTTTGGACTATGTAATCTTTGAATACACTTATGACTGGGCTGTTTTTCTTTTATTCATTTACTTATATGGTTAATGAGTTTTTTGCACTTAATTAATAAGTTCAAACTTATCCATTGGGATTTCACCTATCTGGATTGTTAATATCTGGACTTTACTATTTACACTTATCACTGGGGCATTTTATATATCATATTCATTTATTTGGTCACTATTTTTTATATATAGAGAGTTCTGTTTTTTAACAATTCTATATTGCATATTTATAGAGGGATCTTTATATAGTCACTTAATTAGCGCAGTTTTTTTTTTTTGGTTCTAACACTCAGGGCTTTTTTTCTCAGACAATAGGTGCAGGAACTCCCCCTTTCCGAGTCACCCCTTTTCACCACCCCCTACCCACCTCCCAGTACCGCCCCTTTTAGACAATATAGAACCAAGTATAATTTTGTGGTGCTAAGTAATTTATATGGAATTTGGTAATGATATCAAGAAAAGCAATAAAATAGATCCCCTGCAGCCAGCAACAAAAGATCCCCCTAACAATGGACCACCCACAACAAAATGTCCCCGCCAGCAACAATAGACTCACGGCAGCATCAACAGATCCCCCTACAGCCAGCATTAATAGACTCTCTGGCTGCCATCAACAATAGACCCTCCCCCAACAGTAGATCTCTTTCAGCTACAACTGACCTCCCCAGCAACATAAGACCCCTCTAGAAACAATAGGTCCCCCACCAGCAACAATAGACCCCCCTGCAAAAATATATCCACAGCAGTGAGCATCAATACCCTGCAGCACACCCCAGCATCCCTTTTCATTACATACAGTCAGTTCAGAAGGTGCCGGAACTGCGTTTCCCCACGTTCCCGCTGAAAAAAAGCCCTGCTAACACTTATAGTTGCTTGCTGATCATCATATTTTTTTTTGGATGAGCGCAATATTTTTTTACCAGTGTAATTTTGGCCCTTTGTATCATCTAAAATACCTGATTGATAGTGCCTGGTGCTGCCCTCCCCTTTGTAAACTGACCACCTTTATCGTGGCTGATACATTCATGTCACAGCTCTGGGCTACAGTGCAGTGTCAATGAGACACACAGAAAACAATTGTCCTAGTGGTGGATGGTGTTTTACACTGCAATAAACCGCCGGTCACCGCACTTAATGTGAATTAACCCTAAATGTTCAATGATGAGCAGAAAAATTCAGCTCAATGGACAAGGCCTGAAAACCCCTAATGTATGACAACATAATGAACTGAACTATCTCAATCTATAATAGGAAAGACTGTGAGAGAGCATTCATAATTTAATTATGGGTAGAGTTGCTAGATCTGGTAAGGGAAATGAGTAACAGCTGGCAATTACATAATAGTTAGACTTATATTGCCCTTTACGGGTGTTACACATGTATGAATTGGTATGAGCATAATGCCATCACAGCATATTGGCAACTATAATTGGGAGATGTCATATTGCTTGTCTCAGCAGGAAAAGAAAATCACTCCATCCAGTATGTTCAATAAAGAATAAATAATCTCCCTCTACTGCTAGGCATCACTAGCATTAATCAGAACATCTCGTAGAGGTAAATTATCCATATAAATAAGCCTTAAAACAGTTTAACGCAGTTCCCAAATCCTCAGTAGAGTACCCGTCCAGTAAAATGTGTGATTTGTGCCCAAGGCTCAAAGGAAAGGGCAGAATGTTCTGGCAGACGTGACCTCTGCTGCAAGGCATTTCATACTGAGCTCAGCTAATGATTGCACTGCTAACATGAGGTGATAACCTGGAGAACGTATCTGTAAAAAAGGAAGGACATTTTTTTTTTTTTTTTTTTGAGAACGGTAAAAAAAAAATGGTACATATCCAAAATAATCTATAGAGCTATCATATACTAGTTTTAGTCATTGTAACGATAGATAGATAGATAGATAGATAGATAGATAGATAGATAGATAGATAGATAGATAGATAGATAGATAGATAGATAGATAGATAGATAGATAGATAGATAGATAGATAGATAGATAGATAGATAGATAGATAGATAGATAGATAGATAGATAGATAGATAGCCTCTTCTTCTGAAAATGCTTTTTACATGGCTGTCATTAAAGTGTATGTAAACCCCAAATCTATTTTTTTCCATCCGTCTGGCGCATCGGATGACAATGGACTCTACAGTCCGTCGCCATCAGATCCCCCATAGGGGAGAGCGGCGCTCTGACAGGTCGGGCCCTGCACAGTGTGCAGACACAGACCTGTCATCTGCCTGCTCAGCGGGGATCGACGGAGCAATCCCCACTGAGCTAAAGCGGAGCCCGCACACGGACAGCCCCGTGTGAAAGGGCCCTTAAGCAGATTGTTTTTGTGAACCTATTGAAAAATGTCTTACCTAGAGATCCTGCCAGTAACTTCCTGTTGCAGGCTGACAATGCTAGGTCACTGCCTCACAATTAGAAGAGCAGCATTGTCATCCTGTGGTGGACACTCCTTCTATTGGCAATTGGGCTGCCCATCAGGTCAATCAGATCATTTCTGAATCACTGCTACCCATACAATTACAAAGATCTGTAGTTTTGACTTCAGAAAACTTCAAGGTCAGTGAATCATAGTGTCCGAGCAAGAGAACAACCATGCATTTTAGGCAAGAAGTTAAAGGGTAACCTTTGTGGGGGAAAAAAATTGCAAATTAAGAAAAAATAATATAGCGTATGAAATTGCGATGCAAGTCATATTGTAATTGAATGTTTTTAAAAATTACCTTTCCTTTTCAATCTGCAGCTGCTGTAATTTTCTATAAATGCAAAGCAATACGGCTTCATGGAGTTGTTCTGTACACAGAATGTGTACTGAGTACTCCCCAGAAACATAATTTCCTGCTTGTGTGATTGGCTCACTGATTTTCCCAGAAGTCTGCCTAAGATACAAGTCAGATTTCAGGCATCCCCTGTAACAAAAAAAATCTTTTTGGTGGTATATTTCCAATAGTAACACATCTAAAGGGATGCAGGCCCAGCAGCTTTCCTCATTAGTGCTGTGCAGGTGCCCCAGCTGACTGATAATTATGAAATCACTCCCATTAGACTCATGCCCTGTACCATAGCAGCCTATTGCATTTGGATGTGCACCCCAAAGCTCAAACAAACATGAACGCCACCTTCTGCCACATGGAGGACACCCAGTACACCCTGTGCGCACACACCTATGCCCTGTACACATGATCGGATTTCTGATGGAATCAAATCCGATGGATTTTTTCGTCGGATATCCGATGAAGCTGACTTTCATCAGTCTTGCATACACACCATCAGACTAAATTACGACCGTGCCAAAATGCGGTGACGTAATACACTACAACAAGCTGAAAAAAAAGAAATTCAATTCTTGCGAGCATGCGTCGACTTGATTCTAAGCATGCATGGATTTTTCTCCAATGGAGTTCCACACAGACGAACGGAATTTCGTATCGTTTTTTTATCCATAGGAAAAATTTAAAACAAATTCTATTTTTTAACACCAATGGAAAAAAGACCGATGGGGCCCACACACGATCGGTTTGTCCGATAAAAACAGTCCATCAGTCTTTTTTCATCAGACAAACCGATCGTGTGTACACGGCTTCACTCAGCGAAGAGACACAGACAAACACACATGGATTTCTTCAGAATAACAAAAGGTAGGATCTTCAACAAAGGTTGTTATAATCCAGTGGTTCTCAACCTGGGGGTCAGGACCCCCTCGGGGGTCAAATGATGATTTGCCAGGGGTCACCAAGTCCTGGGCTGTTCCGGAAGCTGTTCTCCCAGGAAGGGAGATGATAAGAGGGGGAGGAACAAAGAAAAAGGGAGAGAAAGGAAAAACAAAGAGAGCAAAAAAGAAAGTTAGGGGGAGGGATTGGGGAAAAAACAAGGAATTAGGATAGAGAGAGATGAAAGGGAAAGAAAGGAGAACAAAGAGAAAGAGTGGTACATCCTAAAATGTACTATAAGGGGTTTTAATACCGTACAAGAGGAAGGCACTCAGGAAGAGCTAAATGTCCGTGGGTTAGGGGCGAAAATTACTCGTCTTGTCTTGGGTGCTTTCAATCCACGCTATGAAAATAATTTTACTGTTAAGGGTCCCCACAACTTGGGAAATTTTATCAAGGGATCACGGCACTAGAAGGTTGAGAACCACTGTTATAATCCTTTCAATGTACATAGATCACCCAGAGGGGAATAATTTTTTCTCAACAAAAGTGGAGTTACACTTTAACCACTTACCCCCCGGACCATATTGCTGCCCAAAGACCAGAGTACTTTTTGCGATTCGGGACTGCGTCGCTTTAACAGACAATTGCGCGGTCGTGCGACGTGGCTCCCAAACAAAATTGGCGTCCTTTTTTTCCCACAAATAGAGCTTTCTTTTGGTGGTATTTGATCACCTCTGCGTTTTTTATTTTTTGCGCTATAAACAAAAATAGAACGACAATTTTGAAAAAAATGAATATTTTTTACTTTTTGCTGTAATAAATATCCCCCAAAAATATATAGAAAAACATTTTTTTTCCTCAGTTTAGGCCAATACGTATTCTTCTACATATTTTTCGTAAAAAAAAATCGCAATAAGCGTTTATTGATTGGTTTGCGCAAAAGTTATAGCGTTTACAAAATAGGGGGTATTTTTATGGCATTTTTATTAATATTTTTTTTACTAGTAATGGCGGCGATCAGCGATTTTTTTTTCGGTATTGCGACATTATGGCGGACACTTCGGACATTTTTGACACATTTTTGGGACCATTGGCATTTTTATAGCGATCAGTGCTATAAAAATGCATTAGATTACTATAAAAATGCCACTGGCAGTGAAGGGGTTAACACTAGGGGGCGGGGAAGGGGTTAAGTATGCCTGGGTGTGTTCTTACTGTGGGGGGGGGGGGGGTGGCCTCACTAGGGGAAACACTGATTTTCTGTTCATACATTGTATGAACAGAAAATCAGCATTTCCCCTGCTGACAGGAACGAGAGCTGTGTGTTTACACACACAGCTCCCGTTCCCCGCTCTGTACCGAGCGATCGCGTGTGCCCGGCGGCGATCGCGCCCGCCGGGCACACGCACGGGAGTCGGGGGCGAGCGGGGGGCGCGCGCGCGCGCCTCCGGCGGCGCCCGTGCGCCCCTAGTGGCGGCTAATAGGCAGGACGTCCATTTACGTGGTCTCGCCTAGGAGAGCCACCTTGTGGACGTATTTCGGCGGTGCAGCGACGGCAAGTGGTTAATAATCTCAGTCACCGCATTTCCCTTAGGTGTACTTTACACAAGGCCTTTTTGAAAAGAATAATGGGAAAGGAAAGAGAGTAGCCGTTTAGGCTCTCCTTTCCTCATGGGTCCACGGCAGGGGCATTTAGGTAGAAGGTTTTTTAAAATGTTTAAGTTAGGTAAGCTTTAAAGCAGTAAGGTTATTGTAGGTCAGGTAGATAGGTGAGGTTATGGGGTTAACAGCAGGGCAGGTGTTGGTTAATTAAGGGCAGCTGGTTAGAGGGGGTTCTGGATGTTTAGTAGCCTAGGGCAGTGATTGGGTATTTAAGGTCAGGTGTCTAGATGAAAGGTTCTGGAGCCGGTTCTGGCCTATATAAGGGTCCGTTGCTGCGCGGGTCAGGTCCCGGTAAACCAGGAGACTGCAGCAGGACAAGGTCCCCACCCTACCCCCCCTCCCTTCGCGGCCGATTCATGTGGTGGCTCCCTCGGGCAGGTCGCCTGAGGGGAGAACTAAGAATTTGATGATAAATCAGCTCGAGTCTCAGTGGCTGAGCTGGGGTTGGTTATGGAGAATTAATTGATTCAGTGATATGTATTTATGATTTTCGAGTATGGTATATTATCTGTATTAAATTATTAAAACCAATGAATCAGGCCGTGGCCAAGTTATTTTCCAAATGATTATATATATTTTATTATAAAATAAATATTTTTTTAAGGATTATTGCTGTCGGTTTCTTTATTTCTCTATGCATGATTGGTTTATGCATGATGCCTGTGGTCCCATGGGAACATATTGCTGATCTCCATCTGAAAATGCTTGTTGCCTAGCTGTTATGCTAATTGGTTTGAATACTTTATTCTGGTTTGAATACTTTCTTCTGAATTTAATATTTTTTTCTAGATTGTTCTGGATCAGTGACTTAAAGGAAATCTATGGTCACATTCATTTTCAATTTATAAAATCTAAATTGTAATAGCAATACAAACAATAGTTATTTTTGACAATTCAATATAAGATTACTTGATAAATCTCTTTTTATGTTGCGAGTGTTGCCTGTATGCTTGTCATCTCTTTCTGAAACTTGGATTCCCTGCAAGTGTTTGCAGCTTCTTCTCTTCTGTTCAATGTCCATTTCTAAGGACTACATATCCCATGGTACCTTGCTGCCTGCAAGCAGTTATTCCTGTTGGCTCAGTCTCCTTAAAACTCCTCCTTCTCAGCACATCTGTAATTCAGGTAGGTTTTGTGATTTCTGTGATGCAGCAGTGCCTATGCACAGGGCATACTGGATATGTGTCACAGAATTCAAGAATGTAAATGTGTGGGGGACAGCATAAAGTAATTTTACAAACTTCCTGATCATTCAAATTAACAGGAGTAGGCTTAAAATAATTGAAGTTTAATGTGGAATTTAAGATAATGATTTTAACTTCTGACCATAGATACACTTTAGCATACATAAGAAAGTCTGCCAGGAATTCACATTTTCAGTCCAAGAATTCAACATACATGTTTCCCGCAAGAAAAGTATACATTAAGTCAGTAATTTGTGTATGCACATTTCATGACAATGACACAACACTGACATGACAGTATGCCGCTGTTATTAACATATTTAATATTGAAAATATATCTGTGCACAATCTATAAAAAAGTTGCAAGCATACAGTGAATAAACACCTAAACTGAGAAATAATATAATAATAATAATAATAATAATAATAATATAATCAACTCTGTGAATTATGCCACAAATCACAAGAGCCGTTTGTCATACATATTCACCACCTTTTTGTGATAATCAATACCACATGTGCCATAAACTGGTGAAGATTAGAGATGGCCTGCCGGTTCGCCGGGCGGTCATTTCGTGGCAAACTTTGTGTGTTCGCTGTCCGCCAAACCGGCGAGCATCTGGCGATGTTGGCGGCGGTCCGCAATGTTACATGTAAGAACTTTGACCTATGACACATCCATCAGGTGGTGCAGGACAGCCAATTGAGACATTTCAGCACATGGACATACCCCCTACCTTATAAATAGACCTGATCTGGCGGCCATCTTACATTCTGCTTTTTGTCAGTGTAGGGAGGGGGTGCTGTTTGGAGCAGGGACAGGCTGTATTCAATCAAATAGCTATTTAAAAGGTCCACAAAAGTCCTTTTAAGGACTGGTATAGGTGTGCTACTTGCTCTGCAGTATTTAGGTGTCTAATACATTCATATACTTTTTGTCAGTGTAGGGAGAGGTTGGCGTTTCCAGCAGGGACAGGCTGTATTCAATCAAATAGCTATCTAAAAGGTCCACAAAAGTCCTTTTATGGATTGTTATAAGTGTGGTACTTGCTGTGCAGTATATAGGTGTCTAATACATTCATTCATATATTTTTTGTCAGTGTAGGGAGAGGTTGGCGTTTCCTCAGGGACAGACTTTAGAGACACAAATCGCTACCTAACAGGTCCACAAAAGTCCTTTCAAGCACTGGTATAGGTGTGCTACTTGCTCTGCAGTACATGATAGTGTGTAATACATTCATATATTTTTTTGTCAGTGTAGGGAGAGGTTGGCGTTTTCAGCAGGGACAGACTTTAGCGACACAAATTGCTACCTAACAGGTCCACAAAAGTCCTTTCAAGCACTGGTATAGGTGTGCTACTTGCTCTGCAGTACATGATGGTGTGTAATACATTCATATATTTTTTGTCAGTGTAGGGAGAAGTTGGCGTTTCCAGCAGGGGCCGACACAAATCGCTACCTAACAGGTCCACAAAAGTCCTTTCAAGCACTGGTCTGCAGTATATAGGTGTCTAATACATTCATATATTTTTTGTCAGTGTAGCTAAGCTATATTGCCTCTCATATGCAATTAATACATGTTACTACTAATACTATATGTACTCTCAAAGTACCTGAGCTATATTACCTCTCATACCTTTCTATTAGTTGCCAGTACAACTTGTGTATTATACATGTATCCTCAAAGTACCTGAGCTACACTATCTTTTGTATGCAATTAATACTTGTTACTACAAATACAATTTACTACGTGCTTGACAGAATTATAAAATACTTATAGGCCTTGTCCTAATTGTTGAACATGTTCGCTTTAACTTTTCTATGCTAGGAGTTGATGCTATTTCATAGCATCTCCCCTAGTGGCCTAAATATATCTCTACATGCTAAGGTTGATATGATGTAGAGAACCCCCAAAATCCTATTGCTAGGAGTGACGCCTGGGGTCCCTTACTGATAATCACCTGCATGTAGTGGTGTATTGGGACATTGACCTTGACCTAATTTTAAACGCTAAGCCTTGGTCGCATGTTGTAATGCGTCCATGCTTAGTAGCTCAACGCCTTTCTTTATGTGACACAGAGATGATGTATAGATCCCCAAACTCTTGTTGCAAGGAGTGACGCCTTGGGCCTAATACTGAGTTGTCGCATAGAGAATCGCATTGAATTCCTTGCTAACCGCAGTTGTGGTTCACTCCGTTCACCAGTGCTGTTACAATGCCTAATGTACCACCAGCCACAGAATACAAGGTTGTTTGCTGTCAGGTAAACGTCTGTTGCCGTGGGCTAATTTTTGGGGCCTGTAATGGCTGACACTTACTTCTGTATCCGGTGAATGCCTAATGTACCACCAGCCACAGAATACAAGGTTGTTTGCTGTCAGGTGAATGCCTGTGGGCTAATATTTGGGGCCTGTAATGGCCGACACTTATTTCTGTATCCGGTGAATAGCTTAATGTACCTCCAGCCACAGAATACAAAGTTGTTTGCTGTCAGGTGAACGGCTGTCGGCTTTTTGGGGCTTGTAATGGCCGGCACTTACTTATGTATCCGGTTTTTCACTTAATACTTCTGGTAGGTCAGTGTCCATGTTCTGGGACTATTTGTGCACAGCTAGTAGGTATTTTGTGGCTGCAAATATGACCTGCAGATTTTTAATATTCGCCTGCAATTAAAGTCAATGGGGCCCGCGGTGAACTTGCGGTTCGTGGATGTAGCGCCTGTGTACTTTCTGTACAGGTGCTGTTTTAAATTTAGAGGGGGATGAGAGAGTTATTTAGCTCTCATCCATTTGATTTGGGATAAATTGGGCCTCTGCTTTAGCTGGGCTGTGCTGTGGGTCCATTCTGTTGTTTCCGTATTGCTATTCCCCCCCGGAGGGACAGGTGGCGCCAGTAAGTTCCAGGCTAGGGTGCCTTTTTCCAGCAGCCAATCAGGAGGGGTTTTCCCTCACGGGGCATGCTGGGGGAGGGTACTTCTGGGGCAGACGCCATTGGGCGGGGTTCATCTTCTGGTGCTGGTTCCGGGTGTGGCGCCCACCTTCAGGGTGACCACACATCACGGCCCCCGGCGAGATGGCCTACCAGGCCGGGGTGTGCGTGCCACGCGGTGTTCCTGGTCCCGGGACCATGTTGGCCCGGAACATCTGAAGCTGTGGCGGGGGGGCCCCAGTGATCCACTGGGTCCCCAAATTCTGAGAGAGGATCCCAAGCGAGATAGCGGTTCGGTGGGGAGTCAGCCTGAGGAGAGCCAAGAGAGTCAGGCAATCCAACAGGGCCTAGACAATCCATCGGGGATCGAGGTAACCGGACAGTGAGAGGTTGGATGTCAGCAACCTGTCAGTCGGTAACCTGAGGAGAAAACTACCTGAGGAAAAATCAAGGCTCAAATTCTACCAAGGAGGATTGTCTCCATGATCCAAGTTCTAGGGAGGGTCTGTGGCAGAGATCTCTTCCCTCAAAGTTCTGAGTGATACTCTGGCTGCCAGGTTGGTGTGAGAGGCCTGTCCAGGTACACTATACCCACTCTGGCTGGAGTGGCGACGAAAGCAAAAGTGTCGTTGGAAGCAGGATTGCTTCTGTGTTGTTGGGCCTGAGTCTGCTATTTCTTCTCCTCATGCATCTCTACTGTCTACCTCCAGTTTGTATTTTACCGTGTTGGGTAAAATAAAGCATAAGAAAAGACACCTGCTGTTTGGACATTTCGTCATTGATGCTCTCATCATCTACCCCTAGACGCTCACAGAGGTAACACGCCATCCTAATCTATAACCAGTGGCTCCTTCGGGGGTGAGCGCTACACGGACATTTGCGAAAGTTTGCGGGTAGCGTTCGCGAACCGTCCCGTCGGATGTTCGCCCATCCCTAGTGAAGATATGGAAATATAAATGTGCTGAAAAATTATAAGTGTTAAAAAAAACATAAGTGTCCATAAATGTAAGGAAAAACTCACACAAATAATGAAAAACTTCCACAAGTGAAAAAATTATTTTGTTTTGTGTTCAGGTACAACTCTACCACCACGGCTTTGTACTAATAGATGATCTAGCTGCATCCAATTTGGTGTGTTCCACCTTCCCAGGCATTCCTACTACTAATCTGGTTTTAGTGAGTATATGGATACCTTTTGATGCCATTTTTCTTTTTAAGTCATAGGCTCTGGAAGTATATGTATTTGTAACATTATTCATATTGTAGATCCAGCTTTGCCATGTGTCATTGTACCCCCTCTGCAATTGACACCCCCACATTGGTGTGGGTACAGTGGGGGCCTGTGTTTGGATTTGGGATCGCCCCCCCCCCCCCCCTTTGATCTCTGGCCTTTGGTCTCATCTGAGTGTAATCTCTGAGATCCCTGGTATGTAATGTGAACTTGATATGTTATATACAGTAGATTGATTGCTGTATATATTTTTTCCAATTACGATTATATCTCTTTATATAGTTGAACTGGTAGCACTGAAATACTTCCTGAAGAAGCCAATTTGGTAAAACATGTGGAAGACAAAAGTGTGCTTGGGACTCAATGTAACAACATATTGTCCAAGTGTATGTATGTATATTGTCTATATGTTTATGATTTTAATTTGTGTATAAATAATACATATACTGTACATTATAATACTTACCTTTTCGGTGGATTTAAGTGACACTTAAATTATCCCATCCTATCTTTGTCAAATATTGTTACTTATAGGGATGTGGTGCGGTAACAGGATACCTAAAACCATACAGGTATTATTTTAAGTGAGATTTATTTACACTAAAAAAAATTCCTTCCAAACACCAGCACACAGCAAAAATAAAAATAGAGGTGAACCAAAAAACCCAGTGACAGAATTCCTGACTAATAACTAACAAACAGAAGCCAAACTAACAACTAACTATATACAATATATACAAAATCGGGAACCCCGAAAGGCTAGTGAAAACTGGGAGGTGAAGGAGCAGATGTGAATGGAGAAACAAAACTGGGATCAGGAATCGGAGGGAACAGGTACATTGCAGCAAGGTACATGGCAGGAAGCAAAAGCAGGATCTAGGTAAACAGAATCTGGCAGCTGCGAGAGGCACTTAGTAGAGGAGGACCTAAATACCCTCCCAGCAGCCAGCATCAGGTGGAAACTGATTGCTGGGTCTGCTGGCTGCTGGGAGACACCCACTGGTGGACACCGGAAACCATCCGCCCAGGGAACCACAGTGCCACCAGCAGGTGATCCAGGTCCTGACATGTCATCACAATGTTGTGACGATGCAACATGTTGGGTGGAGCAGAGGGAGGTCGCTGGTGAGAGGAGGTGCTGTCCTGGGCTTCAGGAGAGATGGGCATAGCTGAAGGCTGAATAGCAGTGGCAACCTCATGCTCTCGCCCAGTCTGCAGCTCCACTGTGTGTGTGTGTGTGTGTGTGTGTGTGTGTGTGTGTGTGTGTGATTTAAAGAAATCTGCCTTCATGTAAGTGCACTTTTGAAGTTCCTTGTATATGACATCATATAGTGTATCTTTTAAAAATATACATCTTTTATTAAAATTCCATTAAAATACTTAAAATTGGTAATTAAAAGTATTCATGTAGGAAACTGTATCAGTGCGGGTTTCTCCGCATCCAATTAGCATAGCAGGAGATTGTGATCGGCTCTCTATGGAGCCATTTGACACATTTCCACAGCGGCTCCAATGCGAATTGCACATGACCATGTGCATCTTTTGGTCCGTTTTAGGCCTGAATTCGGGCTGAAATGAGACCTGGAACGGTGAATGGAGACGCACCGGACTCCTCCTGTGAGCGGCTCCATGCTCTAGTGTGAACCCAGTCTCACTCTAAGAAATTATGGAAATAGAATTGTATATATTAATGATCTAATTTTATAACCCAGTTATACCTCTCCATGTAAAATACAAGCATTTATTGGTGCATATAGTGAAGTATGTTTAGCTCATGAGTAAATGTGTTACTGGCAATACACAGAACAGAAATATATGAGTAAAATACACTTTATTTATCATTAACATTTGATATGCTTTCTGGAGAATAATACGCCTGTAACATGAGGTTAAAAGGAGCATGTTAAATTGCCTGCTGAAGATCATGTTTCCATAAAGCCAGTGGTTGCATGCATGTAAATGGAGGTTATTTAACGTGACCCTGGATATTCCCCTAATTAATATACAATATACAGCCTTAAACATTACTCCAAAATTATTCACCCTTTCTTCCAGGAAGTAACCAAATTCATTTACTTATGTCACTATTAAATGGTCCATTAAAGGGTCAACTGCAATAGAATAGGAAGTTTAAAAGTATTTCAATTTACAACCATATGTCATAGATACATTTTGGTGAGCTTGAAAAATGTATGTACTACCATATGCTATCTACCAGTTAATGTGCTTATAGTCTGATGCAAAACATAACACAACTGTCATAATTCATTCCCCAGAACTTCCACATACAGCTGTGTTCAATCTGAATTAGATTGGTAAAAGGCCATTACATTATCTTCATTCAGACCTGCTATTTTTAGTTGGATCAGAAGGCAATCAACATGTATATGGCCACTGTGGAACCGCAGAAGACTTTTTTAATTACCAGATTTAGAAGGAAATGTCTGCTGTCTGTGTTGCATGTTCCCACTCAAGAGCTACCGATCTTATTATTATCGGTTAGAGCCGATTCGCGCTTTTCAGTCTCCGTGCTTTGCAAATCGTTTTCTGGTGTTCAGTTCGTGCTTGTGGGTTCGTATCTGTCTTTCAGTGCTTGCAGTCAGGTCGTATCTGTTTTGCAGTGCGTTCCTGTGCGCTCGTTTTCTGTTTTTCAGGTCGTTCTTTATAGGCCTTGCTGTTCCTGGGTGCGTTCTGTTTTAAGTGCGTTCTGACCAGCCGACCGGTTTGAAGCCATGTTGGAAGTGCGTTCTCATTCTCGAGTTCCTGCAGTTCGTAATGTTACTGGATCTGTGGCTGTGAACAGGGCGAGGAGGAGTTCATGGGCCAAGAATTGGTTGCACCAGCGCGACCAATTCTCTCATATGCCTCTGCTTAGGGAAATCCAGGAGAATAACCCTGATGATTTCAGGAACTTTCTCCGTATGACGGACCCTGTTTTTCACCGTCTTTTGGATATTCTGTCCCCCTATATCACAAGGCAGGACACTGTAATGCGCCAAGCCATCACGGCCGAGCAGAGGCTCATTGCCACGTTGAGGTACCTGGCGTCTGGGCGAAGCCTGCAGGACCTCAAGTTCTCAACAGGCATCTCCCCCCAGGCGTTCGGGATCATCATCCCGGAGACGTGTTCTGCCATCATACAAGTGAGGACTATATTAAGGTACGTTTTCTCCTTTAACATCAGAATCTATGGGCTAGATTCAGGTACAGTTACGCCGGCGTATCAGTAGATACGCTGTCGTAACTCTGAATCTACGCCGTCGTAAATTTAAGCGTATTTTGGAAACCAGATACGCTTAAATTAGACTAAGGTACGAGCGGCGTAAGTCTCCTACGCCGTCGTACCTTAGGATGCATATTTATGCTGGCCGCTAGGTGACGCTTCCGTTGAGTTTGGCGTAGAATATGCAAATGACTAGATACGCCTATTCAGAAACGTACGTCACCCGGCACATTTTTTTCCGTAGTTTACGTAAGGCTTTTTCCGGCGTAAAGTTAGTCGAACAAATAACTGGCCTAGTCAATGTTAAGTATGGGCGTCGTTCCCGCGTCGAAATTTGAAAATGTTACGTTGTTTGCGTAAGTCGCCCGTGAATGGGGCTGGACGTAATTTACGTCGAAACCAATACGTCCTTGCAGCGTACTTTGGAGCAATGCACACTGGGATATATCCACGGACGGCGCATGCGCGGTTCGTAAAAAGCGTCAATCACGTCAGGTCACGAATAATTTACATAAAACATGCCCCCCTGTTCCACATTTGAATAAGGCGCGCTTAGGCCGGCCCATTTACGATACGCCACCGTAACTTAGGAGGCAAGTGCTTTGTGAATACAGCACTTGCCTCTCTGACTTACGGCGGCGTAGCGTATATGCGATACGCTACGCCGCCACAAAATTACACCGACATACCTGAATCTAGCCTTTCTTTAATGTATGCTAATGTCTTGTATTTCTTGCATCATTCCCTAAATTACCATGATTGTAATATGCTGTGAATGTCCCCTTTGTCCCCATGCACGCTGTAAGCTTTTAATTCTCCTTTTTTGGCCTACATGCATATTTCCCTTCACTAACCTCTCCAGCATGCTATTCTAGGCCCAAACACACCTAGCCTAGTCTTTTCCAAACTTGTTTTTAGTCTGCTCCATTGTAGTTCTGCCCCCCCCCCCCCTTAAAATGTGTCCCAATGTCTTGTTTCTCATTCCATTTTGGCAGATGCTAGAGGGATTTTTTTTCTGAGCCCAAACTCAGCTAGAACCCCCCCCCCCCCTTTAAAATGTTTAATGGGCCATCAGAGGGGTGAGGAGTCTGCTAAGTGGGCCTTATTTTTTTGGGGCTTGAAATACTCACTCAAATACATTTTATACTGATGTTGGACAAGGATGTCTTTTTGTAATCTGATTGCAATGTTTATGTGCCGTAAGTGCTAATTTTTCTTTTTGTTTGACTCCACGGTTTCCTTCCACGCCACAGGAATGGCAGACTGTGGCATCCCATTTTGCCCAGCGGTGGGACTTCCCTAACAGCTGAGTGGCAATTGATGGGAAACACGTCCGCATAGTGCCGCCACCCCGTTCAGGGTCATATTATTTTAACTATAAAGGTTTTCATAGTATAGTGTTGATGGCGGTGGTGTCGGCACAGTACGAGTTTCTGTATTTGGACGTGGGGAAGAACAGCCGGATGTCCGATGGCGTAGTATTCGCGCAAACGCAGTTTGCCCAACGTCTCCAGACTGGTGGCCTGGCACTGCAACGGGATAAAGATAATGTGAAGGGACTCCCTTTTGTATTTGTCGCGGATGAAGCTTTCGGGCTTGGACCACACCTCGTGAGGCCGTTTTCTCAGAGAACCCTCCCTCCGGAGAGGAAGGTTTTTAATTACCAGCTAGCCAGAGCCCGGAGGGTTGTCGAGAATGCTTTCGGGATAATGGCCAGCTGGTTCCGCCTGTTCCTGACAGCCATCCACATGGCGGAAAACAAACTGAACAGTATAATATTTTGCTGCTGCATACTTCACAATTTTTTGCGCAGGCATTCTGAGACCTACCTTACTAACCTTGGGCCTGAGGCCAGACATTCAGAAAACCTAACTGGCCTGGACACTGGCCGTACTGGCTTGGCCCCCTGAACTGCTCGAGATGCCCGAGAAAGATACGTGGAGTACTTCACGGGTAGGGGGGCCATCGCTATGCCAGAGCATATTTAAAAAAAAAATAATAATAAACACCAAATTTGATCTTTGAAAATCCAGTTTTGTCATTCTTGCTTATGTTTTTTTGTATCTGTCTCCCTGGTTCTCCTAGTGCACTTGTAGTGCCAAATGTATTTCTTTGTTTTAGTAAATAACCACAATTGTCACAGTAATCACTCACTTTTAAATGTACAAACTGGTATTGAGCATAGAAAGAAGAAGCCACACAAATTTTAATTTTTTGGGGTTTTTATTCTGTGCACAACATGTGCGATATTAAAATTTTTAGGTCGCAAACTCCCTTTTTTTTGGGGGGGGGGGGGGATCCTGTGCACAACTTGTGTGTGTTTTTTAAATTTTCAGGTAGAAAAATAATTTTTTATTTTTTTTTGGCCTAAAACCAGGCTTTTTAAAAACAAGCAAATATCTAAAAACAATGGCACTTACAAAGTTCAACCTTATTAGAAACACATGTGATGGGGTGATGTCACCCCGGGACAAGCCAAAATTTGAAGATGCACACATTTTGTGCGGCAAAATGGGGATTTCTATCCTGATCCCATGCCAAATGTCAACATGTGCTATCTGCCATCATGGGGGATCAATGGATGTGTATTGGGGGTGCAAACCCTTCCTCTCACCTACTTGAGTAGTGAGGAAGGGGTTGCACCCACAAAGCACAGACATAGAAATCCTGTGATGGCAGATAGCACATGTTGACACACTGTGTGCATCTTCCAATTTTGGCTTGTGGATTTTCCAATGCCACATTTGGCTCAAAACACAACATCGAAAAATGTTTGGGGGGGGGGGGGGGTCAGACTATGATGTTGTTTTTATATTTTTGTTCAATGACATTCATCCTATTCCTCATAATGTCCATTTCACTACTGCATTCCATTATTTATTGTATCACAATTTTTGCACTAGCACTGGAGAAAGGTGTACTAGTAGTTGCTGTGACACCACCATGTTCATCCCCTAAAAACAAAAAAAAGGGTTTATTAGAAATATGCAGGCCAACATCTCTTTTTACCTGAAGCTGTAGTGACAGACACTGACCTGTTGTACTGATAATCTCCACCTCCCCTTCTTCCACCTCTCCTTCTTCCACCCCTCGCCTTCTTCCACACCTCCTTCTTCAACCTCTCCTTCTTCAACCTCTCCTTCTTCAACATCTACCTCCTCCACATGCTGAGGTTGGTGGTGTTTTTCATGTCTGTGCTTCCTTGCCTCTTCCGAATGGTGTCCTCCCATTCTTCTATCCCCTAATAAAATGAAACAAAAGGTATACTCGCACACAGATATTGTAGGGCAGAAATAGAAAATATTGCTTGGAAGTGGGGTACAATTGTCTGTTTGGGATCATTCCTAAAATCATCACTTTTTTTTTCTGAGGTTCCCCAAGATGGAATACTGACGCTTTTTGTCAAAGTGACACACATGGAGGCACTCCAAAGTATCCTTTGTGTGAGACCCTAATAAAAAGGTTCTTTTTGGGGGACACACAGGTGTTCCTGAGTCCAGATGTGTAACCAGCTGCTTATTATCCTCTCCTTTACACTGTGAATGAATCCGGTTTGCATTTCACATTCTAGTAAGTTCGAACAAACACATCATCTTGACAACAATGTTTATAAACGTTGGTTTATGCCAAATAGGCATGACCACGTGGGGTTTTCCTGGATCTGCGGAAAACATCGGATTTTGGAGGAACGATGTTTACTACGAACGTAAAAATAGTACACTTTGGCCACTAACCTGAAAGTTGCCATGTTCAAAAGTACAACCAGGCCAAACAAGCACATGGATAAAAACATGCAAATATATAATAAAGAAAATTCCAAAAAACACATGATACATACGTACTTTTGTCAATAATTTTCTTGATCTTCCTAAACTGCTCTGGCTCCCGCAATTTCAGGTCAGACCACCTTTTACAGGGCTGCTCCTTGGACCTCCTGACCCCAAATTTATCGTAAAGACTCCTCCCCACTTTGTCCATTATTTGGGCCTTCCTCCAATTAGGGGTGTGGTATGGGCCATGATCGCCATCGTAATCTTTCCTCCGCAAAATGTCCACCATCTCCACCATCTCTTCAAGTGACATATTCGTGGCTTTGTATCATCTGGGCCTGGATCGGGACGTTCCCGGCTCCGGCCTTTCCTCGTCGGTATGGGGTATACCACGCACATGTGACACCGCCATATTGTCGTTTCACACTGAGAAGGGTCGTGGAATAGAGGAAAAGGTCCGTCATGGGTGGGCAAAGAGGGCAGGATTTCACGCATTCGCTGGATATATAAGGAGAACGGCGTGACTATGTTGGTTACGCGGAGTAAGGACGAGCGGAAGTGACGACCGACTGAAACAAAGGTAAAAATTAAAATGGGGCCAGCAGAGGCCTATATATACTTGAGTCATGATATCAAGGCAGGGATGGGGGGTTTATGTTGATTGGACCCTTGACCAATTTAATCTTGGGGCCCCCCATGCAATTTTGCTCTCCATCTGCTCTGAGACATCTACAATATATATGCAAGACTCAAAAATAGATTATTTTACTGTGTATCAGATGAGGCAATGATTGTGATTATTGGACAGAGGTAATACAGCAGTGTATCATCTCATCAATGCAGAGGGGCATGATATATACACATGAATGGTGCCTTGATGAATGCTCTCATTACTTTTGCATATTAATGCCACTTATTTATTTAAATTTAAACACAGGAGGCTAGATTCACATAGATTAGCGGATCTTTAGATCCGCGTAATCTGTGATTTACGATCCGCCGGTGCACTTTTGCGAGGCTAGTGCTGTATTCACAAAGCACTTACCTCGAAACTTGCACCGGCGGATCGTAACTCCCCCGGCGGAATGAAAATTCCGCGGCTAGGGGGAGTGTACAATTTAAATCAGGCGCGTTCCCGCGCCGATTTAACTGCGCATGTGCCGCCGGCGAAATTTCCCAGTGCGCATGCTCCAAATGACGTCGCTAGGACGTCATTGTTTTCGGCGGCAACGACAATTGCGGCCATCCGTATTCCAGACCGACTTACGCAAACGACGTAAAAATTTGAAACTCGGCGCGGGAACGACGGCCATACTTAACATTAGCTACCCCTCATATAGCAGGGGTAACTATCCGCCGGAAAAAGCCGAACGCAAACGACGTAAAAAAAAACGACGGGCGGGCGTTCATTTCTGAATCGGCGGTTCTCCTCATTTGCATATCCGACGCGTAAAAGACCGAGGCGACATCTAGCGGCCGGCGGGAGATTGCAGCCTAAGATCCGACGGTGTAAGTCACTTACACCAGTCGGATCTAACGGAGATCTATGTGGAACTGATTCTTATGAATCAGTCGCATAGATCCGACCGTCGGATCTCAGAGATACGACGGCGGATCAGGAGATCCGCCGTCGTATCTCTTTGTGAATCTGGCCCAGGGTCTGCAGGTAAATCATCCTTACACAGAAATGGGGCAGAGCTGGGCAGCATTTAGTGGCAGCAGTAGACACTGGGCTAGATTCACATAGATTAGCGGATCTTTAGATCCGCGTAATCTATGTGATTTACGATCCGCTGGTGCAATTTTGCGAGGCTAGTGCAGTATTCACAAAGCACTTACCTCGACACTTGCACCGGCGGATCGTAACTCCCCCGGCGGAATTCAAATTCCGCGGCTAGGGGGAGTGTACAATTTAAATCAGGCGCGTTCCCGCTCCGTTTTAACTGCGCATGCGCCGCCGGCGAAATTTCCCAGTGCGCATGCTCCAAATGACGTCGCTAGGACGTCATTGTTTTCGGCGGCAACGTAAATTTGCGGCCATCCGTATTCCAGACCGTCTTACGCAAACGACGTAAAAATTTGAAACTCGGCGCGGGAACGGCCATACTTAACATTAGTTACCCCTCATATAGCAGGGGTAACTATCCGCCGGAAAAAGCCGAAAGCAAACGACGTAAAAAAAAAGCGACCGGCGGGCGTTCGTTTCTGAATCGGCAGAAATCGGAATTTGCATATTCCTCGCGTAAAAAACCGAAGCGACACCTAGCGGCCGGCGGGATATTGCAGCCTAAGTCACTTACACCAGTCGGATCTAAGGGAGATCTATGCGTAACTGATTCTTATGAATCAGTCGCATAGATCCGACCGTCGGATCTCAGAGATACGACGGCGGATCAGGAGATCCGCCGTCGTATCTCTTGATGAATCTGGCCCACTGTGTTTAAAGGTCTAGATTGTGATAAGATTAGGACAATTTAAGCTGACCTAGGCCCGGATTCACAAAGCACTTACGCCGACGTATCTCGAGATACGCCGCGTAAGTGTAACTATGCGCCATCGTATATCTGTGTGCTGTGCCCACAATCTGAGATACGCCTAAAAATAGGCTTCCTACGACCGATGTAACTTGCCTACGCCGTCGTATCGTGGGCGCATATTTATGCTGGGCGCATTTTCTGCTCCCATTGATTTTCTATGCACATATGCAAATGAGGGAGATACGAGGTGCAGACTCTGCGCTGATCCGTGGAAAAAAGAAATGTTCCTGGACTGCTGCACTCTGATAGGTGATTTATTGAAACAAAATAAACAAAGGATAAAATCCAAAGCTGTATAACGTCCAAAAAAAGCTAACATGTTTCACATCATGGATAGATGCTTAGTCATAGCTATGACTAAGCATCTATCCATGATGTGAAACATGTTAGCTTTTTTTTCCCCTATGTCCACTTTTTACCATTGATTGCAGTGTTGCATGATTTTTTGGATGTTATACAGCTTTGGATTTTATCCTTTGTTTATTTTGATTCAATAAATCGCCTATCAGAGTGCGGCAGTCCAGGAACATTTCTTTTTACCCGATATTGATAGGTACCTGCTCCCACTTCCGTTTTGGTCGCCTTAGGCGATCGGAAGCAGAAGTTCTCCAACCCAAAGTCTTCTGGGACACATGAAAGTTTCTAGAAGACTTTGTGTCATGGATATGCAATAGCTGTCATGGATATGCAATAGCCTGGCAGCTTACCTGTGTTTCCATCTGTTCCGTAGAGGCCTGACTCTGTTCTGGTTCCCTTTTTATCACTTCCTCTTCCTGTATGGCCCCACCCAGGCCAGCCCAGGAAGACTTTATTAACTGTTGTTCTACAGGTCTGCAGTGCTGTTCAACAGTGTAGTTTGCTAGTTCCTGTTTCCAGTGTGCTACGATCATCTTTCCGTGTACCGTTTTGGCTTGTTCCTGACTTCTGCTGTTTGCCTGTGCCCCTGACCATTTGCCTGTCCCACGGTTATCCTTGTCTGCCTGTGCCCCTGACCATTTGCCTGTCCCACGGTTATCCTTGTCTGCCTGTTACCCTGACCTCGGCCTACCCATCACCACCGTTTGTCCTGCTGGCTGCTTCCCCTCTCTCCCCGCAGAGCGTGACCTAGGGAATCTCGGGGACGCGACCTGGATCCAGTTGCGGCCAAGACCATCCCCACCATCAGGGGCCCTGGTGAATACAAAACTGGGTCTTAGACTCCGCACCCTGGGTGATCTTGGGTTCACACTTCGTTCCTGCTTGCAGCAGTCGGCTATTGGGTTCACCACCCTGTGGTGCATCCCGGACCCCAACGGGGTGCACTTGTCGCCTGGCCACAGGTGACCTGACACTTTGAGACCAGTAATACAGCACAGCTCCGCTCGTGCATGCGCAGTGGGCAACTGGGTGTTTAGCCACAAGCGGTCACAGCCTGGTGCCCATAGTAGAGATGCCAGCACCACCGAGGGAGGACATGGGGAGAACACAGCATGGGTGAGTGCACCGCTGGTTCGTGGGACAGGTGAGTGGCTGTTTAAAAGCCTCCCTGGCAGTATGATTATGTTAGATTTTTGAATCTCAAATCGGTACATTGCTTTGCATAGAAATTTGAAGTTTTATATTGTAGGCCTGTAATTCTTAGGAATAACTCACTTAAATCTGTCCAAACAAGAGTCTAGAAGACATCCCGGGTATGATAAAGTTTGAAACGCGAAATCATAAATTACCGGTATATTATAATAAATAATTATAAAAAATAATATAATAATAATAATATTTATTTCCCCACGTATCACTATCGCTCAATTCAGTTTTCTAGCTGGTCTAAAACCGCTTTTGATGTAAAAGGGACACTTTTTGGATGCCATGGACATTCTCAAGTTTCCAGGCAGAAAGAACAGTATTTATAATATTAAAGTGCAGGCAGGGCACTGGACAAATCACTAGGGACAAAAGGGAGGTAAAATGGTTTAATAAAGTAATGTGTAACGGGCGCTCCTCGCCCCCGTTCTGGCTGTAATGCGTTCCACGCTGGAACGCATTACGGCGACTGCGCGATGATGTCATCGCGCAGCGCCGCCTGCGTTCCACCATGGAACGCGGAAGTGCGCCGCAGCTAACGGCGCTTCTTTTCAAATCAGTGCTGATGCACTGCACCTGAGCCTTACCTTTAAACAGAGCAGTGTGCCTCCTGCACACCGTTCTATTATTGTTAGCCGTAGCTCGGCCATTCTACAGAGATTGGTGCCATCGCTCCCCATGCTGCAACACCGCTCCAGCCGCAACTACTCCTTTAGTGCTATTGCATCTACTGCAAATGAGAGCCATTGCGGGGGACAACCTTTGATGCCTCCTTGCTGTACATCCTTCACCACAAAATCCGAATTGCCTATACTGAAGCCTGCAAAATGGATAAGTAACTATTGTATCACTTGTAGTGCTATAGCAAACTCCTGTTTGTGTGGAGTGACGCCTGGGACCCAATACTGAGTTGTCACATAACGAAGCGCATTGAAATCCTTTCTAACCGCAGTTGTGGTTCACTCCGTTCACCAGTGCTGTTACATAATGTAATCTTACAGATTACAGTGTACTGTATGTGCTATGTTTTTTTGTACTTATTAAATTTGCCGCCAGGCTCCTCCCGCATGCTTCATGATGCTCGCAGGGAACACAGAGCATCAGGCGGAGGACACCGCGGGGGGACATCGCAGGATGCTGGGGACAAGGAAAGTAACCTGTACCAGAATTCTGCACTGCAATCCCGAGTGTGGCTCGGGGTTACCGCTAACGGTAAAAAAAATTAACACAGAGCCACACTTAGGATTACCGCCAGGGAAGTCAGTAGCTACACTTTTTGTAGCTGCTGACTTTTAATAAACAAAATCATGACTGGAACTCCACTTCAATTGTTATTATTGTCTTTTCCGCTGCCCTAATAAATAAACCAGTTTGTGGAACTGTTGCACTCTAAACAAGGGTATGGCTGTTAGGGTCATACAACAACATATCAGTGCTATGGTAGGGTGACCAGACATCCCCGGTTTCAGGGGACAGTCCCCGGATTGAGAACACTGTCCCCGGACCAAGTCTGTCCCTGGTTTTGTCCAAAGATTGAATTTGAACAGGGGCTGAGGCAATTTCAAAGACAGTCAGCGTAGAATTGATAAAACTAATTACTGAATTACACACCCTTGATCCGTTTTTGTCCATTATCTGTGCCCCTTTCTGATGATTATGTGCTGGTCGGAGCGAAGGGAATATTTCTTCGGTTTCGGGCGCATGCTCATTCAGCTTCGCTTGCATGTTCTTCTGCCTTGACTCAAGTCCCGGCCAGCCGCCTGCCTGCTTATCTCCTTGCCTTCCCCAGCGGAGTGATCTTCCTTCGTTCCCCATCCAGTAGTATCCGGGGCCTGGAGAGTAAGACTTAACAGGCTGTGAGGCGGGCGGCGGGCAGAGAGTCGCTGATTGCCGCCATTACTAGAAAAAAAAAATATGTCCCCGGATTTCATTTTAAAAATATGGTCACCTTATGCTATGGTCTAGTAATAATATTTTCAGTAAATAATGCAACCAGCAAAATACATTAAACGGGCATTAAACTTACAAAAAAAACCTGATAATTGACCTCTGGCATTCCCACATTCTCGCTATGTCGCACTCACACCTCTGCAACCTGGTGGAATATAACATTTATATACAGCACATAGGCAGCGTTTGGGCCTTCCTGTGCATTTAAGCACTTTTTTATTTCATGGGCAATAGGTTCCTGCAGATACTTTGAGGTGCATACGGAAATACTGTTTGTTTAAAGATGTTGCCAAACAGACAGGCACCCTTTAAAGTAAATGGGCCAGATTCACGTACATCGGCGTATCTTTGTGCTGGCGTAGCGCATCTCATATGCGCTACGCCAACGTAACATAGAGAGGCGAGGCCAGTATTCACAAAGCACTTGCTCCCTAAGTTACGGTGGCGTAGCGTAAATGGGCGGGCGTAAGCCCGCCTAATTCAAAGTAGGCAGGTAGTGGGCGTGCTGTATTAAAATTAAGCATGACCCCATGTAAATGAAGGGCCGAACGAACGGCGCATGCTCGCGCATGCTCAGAATCACGTCGCATATACTCCCTAAGATACGACGGCTCAATGCCTACGACGTGAACGTAACCTACGCCCAGCCCCATTCACGTACGACTTACGTAAACGACGTAAAATACGACGGCTGTTCCGTCGTCCATACCCTAACATGACTTACCCCTGCTTTATGTGGAATAACTTTACGCCGGACGTACGCCTTACGTTAACGGCATAGCTTACTGCGACGGGCGCAAGTACGTTCGTGAATCGGCGTATTTAGGTCATTTACATATTCAACGCGTAAATCAATGGAAGCGCCCCTAGAGGCCAGCATAAATATGCGCCCAAGATACGACGGCGTAGGAGACCTATGTCGGTCGTATTAAGCCAAAATTCAGCCGTATCTTGTTTGCTGAATAAGGCGCATAGATACGATGGCGCATCTGTGGACTTACGCGGCGTAACAATAGATACGTCGGCGTAAGTTGTTTCTGAATCTGGGCCAGTGTCCAGAGATTTGCTAAACCAGTTTAACTTTATAGTTATAGCTGCACTATCAAAGCACACATTACTTTAAATGCTTTGCAAATTCAGTGCTGAGACCTTCACCCAACCTATGAGCACAGAAGCACCTCTGGAGATTGACAAGGTTAATTAAACGCCTTTGAACTTAATACTGCTAGGAGGCACAATTTATATTCATATTCAACAGCATCTTATTTACATGTTTGACATTTTCCATATGGAGGAAATATACAAGCCATTTTATGACTCAATGGCTGTCCTATTCAGAGCCATTAAAAGAACAAACACAGTTTTTCCTGGTGCTGATTTTCCTTTTCTTTTCTTTCGGGGTTTCATGCCGTGTACAAACGACCATTTTTTATGACGAGAAAAATGCAATTTTTTAAATTGGTCATTAAAAACGATCGTGTGTAGGCTCCAGAGCATTTTTCACATCATAAAAATGGGCATTAAAAATTTAGAACATGCTCTATTTTTTCTGTACGTTTTTCACGTCGTGAAAAATGGTTGTGTGTAGGCTTTAACGACGGGAAAAAAACGTGCTTGCTCAGAAGCAAGTTATGAGAAGGGAAATGTGCATAATCAAGCCCAAAGGGTGGCGCCATTCGAATGGAACTTCCCATTTATAGTGCCGTTGTACGTGTTGTACGTCACCGCGCTTTGCTCAAGCATTTTTTTTCCACGATCGTGTGTACGCAAGGCAGGCTTGAGAAGAATCACGTTGAGAAGAACTTTTTCCATGCCATTAAAAACGGTTGTGTGTACGTGGCATTAGATTTTTATTAGCAGCACACAGAGCATATCAGGTAATATTTACAGGACCAAAGCCACAGTATAAAGCCTCCAACTCAAATATGGTCAAGTACAGCATAGTCTTCCTAAAAGAGTAGGTACTTGCTTCTTATCACATCCATTACAAGCCAGAAACCAAGTTGCTCCAATATCTTATGTAGCACTACCCCCGAAGGAGCTGCTGGTTTGTTTTGGGCGGCATGTTACCTCTATTCCTTCGCCGTCTAGGGTGCTGGATGAGAGCTGAAACAAAGTCAATGTCCACACATTGCGTTCCTTTTTCTTTGCTTTATTTACCGAACATGGTAAAAGAAAGAACAATGGATTGAAGAGGTGAAATAGGGTAAAGGTAGTGGGTTCAGGTGTAGAACTTGATCAGAAGCACTCCTGTTTTCAGACATAAACTCTCGTCGCCACTCTAGCCAGAGTGGGTAGTGTGCCCCTGGATAGGCCTCTCTCACTAGTCCTAGCAGCCAGGGCGTCACACGGAACTTTGGTACAGTCTCTGCCGCTGACCTTCCCAAAGGTGGAGATACGTTCGGTCCAGAATCCTCTCACTTTAGGATTAAGCACCCGGATCTCTTCTTAAAGTAATTACTTGTGAATTCAGGAAACTGACAGGCGAAAACTGCTCAGCCTTTCAGTATTAGTGTGTCCTTCAATGAAGTTCAGGCCTCCCTGAGTGTACCAGCCTCGTGCTTGGTGCTCTCCAGAACAGGTACTTCATTCAGTGGCTTCCTCCCTCTAGGACGGACAGAGCAGGACCACTTGTTAATGTAGACCCAGTCTGACTACTGGGCCTACCTGGCAAATAACGACTCCAGACAAACGTGGTCCCGGAGCCAGGAACTCTAAACATGCACCCCCGGACAGGAGGGCCACACACAGGGGTGGTGGGACGACTGCCCAGGGAGGTCAACCACCACTGATTGGCCGCTGAGAAAGGATACCCAATACACCTGGATCTGACTGCTGCCACCCTCGGCCTGGGGTGAAACCGACACCCCAGACAACAATAGTGGTCACCTGCAGTACAGTCATGGTTGGAACAGAGGCCTAATTTTGAAAACAAATTGGTCAGAGGTAACTAATCCTCTGACTACCTTCTAAATTTAAAGCAGGGCCAGCAGAGAAAAACAGCTGCCCGCTACACTTATGTGCACAAAAAAAAGCTAAAAAAACTAACATAAAACTTTTGGACTGTTTCTAAGCTATTAACCAGGAAAGACAGATTCCCACCTGATCACATGGACACACATGAATTATTTGCATGATTTAACCAGTATCCCTAAAGCTGAACTCTGAGAAACTATACAAGTTTAAAATGAACAAAAAAATAAATAGCCCAGCAAATATTATCTTCTTCTCCAGCGATGTCCCCTCCAGAAATTCAACTCCGTCGACCAGCACTGTGTAGAGCAGCGATGTTCTGAGGTATGTAAGGGGGGTTGTCTATACTGCTGGGGGGGGGTCTGTGCTACTGAGGGGAGAGGGGTCTGTACTGAGGGGGGTCTGTAATGCTGGGGGTCTGAAATCCCCACAATCATTCTGGGTGACTTCAACATCCCTATTAATACTAACACTCCTGCCACTTCCAAACTTCTCAGCCTAACCTCTTCCTTTGACCTGAAACAGTGGATGCATGCTCCTACTCACTCTGAAGGCAATACCATTGACCTAATTTTCTCCCACCTATGCACTCCATGCAACCTCTCCAACTATCCATTCCCTGTCTCTGATCACTACCCTATTAGTTTCACTCTCTCCCTCTCCTCCACTCCTCTCCCTCCAACCGCCTAAAAGTTACCTGCAGAAACCTATGTCATCTCAACCCTTCTCTTCACTACTCTGCTACCAATGACCTCTATGACAAAATCTCACCCCTATCCTGCACCGACCTAGCCAATTCTGTCTACAACGCTTCACTTCTAGCCTCATTTGACTCACTGGCCCCACTCACTACACACAGAATCAGGCCCCACCCCTTCAACCTTGGCAAACAGATGATACTAGAAGTCTGAAAAAACATAGTCATGCTCATGAGCGCCTGTGGCGTAGGACTAATGCCCTGTACACGCGATCGGTTCGTCTGATGAAAACACAATGACGTGCTGAGAAAAATTAAGTTCAATGCTTCCGAGCATGCGTCGACTTGATTCTGAGCATGCGTGGATTTTTGACCAATGGATTTCCCCATAAGAAAATTTTAAAACAGGTTCTATTTTTTTCACCGATGGGAAAAAAAACGATGTGGCCCACACACGATCTGTTCGTCTGATGAAAACGGTCCATCGGTCCGTTTTCATCAGACGAACAGATTGTGTGTACAGGGCAACAGTCTCAGAAAGATTTCAACCAATTTAAATCTGCCCTCCAAAAATAAAATTCCGCCCTCCTCACTGCTGAGCAAATCAATTTTATCACTCTCATTAGCAACTTATCATCTCGTCCCCTTCAACTCTTCTCTATCTTCAACTCTCTACCTAGACGAGGTGGCTAAACTACTTGCTAACGTCCATCTTACCACCTGCCCTCTGGATCCTGTACCCTTGCAAATGATACGTTCACCCTCTGGCTCGATTCTACACTCTCTTACACGCATCTTTAATCTCTCCCTCTCTCCTGGCATCTTCTCCAACTCTCTAAAACATTCACTTGTCAGCCCCATACTTAAAAAGCCCTCACTGGACCCAATGGACACTATTCTGTACTCCTACTCCTGGACCTCTCTGCTGCCTTTGATACGGTTGACCACCCCCTCTTCCCCAAAAAACTCCACGCCTTTGGTCTCTGTGACTGTACTCTTCGCTGGTTCTTTTACTACTTATCCAACCACATCTTTAGCGTTCCTTACAACTCTACATCCTCCTCTCCCCTCCCTATCTCTGTTGGGGTCCCCCAAGGTTCTGTTCTTGGACCTCTCCTATTTTCAATCTACACCTCCTTCCTGGGTCAGCTGATAGCCTCCCATGGCTTCCAATACCACCTCTACACCAAAATCTATTTCTCTACCCCTCAGCTCACTCCCTCCGTCTCCTCACGTAGCACTAATTTACTATCAGATATATCAGTCTGGATGTGACACCACTTCCTCAAACTCAATCTATCCAAAACCAAACTTTCAATTCTTCCTCCCCATGTGCCCCTTCCCCTGATCTCTCTGTCAAAATCAATGGCACAACTATAAGCCCAGTCTGCATTCAGATAAGCATTCAGAGAAGCCTACCCACCTAAAAACTGTATTTTCATTTTCTCCATCACCTCACTCCACACAGTTATTACCTTTGGTTCCACTTGACCCTCCCTTCTAGGTTGTAAGCTCTAACGAGCAGGGCCCTATGATCCCTCCTGTATTAATTTGTATTGTAAGTGTACTGTCTGCCCCCATGCTGTAAAGCGCTGCACAAACTGTTGGCGCTATATAAATGCTGTATAATAGTAATATAATAATAATAATAATAACAATGATGTTAAAGTAATAACTTTAGGGCAGCATTCTGCAGGATTGAATGCTACACTCTGCCAGAGGGAGAAGAAGACCTAAGGACGTCATGTGATCGGTCAGAAGATCCCAGCAAAAAAGATATGTATTGTATTAAGGTAAGTAAATACACCTGTAATAATAAAAACATGGTGTCTGATGGTGTGTGAGGATGAACTTTTTCAAAATACCAGAGTTCTGCTTTAAATAAGGAACAGAACTTTTGAGGTTTTTCTGGATTTGTGGTGGACACGATGCCATGTGAATATATTCTGCTTTAAGCAGTACATTTAATGTAGGCTTCACAGTCAAAACATGGCATTGTTGATTTAACCAGAAAGAAAATGTCATAGCCCACTCTCTGCTTGTGTGTCATTATTTCACAAGCACATACTTGTTTCATTACTGCTCTGCTGCTTTGATGTCCTCTAGACACTGTGTGTTTGGCTTCTTTCATGTCTGCTCGGCTTCTAATTTGCAGACTTCTCCACTGTTTGTGGAGATCTCTCTGAACAATCTGGTTTTCTGCTTTTATAATTCACTTTGAGCACCAGAGAGCAGAACTGTCATTTACACTGGATAAAGTAAGTCACTGCAGTTGTTTATGCTTAGTAAATAAAGCTTCTCAACCATATCCCATTTTGAGAGCTCTGGAGAGACATTTAGAAACTGTCACAAGCAATATTTGTTCAAAAAGAGGCAGAAGTGCTTCTATTTTCTTAAAGTGGTCGTGTCAACCTTGGGGTTGACAGTAAGGACAAAAAAAAAATAGTCATCTGACCAGGAGAACACCTAATGCATACCTCCCAACTTTAGAACTTTAGAATGAGGGACACTTCAGGGAGGCACGTGTATTGAGGGGCATAACACAGCTATTGTAGGCGTGCGATCGCTACGCGGGGCGGAGGACCCGATGCGCGTGGCCGGCAGTCGTGATGACACACAAATCCCTGCTCTGACAGAAGAGGAGAGACAGATCTTCTGTTCCTATGTCTCCTCCTCTAGTCAGTCACATCCCCTTATGGTTAGAAACACACACAAGGGAACACATTTAACCCCTTGATCGCCTCTAGTGTTAACCCCTTGCCTTCCAGTGACCTTTACACAGCAATTTGTGCATTTTTTTAGCACTGATCGTTGTATACATGTCAATGGTCCCAAAAATGTGTCAAAAGTGTCAAATCGCAATGTCGAAGTCCTGCTAAAAATCACAGATCGCCACCATTACTAGTAAAAAATATAATAATAATAAAAATGCCATAAATCTATTCCCTATTTTGTAGACGCTATAACTTTTGCGCAAACAAATCAATATACGCTTATTGCAATTTTTTTAACAAAAATATGTACAAGAATATATATTGGCCTAAACTGATGAAGAAATTTATTTTGCTACATTTTTATTATAGCAAAAAGTATAAAATATCGATTTTTTTCAAAATTGTCACTTTTTTTGTTTATAGCACAAAAATAAAAAATTGTAGAGGTGATCAAAAAGAAAGCTCTATTTTGTTTGGGAACAGCGTCGCACGACCATGCAATTGTCCGTTAAAGCGACGCAGTGCCATATCGCAAAAAAATGCCTGGTTATTAAGGGGGCAAATACTTCTGGGGCTGAAGTAGTTAAAGTGGTTCTCGAGGCAGTAGGTTTTTTATCTTCATGCAATCTGTGCATAAAGATAAAAAACCTTATGTATGCAGAAGCTCCCCTCAGCACCCCTAATACTTACCTGAGCTCCCAGCGATGTTGCACAAGAGCTACAAAGTAAGATGAGAGGACTTTGGATTTCAAATATGAGAGCAGCCAAAAGAAATATGTTTAACTAAAGATAGACTTAAACTTTATAATGTATCTGAATCCAAAAACAAAAATAATATTATATTGCAGCTTACCAGTCCTTAGATGTGGTGGCTCCATTTATGTTCACTTTTCAGGCTAGGAACATTTTTTGCAACTACAGAAAATACATGTTAATCTTGTCAGAAATGCAGTTTCACTGTCACTTCTAAAGCAGGCATGTTTTAGGTCCAGCCTGTCTAACAACCGTGGCTTTCTCCATAGATGCATTGTAGAAATGGGTGTAGAAAATGGAGGAGCGGGAAATTTGTTTTTCACAGGTTTACCAGGTAAAAATAAAGGCAAAGAAGTCTGAAAAAAATTCAACTAATACAGCCACCACATCCAAGGACTGGTAACCTGCAATATTTGAAATGTTTATTGTTGAGTTTAGACATGCTTTCATTCCCAACAGGTGTGCATATGATCATTTCCATGAGTGGCATAAATACAGATCCTGCAGCCCCCTAGCAAACTATTGGTGGTACCTTCTTTCTTCAAGGACCTCTTTATGTGGAACCTTTCATTGCAAACTCAACCCTGACACCTCCTAACATCTAGATCTGCATTGATTGGTTATGCCAAGGAATGTTTCACACTGGTTCATTGGAAAGTGTAAAATTTCTTTAAAGTTCTTATTCTCTGATATAAGTAGTATTCAAGCAGAAAGGTTTATTTGTTTAATATAGATGCCACTTTTAACTAACTTCAGAAAATGAATACGCATATTTAGGAAGATCATCTCTCTCTCTTATTAAGAACATGGTTAACATTGAACGTAAGTAAACCATGTATAAAAGGTAGATTTCCAAACCTAAAACATCTTGCACAGAAATGTCCATGGATTTCAACAAAATCCCAGCATCCTGCAGACCCAGGGTCTGCACACCTCCCTCTCTACAATGCTACAGCCAGTGTGGGTTGGCATTCTATTAATATGTTAACCATCCACTAGTCAGAGCACACTACAGCCAGTTCATGCCCATTCTGCGGCGCCAGTTCTGGTGGGTGTAAAAGAGGCATCTTGTATAACAAGTGCAAAATTTGAAGTGGAATGGGGGGGGGGGCAGTGTGCACGGGGGAAAAATAGGCAGAATGTACAGAGAGGGGTAACATTGTGTGCAGTGTGGTCAATGTGTATAGAAGAGCTGTGTGTACAAGAAGGGGAGCAATGTGTATGGGAGAGCAGTGTGTTTAGGGAAGGGGGCAATGTGTACAGTGGGCTATGTGTACAAGAAGGGGAGCTATGTGTATGGAAGCAGTGTGTACAGGAAGGGGGCAATGTGTACTGGAAAGGGGGCTGTGTTTATGGGGGGGGGGAATATATGCAAGGGAAGTAGTATATACCAGAATGGGGGCCGTGTGTATGGGATTGGGAGTATTTACAGTCAGTAAATTTAATTTTCTGAGGTCCAATAAGCCATGCATGATATTCAGCATAATTTAACCAAGCCCACTTTTTCTCTCTGACATGTCCTTTAAAGCAGGACTAGTCTCGTGAGCAGGCAGGCTTTTTATTGCAGAAGAGACATGCAATATATCTTCTGTAATAAAAGAAACCTACCTGCCTGCTTGCATACTTCTTTGGAATGTTCAGTTTACATCCTGGCAGAGTGCTTGTGTGCCGGGATGACTGCACCCCTGCACATGAGCACATTAGCCAATGAGAATTGCTGCAGCCTGGCACCTGGAAGAAGCTGATGTGGGACATTGGATTGTTAAAAGGAGGAACGTATCACAGAGTTTAGCTTTGCTTTAAGTTGGGTGGTATAATATATAGTTATTGTACAAATGTACAAATCATCTAAAGTCTGCTTCAGTTTTTTCAGTCTCCTTCACACATTTGCTGTGGCCCTAGCAGCGTGAATGAGCACCTTGTTTATGTGGCTAGAGCCACCAGGAGTTGTGTGCAGGCAGCCTATGTTTCCCTATGAGGCAGACGCTCGTCCTAATTAACCTCACAAGTTCATAAGGAAATAAACATGATGAACACAACTGCTACATGCATGTCACTCTCCTCAAATGCCTTGCCAAGTAACTTATAATAAAAGAGATTGTTATATAAAATAATGCTATGCTGTAATAAGACAGCATTTTACATTTGTATGAAACTACATACAAGTGTAGGTCTGGTATTAGGTAAGGATAATCAATTTTGAGTTAATAATATATTCTTATATTCTGCTATAACACTGAAGGATACATCTATTCAATCATACATATGTATCTATCACAGGCACAGAACAAGAGGTCTTAAAAATTAGAATCACAAAATTTAATGCTAGCTAGTCAAATGCCTAATTAGAACTTCCTTCAAAAGACTACAAAATGTGTATAAGACATACTAGGAAATTCATATAGGGTGTCTGAGCCACATCTTAGAATTTTGTCAGGGGCAGCATTGAAAGTGATGCCAGCATTAAGGGAAGAGGGTCCACATTTTCTATCTCTACACTCTGTTGGGTGGGCAGCACCAGATGGGAAACTAGGAGACTGGCTCCCCATCAGGTCCACCTTTTCTGTGATTGACAGTAAATGGTAGCAAAAGGATCTATAGCCACTATTCAGTCTAATAGTAACTTTGGAATCTGCCCACTGCCATGTGCTGTTTTCCACAGGCAAGGCAGGCCTAATGGGAAACTAGTCTCAGAGTTCCACATCAGGCTCCATCCATCCGACATTGGTTGCTAGGATAGGGTGGCATTCATATTAGCAACCAATGCTGTAAATGTAAACTAACTTATTATTAAAGAAATGAACACATAACCCTCCCCTATACGCCAACTTTTAGTTGGTCTTAATTACTACTAGTTTGCTGATCTGTGAACTAGCAATAATCGTTATAGAATCTGTGGCAGGCACAGTGACAGATTCTAAAAGTGGTGGTAGTAAAATCTGTGGCACAGATCAGTACTTGTACCAACATTAGTGCAAGGCTTTTATGAAATAGACACAGGCCATTTGAAGGGGCCATACTGCCAGAAAAGTGATGTTATTGCTTTATTGAATTCCCCAGATAATGTTACTGAAAAAAAGAAAAAGTTTTGTAGCAGTTATAACTTCAACTACAATGTAAAATACATATACAGTATTATTTATGAGCACAGTCCTTACTTCAGTTATTTGTCAAGAAGTATGATTCTTCCTTCTGAGACATGTTTGTGTGGTGGCTGGCTCTGACACAGGTATACAGCCAACAGATACAACTCTTACCATCTTGCTAGACCTAGGGGTGCCCCCTTTCCCAGGAGATACACAATAGAAATGAAGATGGCATCATGAAGACACTTTCTGTAATTTTTGTCACTGGGCGATATTGCTGAAGAAGCTGATAGGTTGGGTTTACACACACTTAGCAGACAAACAAAACTTTGCAATGACAGCCTGGCTGCTCGGTATTCAGTGGGTCATTCCATGCACTCAAAAAATGCAAAGTATATCCTAAGGTATGACAGTCATTAATGCTCCTACATCTCTTACAGTATATAGTAAAAGATCCAATATTCAGTATAGACCAAAACAGTTTAGTTCATGCAATGGGAAACACCCTTAACATTTAGGTTCAATAAAGGTTTATTGAGTTTTTAAGACAGTATAAACAGAAGGATAACATGGCGTGACCGAGAGCCCGACACAGGGCGACTCGGACACAAAATCATAAAACATAAAACATAAACAATCCTTGTTGTAAAAGGTAAAGAAAACAAAACAAGAAGTCATTGCAGCAGAATAAAGACACGGAAAACTGCACTTCACACAGGGCACATCCTTGGCTTGCAATGGCCTCCCCCTGCCCGGACGCCCCTATGGGATCCATCTGCGTCCATGGCCCAGGGGAGTGGGAAGGGTCGAATCGCCCGGTGAAGGCAATTGACCAGGACCCCCTTCTCAATAGTACAATATGCACTTAGTTTTAGAGTGCTAAAGTGGAATGTGCAAGCAAGCGACCACATGCAGCAATCGGATTGTGTGATAATGAAACCATGACACGGCCGAAGAGTCAGCCAGAAATGGAAACGAGAAAAAGGAAGTAGAGAGAGGAGGGGTCGGGGGTGGAGAAAAGGGGGAAGGGAAAAGGGGAAGGGGAATATAAGGGATTGGGTATAGGGTGCGGGAAGCGGTGTGCTCACCCCCCGCCAGGGGGCGTATCATGTTGTCCCAGACAGACTCAGCCGAGTGACACCTAGGAAAAGGGGGAAAATAAATTAACTAAATATAAGCTTCTGAGGCTGTAATTGAAACTACCCTTGACATTTAAATACCACCTGGCCTTTTGTGCATTTTCTAAACAGCTGTGCAACACCAGAGCACTAGCTGTAATGTGATCCAAGATGTCATGTTGTGTCAGTCACCCTTTATCTGGCCATCTGAGAAGGCCCTGACACTGCTAGTCCTCTATGAAATCTCATCTGGTATGCAATAGATGGTATTATATATAAGGAAGTAGGGATTTAGCTCCTTTGTGCTATTTTTCTGTTTTGCCAGGTTCCTTCCAGATTTCCTGTGCTCTGTGGTTCCCCTCTGGTATATTATCTGCCATGTATCATGGAGATATTTTAAAGTTTTAACATTGGTCAAATCACTGAGGGAGTAGGCCAATTGAAATTGAACAGGCAAACTGTTAAAGATCTGGATCCATATTCTAGGAATGTCTTAAGTCTGGGGTCCATGGAGTAAGAATTGAGCTTACTCATGATCAGAGTGTATAGCGACATACCTTTCAGTGACCACCACTGCCTTTCCCAAAGTGTATTCATTCTGGCTGTTCCTTCCCCTGCATTCATAGTCTTCTCCCCCTGTCACCTTATTTGCTTTCTGTAACAACAGTACTTCACTACATGTCTCCCTGTGGCCACATATTCCCTACTTTAGCAGTATCACCCTTAGGAGCTCACTCCGGCCTTGCAGCCAGAATTCACTGCCATTGCCACTTCAATACCTTGCACCCAGATGTCCTTCCTGTGCCTCCCCCTGCCACACACATATGAGGGACGCTCAAGTCAAACAGGGACTTTGAATTTATATAAAAAAATAATAAATTTCAAAGGCGTGGAAACTGCATTTAATTTTCAACATACTCCCCTGCTACATTTATACACTTATCCCAGCATTTTACTAATGTCTGGAAAGCGTCAGCATAGAAAGATTTGTCAGTTTGCCTGAACCATCCTGGGACAGCCTGCTTCACTTTGTCATCAATGCTGAAATGCTGACCTCTGAGGAACTCTTTTAGGGGTCTAAACAGGTGGAAATTACTCAGGGCGAGGTCCGGGCTGTAAGAGGGATGCAGCAATACCTCCCAGCTGAGTTGCTGTGATGTGCACATAGTGCAGTGAGCAGTATGAGCTTGTACGTTGTGCTGGAGAAACTGGACGCCCTTAGTGATTAAACCAGGCTGTTTTTTCCAGACGGTGTTCACTGTTAATAGTAGCACCATGAGAAAGAAAATCCACATGCAAGATTTATCTCTTGTGCAATTTCACAACAGGTTTTGCATCCATTATGCAGGATCAGGCGTTCCACGCGCTGAATGTTCACAGGAATGACTGCTGTGGGCAAACCACCACTGCTGGGATCGTCACTGACAGACATACGGCCGTCTTTGAAACCTTTACAACATTCAAATATCTTACTTCGGCTGTGCGACTCATCGCCGTATTGTGCTTGAAGTCTTCTGTAGAAATCTGCGGATTTAACGCCTTTGTTTACAAGAAACTCTGGACTGGCCCCGATCAGTAATAGGATGTACTTGCTGCTTACTACTGCATGTAGTACCACTACGCTGGCATCCCTTTTTATACCTATACAATGAAAAGTCCCAGTTTTACTTGAACACTCCTCGTACTTTATCTTACCCCCAAAACGGTGCCCATAAATACCACATCACGCTTTATCTTCCCACGCAACATCATTCTCAATCACATCTGCATTTTCCCACTTGCAGCCTAGGTATATCTTTCTCCTGCAACAACATCTCTTAAATCCCCACTTGCTGCCACATCATTCTCACCCAACACTGCATTTTTTTCCCCTGTAGCCAAATATTCCCCTTGCTGTTTCCTTTTCCCCATACTTACCTATATAAAAAACTGGCAGTGGAGATGTTAGGGCTGGTTCTGTGCGGTGTGTGTATTAACTGCAATGCATTTTAGGCACGTTTTAAATTTGTTTTAGGTGCATTACCATTGAACTATATACAGTAACATGCATTTTCACAAAAGCACATCAAAGATGCAGCCAACAGGGTTTTAATACATTTAAAACGCACTATAAATGCACAGGTGTAAATTAGGCTGTTATAACATAATTGCTGATATATGTATATGAAGAGCTGAAATTTTAGTAAAGGAAACAAGTTAGAAACCATCATTCATAGTTCTTGTAGTTCTAATCTGAGAAAATGATGATTAGTACTTAAGCTTTGTAATTATAAACCATAAAAAAGTTGTTGAACTATGTACAGTACAAACTTTGTAAAATTAATTTAAAGGCACTATACTATTTTAAACTTAGCTGCAACAGCAAAATACTGTATATAGTTGCCAAGTAATTTGTTCACCTGCATTTTCTGCATTGCAGTTAAGCAATATAGCCTGGCCACCAACCCCCAAGCCCCCCGCCCCTACAGCCTGTTACTGGACAATAATGGAGCAGCCATACGCTAAAAAGGTCATTCCCTTTGTTGTCTCTATGCAGCAGTGTTTAAATGGTTTGCAATGTCTTCGGAGTTATAGGCTGAAAATAAGCATGCAGAGTAATGTCAGAACTTATAATCTGCATAGTTTTTCTAGATCAGAAAGTATTAAAGCCTGTGGATCATCTTGACAGGCAGGCAAAAAGCATTTTTAGAAACAATGGTTAGCAATGTCGACTATTATATTCTTTCGGCACAGTTTTTTTTTTTACGAAAACCTATTAAAACAAAATAAAATTAATTAATTAAATAAAGGGTCTGCTGAACAGATGCAGAATAAAAGTCACTTTCCACATATTGTATATACGCACCTCTCATCACGCCTTGCTTCAACCATCACTCCTTAATTATTTTTCACTCCAAGAATGCAATCTTAATGCCAGGCCCAAGCAGGGCTCGTTCCCAACTATTGATAAATACTGGTGTCATTTTGTCATAATAAATAGATTTTCTTGCCAACAAGCTACTTCTTACCAACAGGTTATATATTGCGATCAGCAGGTCATCATTCTAAGCCATCTGCCATCACATTGGGAATGGACTTCATGTTAACCCTTTTCTAACCATAGCTTCCTGCAAAGCCCCACAGGCAGTGAAGTGATACATCTTTTGTCATCTGTGGCCATGTCATGGAGCAATGAGATTCTGATGAATGGTCCCCAGTGTATCTGTATTTTGATGCATGGAAAAGACTTGGTAAGCGAACAGATTTGGGTGGATGGCTACAAAATGTCTGTAAGTCCCTGCGGGAACAGATTGAGCTCGAAGGGTAACAGGCTTTGTATCGTTCATTAGTAGCCTTGTTAACATATAGGCTGCCAGGAGGCCCACAATGCATTGCATTGCTCCAGTTTCTTCCTGCTCCAGCTGTGAAAGAGTTAAGATCAGGTACAGACACAGCAATTACTCATCTGGAAAATCCAGTCTGTAGCCACTGGAACAGTCAATGTCATTCCAAGGTGGAAGAAGCTATTTCACTTTCCTCTGTAAGATTTCCTTGGTGACATGTTTGGGATGAACCTGAGGCTTGTCGACATCCCAGATAACAATTTTACATGAATGTCACCTTTTTGCAGACTCTTGTTCCCCAAAGAATACATGGCCATTATGTTTCCTATACCTTCAGAGCGTGCTAATTTCAGCACTTTCCTTTTCGAGGAGCACAAATATATAGAAAGGTCATCTTTCAATTTCTTTGATAAATAAGCCACTGTGCATTATCCTTTTTCTTGTTAGTGCTCCTTGGCCCAGCTTCAAACACAGATTACTGTATCATTTATTTTGTTGCTGAAGTTAAAACAATCACACTGGTGAAAAAGTAGCCAAAAATATCAATGAATAAACTGTTACTATAATATGAAATGCTTGGAACTTTGTTCTTTATGACCTTGGACCTTTCCAGTGTTTGTAGTACTGTGAACTTATTTAAAAAGAATCGGGCAGATTCACGTACCTCGGCGCATATCTCTGCCGGGCGCAGCGTATCTAAGATACACTACGCCGCCGTAACTTAATACATTTTTTTTTTCGAATCCTCAAAGAATTTGCGCCGTAAGTTACGGCGGCGTAGTGTATCTTTGGCGGCGTAAGGGCGCAGAATTCAAATGGATGTGATGGGGGTGTGTTTTATGTATATACGTCGTGACCCGACGTAAACAACATGCGCCGTCCGTGGGGGTATCCCAGTGCGCATGCTCGAAATTAAACCGGAACAAGCCAATGCTTACAACGGTGACGTCATTCTACGCAAATCCCTAAAAATATTCAAAAGGCGACGTGGGAACGACGGCCATACTTAACATTGAGTACGCCTCATAATAGCAGGGGTAACTATACGCCGGAAAAAGCCGAACGCAAACGACGTAAAAGAATGCGCCGGCCGGATTCAAATCCGGGCCGGTCCGAGGGAGGAGTCTAGAGATGGCGCGGTCAGTGTGGAGGAGTAGCTAGACGGGATGCCTGCTCCCCAGCCACGCTCCGAGATCACGCTGAAATGATCAAGAACCGGACCCCCCGCTCCCTCCGCTCCCTCCACTAGGGCGCCGGTCCCCCCCCCCCTCTACCTACCTTCCCTCTTCGGAACTTAGCTTCCCGCTGGTTGGAGCGGACCTGCACGGGTCTCCTCCGTTCTGTGCATCTGTCACGTGGGCGATCACGTGGGCGGCTTCCCCGTCTCCCTCGACTCTCCCGGCTGACTAGCCTGTCGCGGCGCTGCATCTGCCTTGTCTCCCCTGATTTTCCGGGCTGACAGGCAGCGGTGCCTGCTCCTCGGTGTAGCTTCTCCCTGGTCTGCCCGGGTCCCTGGAGCGTGCGAGCGGATCCGCCGTGCAGGCGTGTCGCGCGGCTCTGGGAGGGGGGCTCGGGGGGGGGGGAGTCACGGAGTGCTGGGTGGCCATCTGGCTCTGTGGCCCTGAAGTCCAGCAAAAAGGGGTACCAGCCTAGATTAACCCCAAGAGGATCCAGTCTGCGCCAGGCATCTTTTATCACTTCACAAGCTACAATAGTAGGTGGGGAAAACCCTGGAACATATTACAGCAGTGGGTAAGCTCCTCTCATGCAGATAATTATTGGACTGGTGAGTACATCCCACAGTGCACTTTAACCATCGAAGTGGTGAGTACAAACGCCTTATTTTTTTTTTTTTTTTTTTTTCTCTCAACTAAGAAAATTGAATTAAATAAATGGGACACCCCTCTCCGAGGAGACTGATAAATGATTGGGACTGATTTGAAAACAAGGAAAAAAAAAAAAAGGTGATACAAGAGATATTAGATCAGCTCTGTCTTTTTGGGTCTCTGTATGGAGGTTGGCAACCTCATAGTTTCTCTGGAGGTTCCCTTTTTTGGATACTTTCTTTGTTTTTTTTCTTATGGAGATTAATTGATGTACAAGACATACGGAAATCGTTGTGCACTGTATCTGATAGACTGACACTGTGGTCGGATAGAAGAAGGGGGTAATCGGTCTACAGAGCCAGGAAAACCCATAGAAGGAGGTCCTAGAGATACACGGGTGCCGGAGACGGGCAGGAGAGGGGAGGCCAATACATGAGCCGGGTGCCCCAAATAGCTCTAAGTCAAAGCCAAAGAGAAGCCAAAGAGAAGAAACATTATAACAACTTTAGACTGTGATATAAGAAACATTAAAAAGTTTCCTTTTTCTTGTACAGTACACACCTATCACACGTGTAAACGGTTCTCTTTCAGAACCTCTCTAAAGGTGACGTAGTTACAATTCAGGCGCAAGGATGACTACAAGAGGAAAAATAGTAAAAGGGGGGGCAATCCCAAAGGTACCCCGTTTAAGTCAAAGCCCAGGCCCAATGTGTAAATTTGTGACACAAGGGATAAACGGGGATAACCAGCACATAGAAAAACCATCGACTGGCAGAGCAGGTCAAGCAGAAAAAGAAAAGAAAAAAGATAAGAAAAAAGGGCCAGCTTACACCTTGGCGGACTCAGAAACACTTGCAGAATCTCTCCTAGAGAGCAGAACAGACCAAGATAGTGAAACAGATAAAGAAACAGATTTAGATCAGAGAAATAAGGGAGAAACGCAGGATATGACACTTTTGCCAACTAAAAGAGAAATGGAAGGAATGTTCGCTGCTTTAGAAAGATCTCTTAAAACGCAAATGGAAAAAATGGAGAGAAATATGGGGCATATATTGGAAAGAGTGGAAGAAGTGGAGAAAAAAGTTGACCACAATGTAACCTCACTTAAAAAGCTAGAAGATGAAATAAAAGCATTAAAAATAAACCAACGAGAACAGGCGTATAAATTAGAAGATCAAGAGAACAGGGACAGAAGAAAGAACATTAGAATACGCGGAGTTCCAGAAACGACACAGGTTGAGGACCTCCCAGAAATAATAAGAAAAATCTGTAACCCAATATTAGAGAGAGAAACAACTTCCCCGCTCAGAATAGAACGAGCACACAGGATAAGACGTCCTAGGGAGAGAGCACAGGACTACCCAAGAGACATTATTGTGCGTTTTGAAAGCTGGGAAGAGAAAAACCAGCTATGGAGAAAACTGAGAGGGAAGCCGCCGTTAGAATATGATCAACATAATATTCAAATTTATCAAGATTTGTCACAAGAGACGTTAAAACGAAGAAGAAGCTTAAAACCATTGTTAGGTGTCTTGCAGGAGCACGATATTCAGTATAACTGGGGATTCCCAGCGTGCCTAATAGGCAGGAAAAATGGTGTTTCTGCAAGACTGAGGTTTCTGGAGGAAACACCAGAATTTTGTCAAAGTTTAAGCATTCCAACACCAAAGATTATTAGTGTCGACCGGTAGAGGAGGGGGGGAATGGCGGGGGGGGTCGTAGGTGGGGGGGAGAGGGGGAGGGGCAAGATAGTAAAATATCGGAGTGGAACCGGGGAGAGAGGAGACCCAGAGAGTGCTTCTTCACCAGTTCCCCAGTATAGGGGGATAGGAGACCGGGCTAAAACAGAACTCCACCTCAGCCCGAGGAGCAAAAGAGCGCCAGGAGCGCCAAATTGAAAAAAGCTCTAAATATGACCAGAAGGTCAGGGATTGAGTGGGGGGGGGGGGGGGGAGGGGAGGAGAAAGCCCCAATAGAAGAACGAGGGGGCAAGGTACAAATGGAAGGGAGGGGGGGAGGGAGAAGGGAGGGAGGGGAGGTGACTGGGCGGGAAGGGAGAGGGGAAGATTAGAGAGGGGGGGAAAGGGACTCAGATCTGTGTGTCATGCAGCAGGAAAGAACATATATACCCAAGACAGAGGGAAAAAAAAAAAAAAAAAATATGACAAACATAAAATTTTTAACATATAATGTAAGAGGTCTCAGCTGCCCCGAAAAAAGGCATATGGTACTAAGAGAAGTTGAAAGGTATTCCGCTGAAATAGTTTTCCTGCAAGAGACACACATAACGCTGGACTCTAATGTCAGATTGTATTCTCGGGCAGTTCCTAGTTGGTACTATGGGGACTCCCCAAAGAAGAGAGCAAAAGGGGTCGCCATAGGAATAGGGAAGAATATCTCCTTTACAGTAGAAGATAGGAAAGTAGACCCGGAAGGTCGTTATTTGTTCCTAAAAGGAGTACTCCAAGGGAAAAAATACACGTTGGCAAATATTTACTGCCCAAACAGCCAACCACATAAATATCTGAGGGGGATTTTGAATGCCTTAATGGACTTTAAATTAGGACATGTAATACTAGCAGGAGACTTTAATCTCTCAATGGACTATCAACTAGATAGTACATCCGGAGCTCAGAGGCGAAATATTAAACAGCTTAGAATATTGAAAAAAAAAATGCATAGCTTCTGTTTAATAGATCCCTGGAGGATTACATATCCAAATAAAAGAGACTATACTTACTATTCCTCCGTGCACGGAACATACTCAAGACTGGATTATATATTGGTAGACCATGAGTTATTGGAAGAGGTAGTTAAAACTTCGATAGGGATATCTACAATCTCAGATCACGCTCCTGTAATAGCGGAAATTAGATTCAAAGAAATAGAGCAAAGAAAAGGATCATGGAACCTAAATGAAGAACTTATAGAGGATATAGAGGTAAACAACATAGTGAGAACGGAATTGGATCAATATTTCACCCTTAACAACACACCTGAAGTAAGGGTAGCTACCGTTTGGGAGGCCCATAAGGCATACATCAGAGGGAAATTAATCTCAATAGGAGCAGGGAAAAAAAAGATAAGGAAACTAAACATGAAAAAATTAACAACTGAGCTATTTGAACTTGAGCAAATACATAAAGAACGAGGAGAAAATGAAATATATCATGAAATTATTGTAAAGAGGACCCAGCTTAGAGATCTGATGAAGGTTGAAACAAGAGACATATTCAAAAATGTTAGAAAAGAGAGGTATAAATGGGGGAACAAACCAGGGAAACACTTAGCCAAAATATCCAGGGAAAAAAAAAAAAAAAACTACATCGAAAAAATAAAGAATCAAGACGGCCTTATGAAATATAAGACGTCTGAAATAGCGGAATCCTTTCGGACTTTCTATAGTTCATTATATTCGATAAGAACCAAGGAAACACAAGAGCAAGAAAAGATGAGAAAAAGGAAAATCAGGGAATACTTAGAAGAAATAAAATTACCTAAAATTTCTCAAAACGACATTGAATCCCTAGAGGCCCCAATAACTCAAGAAGAGGTACATAGAGCCTTCAGGGAAACCCCGTGCGGGAAAAGTCCAGGCCCCGATGGCTTGCCGATCAAATATTATAAAATATTTAGCGAACTTCTGGTCCCAGAGATGTGTAACTATTTTAACAAAATAGGAGAGGAAGAAGAAATAAGAAAAGAATCTCTTTTGGCAAATATTTCTATCATCCATAAAACGGGAAAAGATGGAACGTTGTGTTCCTCCTATCGTCCAATAGCACTGTTAAACGCAGACCTGAAAGTATACGCGAAAATATTAGCAACCAGGATAAAAGGTTTAATGCCGCAATTAATAAACTCAGATCAGGCGGGCTTTGTAGCAGGCAGAGAAGGAAGAGACAATAGTATAAGGACCCTGTTACTGTTACAACAAGACCCAAAAAAGAAACCCCCAGTCGTACTCATGTCTTTAGACGCCGAAAAAGCATTTGACAGAGTCGACTGGGGGTTTATGATGGAAACTTTACAAAAAATAGGCCTGGGCCCAAGGTTCATGAAATGGGTAAAAAACCTGTATAGCCACCCGACGGCAAGGGTGAAGGTCAATGGGAGTGTGTCATCTGTGTTCAACATGGAAAACGGAACCAGACAAGGGTGCCCGCTCTCACCTCTCTTATATGTAATAGCCTTGGAACCGTTGTTAGCAAAAATCCGGGAAAATCCGGGGATAGGAGGGGTGAGAGTGGGAGATGAAGAACACAAGGTGGCGGCGTATGCGGATGACATACTCCTATATCTGACCAAGCCTAGAGTATCTCTCCCTAATGTTATAAAGGAAATAAAAAGATATGGAGAACTTTCAAATTTTAAAATAAACCCGATAAAAACGGTAATCTTGAATCTGGGGATAGAAAAAAAAGAAGCAGAAGAACTACAGAAAGAGTTTCCATTTACATGGGAAAAAGAAGCTATAACGTACTTGGGTATAAAAATTACATCTAAAGTGGAAAAACTATACTCGGCCAATTTTGTCCCTTTAATTAATGACATTAACCAAGACTTGAAAAACTTAGCAAAAAAACATATCTCCTGGATAGGCAAGATTAATGCGTTTAAAATGATGATTTTACCAAAGATAACATACAAACTTCAAATGCTCCCAATAAAAATACCGCAAAGCTTCTTTAAAGTAATCAAAACAGTAATTTTGAAATATATATGGGCAGGTAAAAAGGCTAGACTAAGCTATTCATTGTTGAGCATGAAAAAAAAAGGAGGGGGGTTGGGGCTCCCCGACATAAAAAGATATTATTTTGCTGTAAACCTAGCAAGGCTGGTAGAATGGACAAACGCACATACACAAAAAAAATGGGTACGTATGGAAGAAATATTAAGTGGGACACTATTAAAAAGAAATGTATGGATACCACCGAACATGAGGGAAATGAGCACGAATACACACAACATAACAAGGAACGTATTTAGGATATGGGACACAATATTGAGACGGGAAAAATGGGAGTATAACTCCCCATTAATCCCATTAGCAGGCACAAATTTTTTCCCACCAGGTAACGGAACACGTTTTGGAAAACACTTAGGGGAGAAAAAATTAAAAGATATTGTTACACGGGGAAAAATTAAACTTAGACAAGAGATAAAAATAGGGGAAGGGGAACAAAGCATGAGTGAATGGGAGTATATGCAGTTAAAACATTTCGTGAGCACACTACCACAACCAATTAGGGAAGATAAGACACTATACCCAATAGAAAAAATATGCAGCATGGACAAGCCCCTGATACACGGTATATCAAAGGTATACGGGATACTAACAGAACTTGAGACCCAGGAAGCATTGCCTTTTTTGGGAAAATGGGAGAGCGACATTGGTAAAAAAATTGATAAAACACAAATGATAGGTGCAGTTTATAACCATGCTGCGGATATTACCACCATAGAAGCAAACTATAAATGTATGGTGCGATGGCACATGACCCCATCAAGAATGAATAAGATCCACCCTAGAAATTCAGAGCTATGTTGGAGAAACTGTAAACAAAAAGGAACAACGATACATATATGGTGGGACTGCCCGAGAATGCAGGAATTTTGGAAAGAAATTTTGAAATACATCGTAGAAATAACAGGAGAAACGATTCTATGTAGCCCGCTGACCTGTTTGTTTCACGGAACTGAAAAAACAAAAAAACAATATGGAACAACTCTGGTCCCAGTGTTGTTAAACGCAGCTAAGGCTCTGATCCCCAAAAATTGGTTACACCCAAAGAGGCCATCAATTAAAGAATGGATAGAAAGGGTGGAATATATAGAAGAGATGGAGTATCTTGCATGCAGAGAGTCAGGAGAAGAGGACAAAAACAGGATGGTTTGGGAAAAGTGGAAAGTGTTCAAATCCACAGAGAAGTTCGTCCAGGGAACGATAGAAGCAGAGAGCTGAGAGATCGCGGAGAGGATTGCATGGCACACAGATCCGGGGGGGGGGGGGAAGGAAAAGGGGGGAGGAAAAAGGGGGGGGGGAAAAAAAAAAAAAAAAAAAAAAAAAAAGGGATTAATTAATATAAGTTAATTATGATACGCTATCAAAGAATGTAGTCAGATTCGTCAAGCGGGAAAATATTAACTTAACAGCTTAAAAATGTTAAATTCGTAATGTCAAAAAAAAAAAAAAAAAAAAAAAAAAAAACAAAACCCACGAATGATGCGAAGCCGCAAGAGAGATGCTAAGGGCGGGCGAACCGTGAGCTAGCCTCTCGGCTATATGTGAGCAGAGTCTGACGTAAAAAAAAAAAAAAAAAAAAAAAAAAAAAAGAATGCGCCGGCCGGACGTACGTTCGTGGATCGCTGTAACAAGCTAATTTGCATACTCGACGCGGAATTCGACGGAAACGCCACCTAGCGGCCGCCGAAAAAATGCACCTAAGATCCGACGTCGTAGTAAGACGTACGCCTGTCGGATCGATCCGAGATGCAGTCGTATCTTGTTTTGTAGATACAAAACAAAGATACGCCGCGCAAAATTTGAAATTACGCGGCGTATCAAGAGATACGCCGGCGTAATTCTTTTGTGGATCTGCCCCTTAGTCTTTGTCAGTTTGCAGCACTGGAAGTATACCACCTGTCAGGGACTTACCTTCCAGTCTCGTCCATCCTTGTTTCTGAGGAAACAACAGTGTCCCTCCGCGCTGACGCGCCGCCGTGCGTCCCGCTCGCACAACGCGCGCGTGTGCACAATAGCGGGAACGCGCGTGTGCACGTTTTTGGCGCCAAAGCTCACTTTAAAAGCCATTCCTGGACTCAAACACATTGCTGCCTGATCTGCAGTTTTGGAGTGAACTTACACTTGAAACCTGATCCTGAATTACTGATTGAACCTTTGACCCAGCTTGCTGACTATCCGTATCTCTCTAATCCCTGACTCCGGCTTGTTTGACTTACCCTTCTGATTGGACCCACCGCTGCCAGACCTACCTGCTTGCACCACGACTACGCTCCAGTTACCTGCATCTGAACCATCTGATTATCTTTTGTGACCCGGCTTGTCTGACCCTGCTGTTTCTTGCTTCTTATTTATATGCTTGCTTCATCAGCTTGTTGCCGTTGTAGCCGTACCTCCTGTCAGGGTCGCTGACCCCCTCCTCTGCCTCAGTGCCGTCTGCACCTTCCCGCCAGAGAGACTCAGCTACCGACATCTATTCGTCACTACACCGGCACTCCTACCCCGCTGTTCCCACTCCAGCGGCTTGTGAACCAGAGCTGTAAGAGAGGCCTCCTACAACAAGACTCTAACATACCAGGTACGTAACACCACCTCCTGTTTTGGTAATACAGTTTACATTACAAATAGCCTGCAGAGCCACCTTTCTGTAAAACATAGTATTGCTGCACGACCATGAAAAAGAGGATTCTGTATGAACATTACTTTGTGGGGAACCTTATATGTTAACTGAGGTCTCCCAGTGGAATTATGTAATATTATTTTTATTAATATACAGCACACCTGTTCAGTTCTTTCATCCGAGCATTTCCACCCCACTAGTGATCCTAAACCCCTGCAGGAGAGCCTTTTCCAAACACCACAACTTCAGCACCTTTACGTTTCTCATAAAGAAAGCCAGATGTATCAAAATGTCTGTACTAGGCCACTAATCACAGCCACCAATTAGGTCCAAAATCGGCTTTGAAAGCTGACATGTAATTGGTGATTCAGGGAGGAGTAAAGAAGTTACTCATCTTTGTGTAAGGCAATACACTTTCATTGACAATGTCATTTAAATACCCCGGCAGAATTTATGATTTCTTGGCCATTTTTCAGAGAATATGAATAATAACACAAAAAACATTTCTTTCACTCATGGTTAGTGTCTGGCTAAAGGCATTTATTATCAATCAACTGTGTTTACTATTTTTTAATCATAATCATAACAGAAACTACCCAAATCACCCTGATCAAAAGTTTACATACCCTGGTGATTTTGGCCTGATAACATGCACACAAGTTGACAAAGGGATTTGAAAGGCTTCTAAAGGTAACCACCCTCACCTGTGCTCTGTTTGTAATTAGTGTGTGTGTGTGTGTGTGTGTGTGTGTGTGTGTGTGTGTGTGTGTGTATAAAAGGTCAATGAGTTTCTGGACTCCTGACAGACCCTTGCATCTTTCATCCAGTGCTGCATAGATGTTTCTGGATTCTGAATCATGGGGAAAGCAAAAGAATTGTCAACGGATCTGTGGAAAAAGATAGTTGAACTGTATAAAACAGGAAAGGGATATTGTAGAATCAATCATGCAATAATAAATATGTGTCTAATTATCCTTTACTATATCTTATAATATATATATATATATATATATATATATATATATATATATATATATATATATATATATATATATATATATATATTGCATCTGTATTACTTTATATGAGTCCCTTGTTTGCTAGTATATAAGACCAGGGTGTATATTAGGCTTACGGCTATAATGCCAGTTATGAAGACAGAAGCATTGCTAGTTCAACATATATTTATTTCCTTCAAAGTAGGAACATCACATTTTAACAGAAAATGTCTATGGCCTAACAAACAATACTGGAAAATAAGAATATACTCAATACTCGCTCTTCTCCCGGGCTGAGCTCACGATGTAAAAAGAGGAGAAGGCTTTGGCCTTGGCCACATGGCTAGGCCCAAAATGCAGGCCAGGCTTCCATGAGGCCTAGTCCATGTGGTTTCAGCATAGGCCTTCAGATAACAGAGCCACAACCTCACTGCAAGCTTGCTCCCAAGAGAATAGACTGAGCTCTCTTTCAAACTCCTTTTTACCAAACCTCACTCGTTACTCATTCACACTACCTCCCATTTGCCTTTGGACCAACTGGCTTGTAGAGTATTGTTTACACATATGAGCCAGGCCCCCCTGCTATGCAGACATTGCCTGAGGACAACCTCCTCCATGCCTTTAAAGATTGCAAGTGTCATTTGTTGTAAACCCGGCTGAATTGTTCTGCAACAGATATAAAAAGATATCCAAGAAATTGAGAATGCCAATCAGCAGTGTTAAAACTCTAATCAAGAAGTGGAAAATGAGGGGTTCTGTTGAAAATAAACCACGTCAGGTAAACCAACTAAAATTTCAGCCACAACTGCCAGGAAAATTGTTCGGGATTGCAAAGAAAATCCCACAAATAACTTCAGGTAAAATACAGGACTCTCTGAAAACATGTGGTGTGACTGTTTCAAGATGCACACTAAGGAGGCACTTGAAGAAAGATGGGCTGCATGGTTGAGTCGCCAGAAGAAAGCCATTACTATGCAAGTGCCACAAAGTATCCTGCTTACAATACGCCAAACAGCACAGAGACAAGCCTCAAACCTTCTGGCACAAAGTCTTTTGGAGTGATGAGACCAAAATTTAGCTTTTTGGCCACAACCATAAACACTACATTTGGAGAGGAGTCAACAAGGCCTATGATGAAAGGTCCACCATTCCTACTGTGAAACACGGAGGTGGATCATTGATGTTTTTGGGATGTGTGAGCTACAAAGGCACAGGAAATTTTGTCAAAATTGATGGCACGATGAATGCAGTATGTTATTAAAAAATACTGGAGGAACATTTGCATTCCTCAGCCAGGAAGCTGCTCATGGGACCTACTTGGACATTCCAACATGACAATGATCCAAAACACAAGGCCAAGTCAACCTGTCATTGGCTACAGCAGAATAAAGTGAAGGTTTTGGAGTGGCCATCTCAGTCTCCTGACCTCAATATCATTGAGCCACTCTGGGGAGATCTCAAACATGCAGTTCATGCAAGACAGCCCAAGAATTTACAGGAACTGGAGGCTTTTTGCCAAGAGGAATGGGCAGCTTTACCATCTGAGGGAATAAAAAGCCTCATCCACAAATACCACAAAAGACTTCAAGCTGTCATTGATGTTAAAGGAGGCAAAATATGGTATTAAGAACTGGGGTATGTCAACTTTTTATCAGGGTCATTTGGGTAGTTTTTTTTTTGCGATTATGATTTAAAAAGAGTAAACACAGTTGATTGATAATAAATGGCTTTAGCCAAACACTAACCATGATTGAAAGAAAAGTTTTTGTATTATCATTCATATTCTCCGAAAAATGGCCAAGAAATCGTAAATTCTGCCAGGGTATGTAAACTTATGAGCACAACTGTATATAAAGCATTCAATCTAGCTCTTGTATATTAATTTCCTTTAATATAAAATGCTCTAAACTTTGATCTAATAATTTCTAATATAGCAATTTCAACATAAATATGATGAAAGAGGTAATCTCAAACTTTTCTTACTTCACTGGTTGCATGCTTATGCAAAGATGGCAATATAAAACAATTATCATCCCCTATCTTTTGCCAGTTTAGAGCCTCCTTACTGCAAATTTCCATTCATTTTGATCTATTCTATCTACTCATATGTTAACCAAAATAGCACACAAACCAAAAACACAAATAAACAATTCAAAGGCAAGTCAACGACACTAATACAAGAGAAAATATATTTTGAGAGAATAAAACAGAACAGCATGTTAATTTGTGAAATTGGCCTTTTCCTCCTGGGTGAAACACTGGTTCAAGTAAGGCCCTGTTCACACCCAAACACCCCAAATGTGGGTAGCTGTCGCAAATTTTCCACGTAACAATACACTTAAAAACCATGTGATGCAAAGCACATTGGCTCATGTCCAGAATTTGGTACATGAACATCTTTAGTGTGATTTTGGATGGAGGGAGGCCCATTCAAATGAATGGTGCTGCTGCAAAAATGCTTGCTAAAAATATACAACAAAGCGATAAAAATACAACGCATTAGCATCGCTCAAGTATGAGCAGGGCCTAAATGTGTATTAAGTGCCCAAACTCACAAGTACACACAGCTCCCCCCAAAAAAGTAAAAAGGTAGGTGTAAACGACGAATGACCCTAACTAAAAAGCATCATTTTGTTGGGCAATAATAAAACATCTGTATGTAAAAAACAAAAAGCAAATAAAAAAGGGAGACTGCATGGATCTGGCAGCTATGTAATGTATGCACCACTTGTATTGGAAAGAAAAGGATAAAAACCAAAGAAAGGTAAAGTTCATGCTGGGGGCAGAACACTACTGTATTTGTCCTTCATTATGCTTTACTGAAAGAAATTTGTTATCCAAGCCTGCTGAACAAAAGGATGCAAAAAATGTGAAGTCGTGACACAAGCAGCAGAATAAAGCGATGTCACCTTGTATGGCCTATTAAAGCTGTTTTCACTTGGATTATGAAAACACAAACTGAAAAAAGCATCTACATACGTTTCCAGAGATGCATTACAGGGATGATGGCCAGTATGGAAAATAACTTATGCCCCGTACACACGATCAGACCTTTGTCCGACCAAATTCACATCGGAATTCCGACGAAATGCCATCGGAGTAAAACAGAAAATTGTTCTCTATGTAAACTCCGATAGAATTCATTCACTTTTTCCATTGGAAATTCCGATCGTGTGTACGGGGCTTTAGAAAGAGAATGTGATGGACCCAGCATATTAGAAACGACCAGTTTGCCTAAAGAGCCCACTGTGTTGCAGGGGCCCAGCAGGACAAGAGAGATCCTTGGGATTAACATCAGTACTGCAGTAAGGGATAAGTGCTGGCAATGTCACAGAAAGTGGTTCTATGAAGGGTCATAGAAAATATGGCATATTAAGGTGGGATATTAGAGAACAAAGGATAGCTGGGTAGCCGTATTTACTATAAACCTTGCCGTGCCTTGTGATTTTGAGAGGCAGTTAGCCCAGGGAGCAAGATGGCATGCATGTACATGAAGAACAATGACAAACAAATGATGTCCACAGGAGTCAAGTAAGTTGCTTTGCTCAGTGGTGCAATGTACCCTGCAATGTTATAATTTGTACCAACCCTGTATATAATAACAGAATACCATATTTTGTTGAGAGATGTCCTATAAATTGGTCTAATATTGGTTTCTATAATCTTGCTTTTGTGGTAACCTTGGAAGCACAATTAGGAATTCAAATGACTTATGCCCCGTACACACGATCGGAAATACTGACAGCAAAAATCTGATGTGAGCTTTTGAGCGGAAATTCCAAGTGTATGCTCCATCGGACTTTTGCTGTTGGAATTTCCGCCAACAAAAGATTGAGAGTTGGTTCTCAAATTTTCAGACGGAAAAAATTCCCAACGGAAACGTCTGTAGTAATTCTGACGCATGCTCGGAAACAGTTTGACGCATGCTCGGAAGCATTGAACTTAATTTTCTTGGCTCGTCGTAGTGTTGTACGTCACCGCGGTCATTGACGGACGAAAGTTCAGAGAACTTTTGTGTGACCGTGTGTATGCAAGCCAAACTTGAGCGGAATTCTGTCAAAAAAAACATTTAAGGTTTTTCCGACAGAAAATCTGATCGTGTGTACGCAGGATTAGAGGACTGTAGTGTGCCAGTACCAGTATTTGGGAAGGATACGGATTCCTTTCTACATACCAATATCACTTAGTCGACATTTCTCCATTGGGGAGTTGGATTTGCTGGGCACATCTGATAGCTGAATAACTTTCTCTCTTGTGGAGAGCAACACTAGCTCAAACATGTTTCATTCTCCTGAGGGGAACGGCAATAGTTTGTTTAATTTTTCTCAATGTCTTGCCTCCATACAGGCATGCCAAGAGAACAGTAGTTTAGCAAAAAACAACAAATCTTCCTGCAAACTGTACCAACAAATCTATAGAATGTGAGGCAGGACTTCATGTGTGTTGGGGAGTTTGTGTCCTCTGCGCCGTAGTTTGTGTGCACAATAGTGCCAAAGATGGATCATCTACAAGGCAACCTATGCAGGAGCCTAGGGCTTAGTTGATGTATAGGGGACCCAGCTACAACCTTCATACTCCTGAAGAAAACCAGGTGGATGGCACAACTGGTTAAATCTGTGGACCTGCCTGTCCTTTCAGAAAAAAATCATCTGTAGGCAATTGGCTGTCTGATGAGGCCATGCCAGTGCACACAATAGAAATTGACAGCTACTCTGTGCCTATTGCATTTAATGTAAATCTAAGGGATGGGGGGAGCTAAAGTTGTTATCTTGCTTTGAGCCATTTTCTGCTTTAAGGTAGCCATAGGTGACTCTTTTTCTTTTTCGATCAGCCAGTGGACTGATCGAATAAATTAACAGATTCCTCCATCCACACAATCAAGGTGCATAGAGGAATACTCCCCACAGACATTACATTCTGACAGTGGAACTCACTGTTACTTTTCTCACCAATATAATTTACAGAATATCGATAATAATACCATAAATAACAGTATTTTAACAATAGGGGTTATTTACGAAAGGCAAATCCACTTTGCACTACAAGTGCAAAGTGAACTTGAAATTGCACTGAAAGTGCACTTGGAAGTACAGTCGCTGTAGATCCGAGGGGGACATGCAAGGAACATAAAAAACAGCATTTTAGCTTGCACATGATTGGATAATAAAATCAGCAGAGCTTCCCCTCATTTCAGATCTACCCCACAGATTTCCAGCGACTGCACTTCCAAGTGCACTTTCAGTGCAATTTCAAGTGCACTTTGCACTTGTAGGGCCAGATTCACAGAGGAAATCTGCTGATACTCCGGCGTATTTTCAAATTTGCCGCGTCGTATCTTTATTTGTAATTCACAAAAAAGATACAACGGCTTTTGGCTAAGATCCGACAGGCGTACGGCTTCCTACGCCTTCGGATCTTAGGTGTAATTTTCCGGCGGCCGCTGGGTGGAGTTTGCGTCGTTTTCCAGCGGCGGGTATGCAAATTAGCTGATTACGGCGATCCACGAAGATACGCGCGTTCGTCGCAATCTCCTACGTCGCCGCTAGTCGGTTTTTCCCGACGCAAAGTTAAGCCTGCTTTTTCATGGCTTATCTTTAGAACAGCCATGTTAAAGTATGGCCGTCGTTCCCGCGTCGAATTTCAATTTTTTTTTTTTGCGTAAGACGTCCAGGAATACGAAACGACGTAACGCACGTTCAAACAATACGTTGGGGCGCTGTAATTTCGCGCAAAGCACGTCGGGAAATTTCCTAACGGAGCATGCGCAGAACGTTCGGCGCGGGAGCGCGCCTAATTTAAATGGTACACACCCCATTTGAATTAGGCGGGCTTGCGCCGGACGGCTTTACGTTACACTGCCGTAAGTTTACACGCAAGTGCTTGATGAATCAGGCACTTGCGCTGAAAACTTGCGGCGGTGTAACGTAAAGACGATACGTTACGCCGCCGCGATTCTTTATGAATCTGGCCCGTAGTTTGCACTTGTAGTGCAAAGTGGATTTGCCTTTCGTAAATAACCCCCAATAACCCTAACTTTTAAAGTTGGCCATGGATGCATTGAAATTCGGCCAGTTCAGAAGAGACTGGTCAAATTTCAATCCATGTGTGGCTGCCCCAGCTTTGACAAAATTCGATTGTTAGATTGACGTCTGTCGAACGGGAATGTTAGTGGAAGGCGAAAATTAATTTTAATGCTGTACCGTATTTGCCGGCATATAAGACGCCTAATTTTCCAGCTAAAATGTTGGTTTTGGGATATACTCGCCGAAGACCCCTCACTGTGCCATTATTACATGCCTCACTGTGCCATTATTACATGCCTCACTGTGCCATTATTACATGCCTCACTGTGCCATTATTACATGCCTCACTGTGCAATTGCCGACCTCACTGTACCATTCCATTCCCTGCCTCGACGATCTCCCTACCTTCTACTGTTTGCAGAGTATGTCAGACGGCGGCCATCCATTATTCAAAAGCCGCGCTTCCTCCTCAAGCTGTTCCGTGATAGGCGGAACACTCATTTTCCCAGCAGAGCCTCTGTTCAGTGTTCCGCCTATCACGGATGTCCTCTCGTCCGAGGATAACAACTTCTAGATTGTAAGCTCTAATGAGCAGGGCCCTCTGATCCTTCCTGTATTAAATTGTATTGTAACTGTAATGTCTTCCCTGATGTTGTAAAGCGCTGCGTAAACTGTTGGCGCTATATAAATCCTGTATAATAATAATAATAATAATAATAAGAAGAAGAAGAAGAAAGAATACAGGATAGGCGGAACACTGAACAGAGGCTCTGCTGGGAAAATTAGTGTTCCGCCTATCACGGAAGTCTGAGGAGGAGGCGCGGCTTTTGAATAATGGATGTCCGCCGTCTGACAGACAGGTACCGGCGTATAAGACGACCCCCGACTTTTGGGGCATTATTGTACATGCAAAAGGTTGTCTTATATGCCGGAAAATACGGTAAGTGTTTTTTATCTTTACATTAAATTCCCCCCTGTGATACTGCACATAGCAGCTCTTCCCTTTCCTCTTCCTTCTTTTCCTCAACAGAGCTGGCTATACTATAAGGACAGCAGCCTAACGTGCTTCATACTCACCCCACAGACTACCTAACCCCAAGCACTATAATATTATATTAATTTCTTCAGAACTGACCACTGTTGCTGGCTTCCAAGTACTGTTATTTAATTTTAAATAGCTACTGTTGCTGGCATTCACCCCTTGCGCCTGAACTTTTAAACTTGATTGGCGGAAAGGCGCACACCCCCCTCCACATAGGCAGAGACTTGCAAAGCTGTGCTGTGAATAGACCAGCTCTCTGCTAATCTATTTATAGCACCCACCCTGACATAAAATTCAGCCCGATATTAACACAGTTGTCGGAGAACTTGTCAGAAGTAATCATGCTGATAACAGAAGAACGGAGCAGGAGAAAGCCTGGGGACATAGGGCTTTAAAGAGAGATAAGAAAACACTACAGATATATGTGCCCAGCTTAAATTTTTATGAAGTGGGTTTACATCCACTGTGCCTGAGTGGTGTTTATGTAAATAAATAGGCCATAAGGTTAGGTTTCTCAACTCCATTACCGAAGTACCCCCAACAGATCATGTTTTGTGAACTTTCTGTACATTAAAGAGCTAGGGTAATTATTACCTGTTACTAGTCATTTCTATTAAAACCCCATTTTGAAGACTTAGCACTTTCATATAGGAAACTGGTTAAGGAAAAAAGAAAATGCTGAGCTGTTCATTTTCAAACATACATTTAGAACAATGACTGCTAAGTGTGATTGGCTGCTTTGACCAACATTTCCACTCTTCTTTTCTTCTGGTTTTCATTTATCAGTTTGTGGTACTGATTTTTGAATCAGCAGTGCAATCTGATAAATACACAGCCAGTTGCGCTTAATTTTTTTAAACGAGACCAGGAATTTCTTTGACCACTATAGTCAAAAGTGACAGTCTGTCCTAGCTTCCATCAATCTGCAGTAGTGTTTCTGGAAAACCTCTGGCAGCATACATTAAAGCGGTAGTTCACCCACAATCCCATGATGTTACCATCGAGACAGGCATTGTAGCGCGAGCTACAGTATGCCTGTCCCGATTTTTTTAACCCCGTACTCACCTCGTAGTCGTCCATCGTAGATTCCGGCTCCCGCGGGGAATGGGCGTGCCTATGGAGAGGGAGGATGATTGACGGCCGGCCCTGGCACGTCACTCTCCCCGAAGACAGCCGGAGTAGGTCTCGGCTCTTCACGGCGCGTGCGCACAGGCTATGCGCACGCGTCGTGAAGACCAAGCCTATTTCGGCTATTTCCGGAGAAGCGTGACGCGCCAGAGCCGGCCGTCAATCATCCTCCGTCTCCAGAGGCACGCCCATTCCCCGGTATCTTCGATGGACGACTACAAGGTGAGTATGGGGGGAAAAAATTCGGGACAGGCATACTGTAGCTCGCGCTACAGTGCCTGATTTAAAGGTAAAAGAAAAAAATTTTTTTTTTTTCCTGTCGATAGGGTGAACCCCCGCTTTAAGAGATATTGAATCAGGTCTTTCCCAGAAGAAAGTGACAATATGCATTATCATGGACATACATTTGTTTGAGTTTAAGCCTTCTATTATTGTAGAAACTAATGCTGTATATTCCCATTATACAATTGCATTTTAATTTAAGATGAACATTTTTTATGTGCTTTTTACCCACAGAAGAATGTAGAAAATATCCAACAATGTGACAGGCGAGATCAACCGCTGCCTAATTTGCATACATAATAATGCATTAAGTGCCCTTTAATCTGAAACGCTTGACAAATGCAAAGCAACTGATCAAACCCAACATCAACCAACATCAATCACATGGTCATGTCTGGCTAGATAGACAAGTCATTCCCTTCAGACGAGCCTTTATAGAAATGTATTTGTTACTCTATAGGTCAAAAGTTACTTCATTGTCACCCAATCATGACAGATAATTGCCATTGTTCAGCTTTTATACACATCTTCTACATAATAAGCAGTTTATTTCAATAAGAAAAGACAAATGTTAGCAAGTATAAAAGAGCCATAATGTGGACTTCATTCAGGCTTGTTTCACATATGAGCCACATGCGGCCCACAGCAGGGGTCCGGTGTGTGCTGGTTCATCGTTTCAGGTCAGATTTCAGCCCAAATATCAGGCTGAATTTGGACCTGAAACGGACCAAAAGGCTCACAGCGTTAATTTTTTTTATTTTTTGCAAAACGCACTGGACATGCTGCGGAGATATGTGAATCGGCTCCATAGCCGGTCTCCTGATATTGTGAAATGGATGCTGGGATGCCGCATCCAATTCATAATGGTGTGAACCCAGCCTTGGTCTTATCTGACTTTTAGGAGTTTATTTATAAATGTTTTTTTTACCCAAGATTCACACATCTTGTTTCCAAGATTCCTTTTTTTCTTATTTGATGAATTGGAAAGATATTTAAATCTTGTGTGAATTGTTGGTGAAAATTATAAATAGATCTTTAAAAAAATTCCGTATGGAACATTTATTTTATTTACTATATTTACTATTTATTACAGGTATTTATACAGCACTGACAACTTGCACATCACTTCACATACTATATATTCACATCATTATCTGCCCTCAAGGAGCTTACAATCTAAAGTTCCTATCTCACATGCATACATACCGTATTTATCGGCGTATACCGCGCTTTTTTTTGCCCTGAAAATCAGGGCAAAATCGTGGGTGCGCGGTATACACCGATACCCGCTTTCCCACGCCAAGTTTTGAATACTGTGCCGACATATACCGAGCGCAGTACACTCGGGTATAGTCGGGCAGTCTCGGGTCCTTCCGCGCTCACGTCCTGGACGTACAGGACGTCAGTGCGAGAGTTGCTGAGCATTGCCGACAATACACGAGTGTACTGCGCTCTGTATATGTTGGCGCAGTATTCAAACTCGGCGCGGGAAACGAGCGGGGAGGACGCGAGGACGCCGCAGAAGGACGCCGGACCCGACGAAGAGGACACCCGAAGCCGCAGAAGGACGCCGGACCCGACGAAGAGGACACCCGAAGCCCCAGAAGGACGCCAGACCCGACGAAGAGGACACCTGAAGCCGCAGACGAATGTCGGACCCGACGAGGCCGCCGATGGACGCTGCGCAAGACACCAAAACAGTAAGTACAAAAAAAAATGTTTTACACAGGATTGGGGGCAACTTTAGGGGTGCGCGGTATACGCGGGAGCGCGTTATAACACGATAAATACGGTACTTACAATTGGAATGGGGGGTAACTAGATGCGCAAACCACACTATTGGATACTAAATAACGGATTGACTACAGCAGCAGCCACAACGATTGGGTGTTCACACACTTATAACAGTAATTAAAGGTAATGTGTTGGGGCGCTCGCTAATTAAGAATAATAATTAGTGAATAAATAATCTAAAATCCCAGAATGAAAAATCCCATGCAATTTCCATGCACTAAGTGCATGACAAAATACAACATCAAAAATGTGCAGCACTAAGGTGCACGATAGGTAATAAGTGCTAATCAGGTGCATCCATACATTGAAAATAAATACAAGCAAACGGCACTGGATGTGCAAAATAAGTCCAATGTAAACAAATATATATATATCTTCATGCAATTGTGCAAAAATGCATTAAAGGTGCAAAATTCCAAAATTCTGGATCAAAAATCCAAACATGCAAAAAAATTAAATAAGTGCTAATCAGGTGCATCCATACATTGAAAATAAATTAAGCAAACGGCACTGGATGTGCAAAATGAGTCCAATGTAAACAATAAAATTAAATATCTTCATGCAAGTGTGCAAAAACGCATTCAAAGTGCAAAATTCCAAAATTCCGGATCAAAAATCCAAACATGCAAAGAAATGTAAAAAGTAAAGTCAACAACGTTTTCCAAATGTGCAGTGCTCAGAACTAGCTCAGAAAGTGCTTCACTCCCCACGTGCCCAGTCTCACCAGCCTCTTACCTCTAAGGCCACGTACACATGGTCGGTCCAAACCGATGAAAACGGCCTGAAGTCCAGTTTCATCAGTCCAAACCGACCGTGTGTACGGCCCATCGGTCCATTGTCCTTCGGTCAAAAATTTTAGAACTTGCTTTAAAATCGAACCGATGGACCGCTGCCCGATAGGTCCAAACCGATGGTTAGTACACAAAAGCATCGGTTCAAAACCCGCGCATGCTCAGAATCAAGTTGACGCATGCTTGGAAGCATTGAACTTCATTTTTTTTCAGCACGTTGTGTGTTTTACGTCACCGCGTTCTGACCCGATCGCTTTTTGAACTGATGGTGTGTACGCACATCAGACCATCAGGCCACTTCAGCGGTGAACCGATGAAAGCGGTCCGTCGGACCATTCTCTTCCGTTTGGATCGACCATGTGTACGCGGTCTCAGAGGCTTAAAGTAAGCCTTATGTGAAATCCCAATGGCAGCTCCTCTTTCCCTCCAAATGCAGCAGCGTTGCAGATCAGCTTCACTCCACAAAGGCAGCGCTTAGCCAGTGTACAAGACCCTCTTCATTTGAATCAATGACTCCCCATAAGGCACATATGGAAGGAATAACGCTCACAATAGTGTGAAAACTTCAGCATAATTTTAATATAAACAAAGTAAACACTCACATTTCAGTTAAACGGAGATAATAAACAAAAAGGTATCGTAGAGTGAATAATAATTAATTAAACCACTTGATGATTTCCTTGAAGCTCACAATTACACACGATAATCCTGAAAGGATATCCATAATGATTACCACATGATTGGGGATGAGGTATCTTCCATCCTCATCCCCAATCATGTGGGAATGATTATGGATATCCTTATTCACACTACAATACCTTTTTGTTGTTTATTATCTCCGTTTAAGGGTGTTATGCTTTATATCCACCAGAGGAGGGAGTAAGTAGATCATTCTTACCTAATTGATATTAGGTGTGATTACTACCTTTGACCAGTGGAGGGAGCTCCGCTGTTTACTGGTCCTATCGTAACCCGACAGGACTCTTTCATCCCAGAAAGGAAAGGAAATTGATTTAAATAGTCAACCTTGTCAGCACAGCTCCATACCCTATGATTAAGTGGCGTGCACAGCCACGATACGCGTGAGGGGAGTGAGCTGTTGGTGATGTCGCCTCCGCTCTCGGCCGAGAGTGGAGAAACTACTGTGTTTGATGTCTAATGTTTGAGATCCTTAACTGAAATGTGAGTGTTTACTTTGTTTATATTAAAATTATGCTGACGTTTTTACACTATTGTGAGCGTTATTCCTTCCATATGTGCCTTATGGGGAGTCATTGATTCAAATGAAGAGGGGCTTGTACACTGGCTAAGCGCTGTCTTTGTGGAGTGAAGTTGATCTGCAACGCTGCTGCATTTGGAGGGAAAGAGGAGCTGCCATTGGGATTTCACATAAGGCTTACTTTAAGCCTCTTAGAGGTAAGAGGCTGGTGAGGCTGGTGAGACTGGGCACGTGGGGAGTGAAGCACTTTCTGAGCTAGTTCTGAGCACTGCACATTTGGAAAACGTTGTGGACTTTACTTTTTACATTTCTTTGCATGTTTGGATTTTTGGAATTTTGCACTTTTAATGCATTTTTGCACAATTGCATGAAGCTATTTATTTTTATTGTTTACATTGGAGGAGAAGGGTAGTGCCTTGCCATCCTAGGCTATGGGGTGGGGAGCTTCTATTGATGTACACAGTGTAGGGAGACACTGCATGCAAAGGTGGCTCCAAAAGATGCTGCAAGAGAAAGGAGCATCTATAATATAAAATAAAATATAAAGAACCTAATCACAAAGTGATCAAATCATCAGATGAAAGTGCTTAAAAATCTGAGTTTAATAACATTTTAAGATGTGCATACCTAAACTAAAGTATAGAAACCACTGGATCAGCATGCTGGCCAGGTGTCTATCATTTTATTTGGAGAGGTTATATTTCTCACAGTACAGGCTTTATGTTATACTTCAAGTTCAATTGTTATGCCTAGTTCCTTATGCATGTTAGGAAACAGTTAACAGTTTTAGTCATGTGATCTGGGGGCGGGGAGCTGTGTTATGTTGTAATATGGATGCTGCTGAATAAACACCAGGCTCATGTTTAAGCTCCTTGCTGTCTGCCTATACTTGATGTTAAAACGTCACACTGACGACCATAATACCATGGCTTGGCCATGGATGGAACTCCAGTAAAGAACCGACACACGCTGCAGAGTGTCCCTTGTAGCATCAGCCATGCTGCGCTCATCGCCATCTTGTGGTCCATCTGAACACAATATGTTAATGTTTAAAAAAAACATGTTTGTTTATTGTGCAATTCTGCAAACATTCATGCTTTACTGTGGTGACAAAAACTGATAAACCACTGGCAAAACACAAGACAACAAGATTAATAGTTAGTTCAAGACAAAAAAAAATCCATATGCAATTGACTGTTTGACTAAGAAGTATCTAGCCCATTGGCATCATATGGAACAAGCAAAAATATTTATAACTCATTTATCTGTCCAAGCTCTTGTGTGAAGTAGGGGTGCAGCTTTGTGCACCCACTGGCTCACAAGTACAGGGATGGACCTTACTACTAAGGAGATTCTGCTTGCTTATCAATGAAATGTCTTTGGTGTCTGGCTCCATGGCTGTCATTAAGTAGCTGTATACTTGATTTGGGTGTCTAAAAATGCCTCATATGCTGACATTCTGCCCTTTATTTTGTCTGCACATTTCCTTTAGTATAGCTCTTGTGACCAAATGACTACTTTTGTGGTTATGCGATCAGAACTAAAGTAAGGTGACCAGATTTTTAAAATTAATTCCGGGGACATATTATTTTTTTTTACTAGTAATGGTGGCAATCAGCAACTCTCTGCCCGTTGCTGCCGCCGCCCGCCTCACATCCTGTCAAGTCTCACTCTCTGGGCCCCGGCTACAACTGGGTGGTGAGCGGTGGAATATCACCCTGCCAGGGAAGGCAAGGAGATATGTAGAAAATGTGCTTATATGGCAACTCTGTGCATGAATGCTCCAACTACCTCTTGATGGCTCACTAGATTACTTTTGCCTAGTACATGTTTACCTTCCAGTACTAACAACCGGCATACTTATATATACTAACCAACACCAAGTAATTTATTAGTGCTCTCCCTAAAGGTCATATTGACAAGCGATTAATATCAAGTTGTTTACTAACCATCATAATTTACATTCCTGAATACTGAACACCTTGGGGACTAACAAACCATCAAGCGCTAAGTCGACCAACAATTGACGCATGGTCCATGCATATCCACCCCCATCTACTTAACCCCCCCTTCCCCCCTCCTGTCCTCCATCAAGCCAATGTTCAGCCCCATCATTATATATTGACACCCTATTGACCTATGCAGAGTGGGAACCATACTGTCCCCCTTTATCTAATTATTTGATTACTGCATTAAATTTCATTAATTTCTTTATGAGTGTCAACACATGATTGGTCTGAACACCACGTGTCCGGATCACGTTCATTGTTAAACGTTTGTCTATGTCCTGTCCACAATTTTTAGTGTTTAATTGTATAATTTTTCAAGGTAGCCACATCTATTCATTTTTGGCCACCGCTTTATTTTTCATGTAACTTGTACCATTTAATGCCTATTTTTATATTTTTGATACAAATAAATTTACTTAAATGTATCTTTGCCTCACAAATCGATCATTACAGTGTTGCTCATAGTAATCCCTTTAAGCCCAAGTTGGCTGACTTCCTCCCTTTTCTTTCCCTCATCCCCCCAATACTTTCTACTGAATCCCTCCCACCCCCCTTTTTCATCCTAACTTTTTTGTTATTACAATTATTGGTTACAGCAACACGACCCATTTGGGTATTAGATCAGCTTAGAGAATTTATATAATTCTCTATATATATTAGTGGATATTTTGCACCAATTCCTTTTCCTGTCCTTTCCTCCTTATTTTATACTTATATGGCAACTGAATCACTCATTATATTAAATGTAATTGAACAATAATAAATTCCATATAAAAATTCTTGTGGAGATCAATGGTTTGGACACCGCCACCAACATCCAAACACAATGCTTCTTACCAAAAGGAAGATAAAAACTAGCAAGACAATATATCAATAGCAGCTCTTCAATAGGGATGAGCTTTATGTTCAAATCAAACATGAGTTTGACTCGAACATTGGCTGTTCGCCCATTCAGCGAACAGCGAACAATTTGGGGTGTTCGAGGCAAATTTAAAAAAGCCGCTGAAAACACAGTTAAAAGTCTATGGGGGAAATCAAAAGTGCTAATTTTAGAGGTTAATATGCAAGTTACTGTCATTAAAAGTGTTTGGGAACTTGGGTCCTGCCCCAGGGGACATGTATCAATGCAAAAAGATTTTTTATAAACGGCAGTTTTTTCAGGAGCAGTGATTTTAATAATGCTTAAAGTAAAACAATAAGAGTGAAATATTCCTTTAAATTTCGTACCTGGGGTGTGTGTATAGTATGCCTGTAAAGTAGAGCATGTTTCCTGTGCTTGGAACTGTTCCTGCACAAAATGTCATTTCTAAAGGAAAAAAAGTCATTTAAAATCACTCGCAGCTATTCATGAATTGTCGGGTCCTGGCAATACAGATCAAAGTCATTGAAAAAACGTCAGGGGTACCCCCCCCCCTAGCCCATTACGAGGCCCTTTGGGTCTGGTATAAGCACTTTTGATTTTTCATGTTCAAGTTTCATAGACTTTAACGGTGTTCGCATGTTTGAACCATGTTCTGGTGCGAACCAAACAGGGGGGTGTTCGGCTGATCCCTACTCTTCAACAGCAAAGGGAGTAGAGAAAAAAGAGCAGCTCCCTTAGTACAAGTCAGCAATCCTGAATGCCTCCCAAGATAGGATCCTCAGCAGCATGAGCATAATCAGGCCCTTAATCGACCTCGTTAGCAGAGAACCCAGCAAAGAAAAGAAAACAGTTCATAGTGCAGACATCCCAAGAAGTAGTTTAACAAAAGATAAAGAAGTTGATACACTCACATTTATGAAGTAAATATCAAGCAGATAAAAACGGAAGAAATGTCCAGTGCTTCTAACCATAAAGATGGCCACCATGTCCCAGTACAAGCGTTGCGTCACAGGTTAGTCCCTACTAGTTTCGTCATCACTAACGTCTTCAGGTGCGTGGTCTGATAAGGCAAGGAGAAAAGCAGGCAAGGCAGAAGAACATGCGAGCGGAGCTGAATGGGCATGCGCCCGAAACGGAATACTCCAGATACTGGAAAAACATACACCCCCTAAGCTAGTAGGAGCGGCGGTGTGTAATTCAGATATTTTTTTTTTTTTATTCTGCACTGACTGTCTTTAAAATTGCCCCAGCCCCTGTTCAAATCCAATCTAGGGACAAAACCAGGGACAGACTTGGTCAGGGGACAGTATCCTCAATCCGGACCGGAGGATGTCTGGTCACCCTAAACTAAAGGGAACCTGAAGCAGAATTTTCCCTAATAAAAAACAAATTTTAAACAGTAAGTTCACCTTTACCAAAAAGGCAATCTATGTTGTCCCATATGGAATGGGTTAAACAGCATAGTGTGCTAAACCTACCTTCTAGCCAGGGCAGCCTTTCTGCTTTATGAATGTAGGCCAAAACTGCATAAAAAAGCATTCTTAAAGTCATCTGCAGCCAGCAAAGGCTCTGAACTAAGTTATTGTATGGATGGAGCAGCCATTGGGACCACACACACCACCATTGCCATGGGAAGGAGCGCTGTCCTGCCTTTTAGCCACACACATGCAGCGTGTGTGCTTCCCTGTCACAGAGAAGAAAAACACTTCTCAACACTTTCTTGCTCCACTTAGGTGGAAGCAGTAGAGACAGTTGTCCACTGATCACCTTCAACCATACCTAGTCCAATACCAAATGCTTTTGCTGTCACTGGTGTTTTTAAATATACTTGCGCAGATTTATTTCAACACACTTCCCTGTCACAGCCATTGGGTGCATCATAGGCGACAGGGAAGCATACATACTACACCCATGTAGTGAGCTTACCCTTCAACCGCTTAATGCGGTATTAACCCATATGTGCGTACACATGCTGGGTGGGCAATGTTTATGTGCTGGGAGGGAACTGGGAGCGAGCTCTCTGCGCAGTCCCAGCACAAAGACTGAGCTGACAAAAACATCTCTCAGTCCCGAGTAAAAAATAGGAAGCCGGAGGGACCAGCTTTTAATCATGTGACCACTGTAACAGCCAGTCACAGTGGTCACATAATTGCTGTTCCTTCCCACCCTCTTGGGCGTTAACTATTTTTAAATAGGCCAGGCAGGAATGGGTTCAGCCCTTCCATTGTTGTTTACATATCCATGGGAAAGATATAAATCGCGCCACCTCTAAAACATGTGAAAAAAGTGTTTAGATCACAAAACATTAAAAATATCCAAAAAATTTACATAAATAGTGCATGATGGTAAATTTTTTGGATATTTTTATGTTTTGTGATCTAAACACTTTTTTCACATGTTTTAGAGGTAGCGCGATTTATATCTTTCCCATATTTTGTTTTTGTATCTATTGTTTACATGGTAATCTCAGCTCTCAGATTGAACAGGCTGTAACTGTGTTGCAGCTGTTTTTCCTTTTTCCAGTATTTTAGCGCAGTTTCTTTCCAATTTTCTGGGTATACATTTGACAAAATTTGGTTGGTTCAGTATGAACCAACCGAATTTCGATATGTACCGCTGTCTGTTCAACAGTAGTTGGTCTAACCACTGGCTTTTTTTCCCGAACAGTTCATCTGGAAAAACAGTCAATGGCTGCAACGCTGATCTGCGTATTCTGACTTGGGAGGGGAATCTCCTATCAGAATACAATAGCGCAGCAAGAGAGATCTCTGCATACACATCGCTTGTGTGGATGTGGGCATCTATGAGGTTTTTGTTTTCAACCCGGTGGTTGACCGAAAAAATAAAAACTCATGTATACCCTGCTTTAGATTGTTAGCAAAGTTTTACATTAGCAACTGAATATACATCTGGTTTAATATGAACTTCTGTAGCCTTTTTACACTTTTCACAGACTTCAGTCCATGGTTGTATAGGAAGAAATATTCCCCTAGTTATTCTGCTGAGCTCTTTGCTCTATATGACAGCAAAACCTTATAGTCATGACGGAAACTTATCACTTCATATCAAATTTCCTGTACTTTATTGTAGCCAGCGGTATATTATTATGTTTTAATATTTTTATCCTCAGAATCTCATTGGAAAAGTCAACTCAATAAAGCAGCAAAAAATATGAGAAATAAACATATGAAATGTGAGCTTGGGAAGATAAAAGATTTAAATATAAAAAAACAAAAGCAGAGCCAAATAGCTTGAGGCCATTTCCAACATGACCATATTATCTAAAAAGTATTAAACTTCATATGTGAATTATCTTAATTTAAAATAACTATTCATAGGTTCCCAAAAGATAGGAATAATTTAACCATATAAGAAGTATTAAGATTTCTGATCGTTATTGTCCCTACTGTTTCATTTAGAGACTCATTGTGACACTGGCTGCTCTGCATTGAAAGAATGGTCCTCTTTTTAATGGAAAACTAAGCAATTGATCACATGCAAAATCTTCTTGGCTTACTACTCCCGTCCCCTCCTTCATGATATAAAAAATCACTGCACAGGTGATCTTAGCATGCATGTTTGTGCACACTCAAAAGCAGGATGACCTCTTCCATGGTCATACTGTGCCTGCCTGTCTATGCCAGCCTTTTTCAACCAGGGTGACTTCAGATTTTTTAGGGGTGATTGGCAAAATGCCCAAAAATTGCCCAAACATTGTATATAAGCCAGTGAGTAGATGAAGCCTGCCTTTTAGTTACACAAAGCCATCTTGTCGTCATGGCAGTGTCTGCGCTGGTGGGCGTGTGACACGGGTCTCCATCGCTATTGGGGTGCGGCCTTCTCCTCCTTTGGAGCGGTGACACGTGCCTCATGCCCTGGCAGTCTCTGCGCCGTCCATCATGACCTCGTGCCTGTGTTTTGAGGCAGTGCTGCTCGCACCTCTTGATGCCCTTCCTATGTCTCTTGCACCTCCACCAATCAGATTCCTCAGTATGGGTTTTTGTTTATCACAGGTGGTCTCTCTCTCTCTCCTCTTTCTCCTCTCTCCCTCTCTCTCCTTTGTACTCCCCACCTGGTTGCCCCAACACACGCTTGACAACATCTGAACCAAATGAGTCTTGGTCTCATCAACCACAGGACATGGTTCCAGTAATCCATGGCCTTAGTCTGCTTGTCTTCAGCAAACTGTTTGTGGGCTTTCTTTAGAAGAGGCTTTCTTCTGGGACAATAGCCATGCAGATCAATTTGATGCAGTGTGTGGCATAGTTCTGAGCAGTGACAGGCTGACCCCCCCACCCCTTCAACCTCTGCAGCAATGCTGGCAGCACTCATACATCTATTTCCCTTCAACCTCTGGATATGACGCTGCACTCAACTTCTTTGGTCGACCATGGCAAGGCCTGTTCTGAGTGGAACCTGTCCTGTTAAACCGCTGTATGGTCTTGACCACCATGCTGCAGCTCAGTTTCGGGGTCTTGGCAATCTTCTTATAGCCTAGGCCATCTTTATGTAGAGCAACAATTGTTTTTTTTCATATCCTCAGAGAGTTCTTTGCCATGAGGTGCCATGTTGAACTTCCAGTGACCAGTATGAGAGAGTGATAACACCCATTAAAGGGGAGTTCCAGCCTTTTTCTTATGTTTATTAAAACAAAAAGTGTAGCTGCTGGCTTTTAATAAAAATACACTTACCTGTTCCACGGTCCAGAGATGTGCCGCTGGGAGCTTCGTTCCGGTCCCCCCCTTCACCGCTGGTGCCTCCACTGCAACTGTGGGCACCTGGCCGTGACAGCTTTCGGCTTCACGGCCGGGCACTCACTGCACATGCGCGAACGGCGCAGCGCTCCCTGATTGGACAGGCGATCGCCTGGGACCTGTCACGTGTCCCAGGTGATCGCCTACAGGGAGGGGGCGCTAAAAGGCGATATGACGTATCGCCTTAGTGGTCGTCCCTGGGCTGAAGGAGGAAGTGGGACAGGAAGTTCCACTCCTCCTGAAGCCCCCACAACTGAAACCTTGTAACACTAACGAGTCACAATTTGGACCCAATTTGGACATTTTCACTTGGAGGTGTACTCACTTTTGTTGCCAGTGGTTTAGACATTAATTGCTGTGTGTTGAGTTATTTTGAAGGGACAGCAAATTTAATTATCCCGGTATAAGTCTGCTTCTGAAGTAGACAAGAAGACTCCAATGTACTTTAAGCCCTTCTGCTTCCAAACAAAGGGATACAGAGATCTGAGATCTTTACATTCTACTTTTCTTGGTTAACCACTTGCCGCCCGCCAATGACAGATTGACGTCGGCAAAGTGGTTGTAGAATCTGACACCCCGCAACACCGATCAAGGTAAAGAGTCTCTCACGGAGACTCTTTACCACGTGATCAGCCGTGTCCAATCACGGCTGATCACGATGTAAATAGGAAAAGCCGGTAATCGGCTTTTCATCACTCGCGTCTGTCAGACGCCAGTAGAGGAGAGCCGATCAGCTGCTCCTGTGACAAGGGGGGGTTTGTGCTGATCAATTATCAGCACAGCCCCCCCGAGGATGCCCACTGGACCACCAGGGATGCCCACTAGACCACCAGGGATTAAAAAAAAAGTATGCCACCCTAGACCACCAGGGATGAGGAGGACACAAAAAATGGATGCCAATCAGTGCCGCAATGGATGCCAATCAGTGCCCACAATGGGCATCACTGATTGGCAGGCATTGTTTGGCACTGATTGGCATCCATTAGTACAACACAAACGATAGTGCCCATCTATGCCCATCCGTGCCACCTATCAGTGCCCATCCATGCCGCCTATCAGTACCCATCCGTGCCGCCTATCCGTGCCCAGCCGTGCCGCCTATTCGTGCCCATCTGTGACGCCTATCCAAGCCCATCCATGCCGCCTATCTGTGCCGCCTATCAGTGCCCATCCGTGCCGCCCAGTGCCGCATATTAGTGCCCATCAGTGCCACCTCATCGGTGCCCATCAGTGCCACCTTATCAGTGCCCGTCAGTGCAGTACCATCAGTGCCCATCAGTGAAGGAGAAAACGTACTTATTTACAATGTTTTATAACAGAAACAAAAAAAGTTTTTTTTCAAAATTTTCGGCCATTTTTTTTTTTTTTTTGCAGAAAATAAATATCCCAGAGGTGATAAAATACCACCAAAAGAAAGCTCTATTTGTGGGTACAAAATTATAAAAATGTAATTTGTGTACAGTGTAGCATGACCGCACAATTGTCATTCAAAATGCAACAGCGCTGAAAGCTAAAAATTGGTCTGGGCAGGAAGGTGTATAAGTGCCCTGTATGGAAGTGGTTAATCTTTAAAATTTTAGATTTCTCCATATTTTTCAAATTACGCTAAGATATTTTGGGAGTGTCATGTCAATGTCATGTAATCTGCAAATGCAGAAACCTTATGTTCCTGTCTGAGAAAAAGGTACTCACTGTTCAATAACATTTGTGTTGGCCACATCCCTTGGCAACATATAACAAAAAGAGATTTTAATGCCCCATACAGACGGTCGTTTTTTGTGATGAAAAAAAAATGACGTTTGAAGTGATGAAAAAAAACGACATTTTTGAAACTTCATTTTCAAAAACGATGGAGCATACACACCATCGTTTTGAAAAATGATGAACAAAGTGACGGCACTCTAAAGGGGAAGTTCTATTCGCCTTGAGGCTGCTTTTAGCTGGTTACTTGTTAGTAAAAGATGATTCGTGCTTTTTTGTCTGTTAAAGCGTGATGAATGTGCTTACTCCATTATGAATGGTAGTTTTACCTCCCGTCTCAAAACTTGCTTCTGGGCATGTGCGGGTTTAAAAACGTCGTTTTGCCCACACACTATCATTTTCATTGACACAAAAAATGACATTTTGAAAAACGACACAAAAAATTCGAGCATGTTCGAATTTTTTTTTGGTCGTTTTTCTGAAGACATAAAACGACATTTTCCCCACACACTATCATTTTAAATGACGTTTTCAAAAACGTCATTTTTTTTCATCACAAAAAACGATCGTCTGTATGCGGCATAAGGGCCAAACAAAGTGTCAAGAGAGAAAATTGATCTTTAATGGGAATTAGTACAAAAACTGGCACTTGATGTTAAAGCACACAGCACGCACCCACGGTGCATGTAAAAAGAAACAAATGTACAAATACAAAAACACTAACATTAAAACAGTACATATGCCACAAACAATGGCAAATAGACAAAAAACCATGCTCCTAGTAGATGATGTGTGTATGCCCGACATGTTTCTGGTTGTCGACCGTCATCAGGGGCCACGGAGGTAGAGTAGTGCAAAACATAGTTCTGTTTACAGTAAAAAAGAGATAAAAGACACGTCACAAAAAAAAAACTGTACATATAGTATGGGCATCAGGCTATGACTTGTTGAACTGATGTAACATATGGTAGACGGATAGCATACCAAACCACGTAGTAAACTGGATGTGGACCCCCTTTGTTTTGTTATAGAGTTGTGTGGGGATGGAGTTGCGTCCGAGCGTCCCTCATCTCCTAGTTATAAAACAAATAGGAACAAAAAGTGGCCAACACGCAAACTGGTGGCACCGATGTGCGGATGGGGCCAACAATCTACCCATAAAAATAGAGGACATGTACACTAGATCTACATAGCAGTGTCCGAGGGGTACACAGGAAACTATGTTGGCTAGCAGTTTGCTTCAAAAGGTTGCTTATTGTGAATAGGGCAGAGGGTGTAAACGCGATCGAGAAGATCGCAATAAGCACATCCGAGTGGGCCCCCCTAGATAAAAAAAATCTAAGTTACCAAATACCAGCTGTAAAAGAGGGGAATAGTTACCAGAGGAGTGGAAAATAGAAGGGGCCCAGGACCTTCCAGGATAAGGATAGCCGGTGTCACGTCCTGCCCAATTCCAGATCTCGCCGCTGCTTGAATCCCTGTTTGGGTTTAAATAGACCCACTGGCTCTGGAAAAGAAAAAAAAAAGGGGGGGGCCCCAGTTAGCACCTGCCCTGGGAGTAAACCCATGTCACCATGTGTATAGAGGTTCCCATCTTACCTATAGTGTCCAGTAGTAAAGTGTGGAATGGCGTTACCCCAAGTAGATAGGTGCCTGAATTTTCTCACCCACCATGGCTCCTTTTAAGCATGGTGATGACCAGATGTCATCACGTGCGTGCGCTAATGTCATCACGTTCATGTGTGAACCGCTGCAAATGGCACGCGCATGCGCAAATCGCCGTAGACATGAAACACTGCATCAACAGAGATCCTGCTGCTGGCTGACATGTGTGCACAGCATCACCCATAAGGGGGCGCAGCTGACATCCTGTTGGGTAAGAAGAAGCCGTACCTCAGCTGGAGGAGCTCTCGCACGTTCCCCCACCCCCTAGTGGTCAAATCAAAAAAATACAGACCAAAAGAAAAAAAGTCTTTTTTCTCAGCAGAGAGAAGACCGGGTCCACATATGATAATTCCTGACTCCGTCTTACCAAAAATGTTACATCTCAACAAACATTTAGGGGACCCTCTTGCAGCGAATATCTGCATAGATGAATCTTTATCCCCTGTACATTGTAAAAAAAGGGAAATTGATTAATTGAATGAAAAGCATCTGTCAGTTATAGTCGCACATGGTGACCGTCAACAACAATTATTGAAAACGAAAACCGGAACAGCAACACGAGAATGGGGGAGGAAGGAGAAAGAGGGAAAAGGGGGGGAGAGAAAAGGGGAGCAGGGGAAATAAGAGATCAAACATTAGGGCTTTCATCTTTAATTAGCTTATGACATCCCCTCATTACCCCTCCCCTTCCCATACACCTGAGCAATTTACAAAGTGCGTTGGTTTATATAAAGCTCCATTTGGCAATATAATGTTCTTTATGGTTTTAATAAACTGGCATTGTAAGTGCCTTAAAGGAGAGTTTTTATATTTTTCATTAGATAGCGGAATATCATGCAGCAAAAAGGCTGCTGGGTTTTCTCCAAGAGACACATCTGTAATTTCTTTAACTGTTTCAGAGATCATCTTCCAAAATTCTTTCAGTCTAGGGCACTCCCAAAATATGTGTAGCATAGTGCCCTCTGCATTTTGGCAGCGCCAGCATTGATTGGATATTTGTGGAAATATCCAATTCAATACTGCCGGTGTTCTATACCACCTAGTCAAAATTTTATACTCTCCTTCTTGATATCTATTTGCCATTGACGCTTTATGCGTAAATAAAAATATTTTCTTTTTCTGTATCTCAGAAAAGATAACTCCCAAATCCCTCTCCCATGCTTGTAAAAAAAAACAGTTCTTGTGGGGCTTCCGATTCTATCAGGGCATACATGGCTGACAGTGAAAGTCTCAATGGTTCCCCCTTTAAGCATATCTGTTCAAACCTAGATGGTGTACGTATTTCTGGCACACATTGCATAATTGACCGTAGGAACGCATTAAGCTGTATTAGCCTGAAAGAGTCAAGGTCTTCCGCAAACCCTCTTTCAATCTCCCCCTTAGTCATTACCTTGTTATCTCTAGAAAAATGTATAATCCTACAAATTCCTTGCCGCCTTAATTCTTTAAAGCCCTGATCTATAATACCCGGCTCAAAACTCGATGTTCCCAGAATTGGGATCATGGAACTTGGATGTGTCGACACCTTTGTTTTCTTAAATATTTTTTTGATAGCTTGGAGCGTAGCCCCTACAGTTGGGTGTCTCTTCGCCACCTGTGGTATCTCTACATCCAGAAGCCATGCTATTCCTTCCAAAGGTATAGCAGTTATGGCTTATTCGATGTGTATCCATGGCTTTTCCTTCTGCAATGTACACCAATCCACTACCTGTGTTAAGTGTGACGCTTCATAGTAACTCACTGGGTCCGGGAATCCAACCCCTCCTCTCTCTTTTGGTAAGGTCAGAATTTCCCCGCCCAGATGAATCTCACAAATCTTGATCTTAGGTCCCTCAAAAATCCTGCGGACAACTTAATAGGGAGAGTCTGGAACAAATATAATAATCTCGGCATTGCGTTCATTTTAATGATGTTAATTCTACCAAACCACATAAAGACCTCTTTATTTCACCTCTGAAAGTCAAATTTAATCTGTCGAATCAGTGGGGCAAAATTAAGTTCGAACATCGATTAAGCTTATTTGGTATTTTAGTCCCCAGATAACATATATGGGAATCTGTTCATCTAAAAACAAAATTGTCCGAGAGCTGTTAGTTCAGCATGCTATTCGTTTCCACACCCATTGCTTCAGACTTGCTGTAATTTACCTTAAAGTTAGATATCTCCCCCATATCTGCGCAGCTCCACCAGCAAAGATGGTAGAGATATCACTGGCGAGGTTATAAAGAACAGCACGTCATCCACATATGCAGCCAATTTATGTTCCTCTCCTTTTTACCAGGATTCCCCCAATATCTGGATTGGCCCATATTGTTCTTAAAAAGGGTTCTACTGTAAGAATAAATATGATAGGAGAGAGTGGACATCCCTGCCGTGTTCTATTACCTATCGGGAATGGTTCAGACATTGTATTGTTTACCTTAACTCTTGCTCTTGGACAAGAATACAAGCTTGTAATCCAATTCTGCATCCCACTTCTCAGTCCTATATGCTGTAACATAACTCTCAAGAATGTCCAGTCTACCCTGCTTTTTCTGCATCTGTGGATATAAGCACTAATGGCTTCTGATAAAAGTGAGATAAATGTATAGCACTTAGGATCCTTTGCATATTTTCTCTCCCCTCTCTATCAGGAGTGAACCCCACTTGGTCCGGGTGTATAATAGCTGGAATATATCCCAACAATCTATTGGCGAGTATTTTCGTAAGGATCTTAAGGTCTATATTTAACAGTGAGATTGGGCGGTAACTAGCGCATTGGGCTGGGTACTTTCCCTCCTTAGGGATTAACGTTATGTGGGCCATTAATGTCTCCCCCCGCATCACCTGACCATCCCGTATTGAATTAAAGGCAACCAGTTTTTCAGAAAAAGTCTTATAATAAAGCAACGTGTACCCATCCGGGCCTGGAGCCTTGCCTGGTTTCAGTGATTTAAGGGCTTCTAAAAATTCTTCTATTGTGATTGGACCATCTATATCTCCTGCCCCTTCCTCAGGCAATTTAGGCATTCCTGAAGCCGCTATATAATCTTTTACCTGCTGCTCTCTATTAGGCATCCTCGACGTAGACTGTTGGCCCCCTATCTGATAGAGATTGGTATAATAATCTCTAAATGCCTTTGCAATTGCCTGTGTGGAACTAACTGAAGTGTCTCCCTGAGTTTTTATATGCTCAATATGGTTCCTTGCCTTTGTCTCTTTAAGAGCGTTTGCTAACATTCTACTGGGTTTATTTCCATATTCGTAATATACTCGCCTACATGGTTAATATAGCTTTTGCTCTATCCATTAATAAAACATTCAGTTCATCCCGTAGACCTGAAAGTTTTTCCTCTGTCTGTTGAGCTTGAGATTTCTTATGTGCTAGCTCCAGTACCCGGATCTTTCCAAGCAGGGTATCCAGCTTCACGCCCAGAGTTTGTTTCCTATGTGCTCCTAACGATATGAGAATTGCTCTAATATAACAATTATGCGCTTCCCATCTACATAGTGGGGTTGTTTCCTCTGATTCATTAATTGTAAGGAAGGCCTCTAATTTCTGCGCTATTTGATTCTCATACTCTGGTTCTTTCAGGAGTGTCTCATTTATCTTCCCAATTCAATTCCAGGGGACTTACCTCTCCCCATTCTATAACACAGTTAGTTGGCGCATGGTCCGATAATGTAATTGAACCTATGGATGCCTCCACTATACACGACAGTGCATTCTGAGATAGAAAGATATAATCGATTCTGGTATACGTCTTATGTTTAGCTGAACAAAAGGTGTAATCTCTGTTGTGTACGTGGAGGATTCTCCAAGTGTCCATCAATTGCAGATCTTGTAACAATCTCTTTGCTCTGCGTAGTTTTACATAGGATAGATGGGACACTCCCTTTGAGACACCCAGAGTAGGGTCCAATGCCATATTAAAATCTCCTCCTATCATCAGAATCCCCTCTCTGTTTTGATGTACTAAATTCAAATATGTTTCAAGCGCTACAACTTGATTCTCATTTGGTAGGTATATATTTACCAATGTAAACTTTTGCTTACATAGAAACCCTTTCACAATAAGCAGACGACCTGTCTCGTCTCTAATTATCTTGGATTACTTCCATGGTACTTGATTTGAAACCATAATTGATACACCATTTGCCTTTGTGGTCTGAGATGCACTATGGTACACAGTAGAAAATCTGCGATTCCCTAATTTTGGAATTTTATCGTTTTTAAAATGCGTCTCTTGAAGAAAGATAATTTGAGATTTAAATCTCCCTAGTTCGGCTAACAGTCTAGTTAGTTTCACTCGACTATTTAGCCCCTTCACGTTATAGGAAGTGAGAGTTAACCTTGTCATCTTGATATTTCAGGTCCAACTAGTCCCCATGTGACCGGGTTATGGGGGATTGGGAGGATACCGAGAGGGACAAGGGGGAAGAGAGGAAAAAACGTAATAGAAAGCTGTATCTCCGGTTCCAGTTAGTTCTCCAGAACCCAGAGTATTGTATGTTCTAGGCTGTTGCAGGCTCTATGCCCCAGCAAGTCTGCCTAATACTCGCCTAGTATAGAAATTGGAAAGATGAAACGCCTCCGACTTCCCTCCACTTGGAGGAGAGGCGTTTAAATTGGGGGAAATGAATAAGCAAGGCAGAAATCTGAGCCACCTTATCTATCCACCTGCACCCTATGATTGACCCACATATCCTTATCTAGATATCACCTCTTATTTTCCCAATCCCGATTTTTTTAAACTTTATTAGGCTCCTACCCACCCGCTATATTCCATTTTATTTTAATCTTCTATTTAATCTTATACTCCTGTCACACCTATAACGCCTATGCCATAGTATTTCCCATCTATTATTATTACACTTTTATTAAGATAATCTCGCAAAGCGTAATAAAAAAAAAACCCTTTCATCTTCTGATGCTGGTTCAAAATAAATTCAGTTTTCATTCTCACTATGGCAGCTTTCATGATCTATTACAAAAAATGTAATTAAATATGCCTACCCTAAGGGGATAATATCCGTTTCTTTCATATGAGGGAACCTGGACCCCTACCCTCTCATTCCCTCCAGTCGGGGGGGTTCTTCCCCTTTGAATTACACCCTTATCCCTGTGAAGCATGTGGCCTGTGCTGTATTCTTAAGTATCCCCCCACTGTGCCCCCCAGCCCCCTCCCTTCCTCACCAAAATCCTATCTCACTCCCTTCTTGTCTCGAACCAAATCTAAAAAAAAATTTTAAAAAAAATTATATAATATTACAAAAATAAGAATATAATATCTTCCAAGTGAATGATACCCCTAATAAGTGTAATACATCGATCTGCATAGCATAGTACTATGCCAATAGATGTAAAAAGATTATCCCCAGTGATGAAAAATGTGTTATTTCTTCTTATTATTATTTATCCTCTAACCTACTCCAGAGGTAGAGAGACACACAAAAAAAGTCCCCTTTTTAACCCCCCCCCCTTATACATCGTATTTGGGGGGTTCTTCAATAGCCGATTTAAAATAGCTGTGACTGTCTCTCTTAAGGCAGGTCCTTCAGTTTCCTCCGGGACCCCCTTTATCTGACTGTTTTTCCTCCTACTCCTATTTTCAGATTCTTCAGATTGTAGCTGTAGTACCATCATTCGCTGATGTTGTTTATAAAATTTTTCTTTTAAAATTTCTAATCGATTATCTGCCATATTTTGCGTTTGCTCCAGGTTTGTAACTCTGAGCTCTACCGTCTCTACTTTATTATGTACTTCAGCAATCTCCTCTCTGTGTCCCAGTTATGCTACATAATAATTGTTGAATGTCCTCTTTAGTGGGGAGAGCCTGAATAAGCTGTTTAAGCTGGGTAATGTCCTGCTCTATCCCCTTCTCCTGTATCTGTATATTAGGTGTAGTATGCGAGCATACCTGAATGTCTTCCTTAATAGCTGTAGATATTGGGGGTTCCTTTTCCACTGCACCCACCAGCAAATCTGATCCGGTCTGTAGTGCTGGAACAGCTGACGCTGACGTCTATAACGTTGTCTGTAGTGCTGCCCCCGGAAACGGCACCTGTGTCAGCGCCATGCTGACACTGGTATCCACCGCCTGCTTCAGATCCCTCTTCACAGTCAGGTGTCTGGTGATGTATGAGTGGGTTGGAGTGGACGGCACTCCTGCGTTCCTCCCCGCCTCGACATGGGCCACCCGGAACTCCAGAAACACTACCCCCCGTATGACCGGGCTATAGCGCTCGACAGGCAGTCGGCAGGATTACAGACGTACCGCTAATCCGTGGAGCCCTGGTTACTTCGCCATTCTGCAGGTCTGCGGGACATCCAACGCACTACAGACCCACAGGGTTATGAAAAAATTCCACCGGTCTACTGGAGGGTGCACAGTGGTACGATTGGGCTCCAATCTCCAGGACTCTCACACCGCCATGCTTAGACCACTCTCCCCTGAGAGCGGAAGTCTGGACCTGGTCTTCTCTCTGCTGAGAAAGAAGACTTTTTTATTTTGGTCTGTATTTTTTTGATTTGACCACTAGGGGGTGGGGGAACGTCCGAGAGCTCCTCCAGCTGAGGTACACCTTCCTCTTACCCAACAGGATGTCAGCTGCGCCCCCTTATGGGCGATGCTGTGCACACATGTTATCCGGCAGGATCTCTGTTGATGCATGGTTTCATGTCTATGGCGATTTGCGCATGCGCACGCTCCATTTGCGGCTGTTCACACATGCGTGTGCGCGACGTGGGCATGTGATGACATCTGGTCATCACCATGCTTGAAAGGAGTCATGGTGGGTGAGAAAATTCAGGCAGCTATCTACTTGGGGTAACGCCATTCCACACTTTACTATTGGACCCTATAGGTAAGATGGGAACCTCTATACACTTGGTGACATGGGTTTACTCCCAGGGCAGGTGCTAACTGGGGCCTCTCCCCCTTTTTTTTATCCAGAGCCAGTGGGTCTATTTAAACCCAAATGGCGATTCAAGCAGCGGCGAGATCTGGAATTGGGCAGGACGTGACCCGGCTATTTTTATACCAGAAGGTCCTGCTCCCCTTCTATTTTCCACTCCTCTGGTAACTATTCCCCTCTTTTCACAGCTGGTATTTGGTGACTTAGATTTTTTTATCTAGGGGGCCCACTCGGATGTGCTTATTGCAATCTTCTCGATCGCGTTTACATCCTCTGCCCTATTCACAATAAGCAACCTTTTGAAGCAAACTGCTAGCCAACATAGTTTCCTGTGTACCCCTTGGACACTGCTATGTAGATCTAGTGTACATGTCCTCTATTTTTATGGGTCCCAGCATTGTGCCTGGCCCATCCATCTAGGGCCCTGGATGTAAGGCTCCCCCACTTATCTCTCCCTCCCCCTATAGGTCACTAGCAAATGTGAGGTAGATTGTTGGCCCCATCCACACATCGGTGCCACCAGTTTGCGGATTGGCCACTTGGAAACTAAGCAAACTATATAAAAATCAGTATACAAACATAGACACAATATTATTTTTGTTCCTATTTGTTTTATAACTAGGAGATGAGGGAAACTCGGACGCAACTCCATCCCCACACAACTCTAAAAACAAGGGGGGGTCCACATCCAGTTTACTACATGGTTTGGTATGCTATCCATCTACCATATGTTACATCAGTTCAACAAGTCATAGCCTGATGCACATACTATATGTACAGTTTTTTATGACGTGTCTTTTATCACTTTTTACTGTAAACAGAACTACGTTTTGCACTACTCTTCCTCCGTGGCACCTGATGACGGTCGACAACCAGAAACGCATCGGGCATACATACATCATCTACTAGGAGAGTGCTTTTTTTGTCTAATTGCCACTGTTTGTGGCATATGTACTGTTTTATTGTTAGTGTTTTTGTATTTGTACATTTGTTGCTTTTTACATGCACCGTGGGTGCATGCTATGTGCTTTAACATCAAGTGCCAGTTTTTGTACTAATACCCATTAAAGATCGATTTTTTATCTTGACACTTTGTTTGGCCTTTAAAATCCCACTCAGGGGGAGTTACTCTCTGTTTGTTTTATGTTCCTGTCTGGCCACTTCCACACCCCTAATTTCCTGATTTGCCCGTATAGTTTCCACATGTTCCAAAACCCCCCTTCTCCTTGCTTCACTGAAGGAACCATATATGGCTAAACCCTGACCAAGGACCCCTGTAAATGGACTTTCCATAAGAAACTCTTACACGTGGGCTGCATGTGCTAAGAGAGCCCCATACCTTATATGGACTTACAAGGGGAATGTGTGCCATGATGCCAAGTACAGACGTCACAGGGGGCGTGTAATAAGGGCCTGAAATGTATAGACTGAACCAATCTGTATGCTCATGCTTGTGATGTCATATTGTTAATAAAAGGAAGCCGTACAGGCTCCACCTCTTTCTCTTGAGGTTAGACACAGAAGGAAGCAGCAGTGTGTTTCTCAGCTCTCTGCATGCTTTAATGATTTGGGTCAAATGGCAGAAATGGGTTTCGCCCTGAGAATTGTGTCAGGAAATCAATCGTTATCACAATGTTCTGGGAATTTTAAAGTAGGCTTTTGGGATGTTTATCGGGAGGGTTTGAAAAAACATATAGAGCTTTTGGTAAGGTCACCATCTTGGTCACATTTATCTTGCCACACCAAGACAGCTTATCCACCGGATATCCCCTCAAATCTTGCTTAATTTTATTTAACAGAGGCAGGTTTATCCATTTTGACATAAAGGGCTTCAGCCTCTCAGCCAATATACTTGCGTAAATCTTCATAATCTTCACTAATCAAGGATATTGGCCTATAGCTGGCACACAGTGTTGGGTCTTTCCCTTCTTTGGCTAGGAACGTTATATGGGCCCCTAAGGCTTCTTCACATTTTTCCACCCCTCCCCCTATAAAGTTCATATATAGCTGGAAATAGGGCGCCAGAGTTCCTGAAAACTTTTTATAATATAGTGAGTTATATCCATCCGGACCTGGCCTTTTGCCTACTTTGGTGCTTTTAATTGCCTGTTCTATTTCCTCTTTTGAAACCTCTGTGTCCAACTTAGCAGATCCTTCTTCTAGCCGGTAACTTTGCCTTTTCTAAATGTTGCTTCATTTTATTTTTTCTAAGTTGTATATAAATCGGGGTTTTGTATGTTATTTACTTTATACAGCATTTGGTAATATTCTTGAAAAATCTTTGTAACATCTTTTGTAGAATATTTTAGTTCTCCCTTATCTTTCATTTTTGCTATATAATTCGGATTGCTTCTAGGTTTAATTACTTCTGCCATCAATTTCCCAGGCTTATTCCCCATTTCATAATATTTCTTACTTGTCTTATTAAACATCCATTTAGTATCTTTCTCCATTAGGTCCCTCAAAATCTCTTGCTTTTCTGTTAGAATAGCCATAATTGGATCTTCATGTGATCCTTTACGTAACTGTTCCATGGGCCCCCTGCCGAAATGACTCCTGTCACAGCACTCATGTGGGCTCGATCCCGAGCTCCGCTGCCTGCATCTTTAGACACAGACAGTGGGGCTCTGCTGCCCCCCCACTCCCTCATCTTAGGATTTAACTGACAGCAGTAGGATGGCCAACAGCTCCCACTACTATCAATCTGCCTGTTAAGGTGGACAAGAGCAGGAAGAGCCACTGATCTTGAACACAGCGCTAAACAGAGGTAAGAATAGGTGGGCAGTGGGAGGCTGGGCGGGATTCTGGACACAGAAGGTTTTTTTCCTTAATGCAGAGAATGCATTAAGGTACAAAACCGTAAGGCTTTAGAACCACTTTAAGGAAATCTTAGCAACATAAACTATTCCTAAAAGAAAGACAGGCATTACTGCATGTATTATTTATTCCTTCTCCCCGTTTCCTGCTGAAATATAAACCCTTTGCTATTACTATTAAGTATCATTTTTACAGGAACTTGTTCTTACTTATGCTGTTTCCACAGGCATCTGCCCTTCTGTCCCCCATGGTATGTAAACCAGGAAATTAGATCCATTGTATGGATTTCCAATACCATGAAGAAAACCAAGTGTAAAAACAGTGCAGTAAAGGATTCATTTCCTAAATATGTGATTTTTGATTGTCCACGTATCACCCCTGCAACAAGTATCAGGGCCCATTCACACCAGCCACAATGTGGCTGCTGGTGAGCACTGCAAATGAAACAGGGCAATGTGTTGATTATAATGCACCACGCCGTTTATTTATTTTTAATAACTCAAAGTGGCACTGAACCCTCAGTTTAAAGTGATTGTAAAGTCTTGTTTTTTTTTATTTTTCAATAAAAATGACAAACATGTTATATTTACCTACTCTGTGCAGTGGATTTGCACTGAGCAGCCCAGATCCTCCTCTTTTCTGGTTCCTCTTCTGTGCTCCTGGCCCCTTCCTCCTGTCAAGTGCCCCCACGGTAAGCAGCCTATTGCAAGCAGCTTAAACTGCAGCTCTGTGTGTCCATTCAGATACAGAGGTGCGGCCCAGCCCTGCCCCCCCTCTCTCTCCCGATTGACTGACTTTGACAGCAGCGGGAGCCAATGGCACCGCTGCTGTGTCTCAGCCAATCAGGAGGGAGAGTTTCAGATGGGCGAGACGCTTGTGGACATCGCTGGACATTGATGGCACTCAGGTAAGTATTAAAGGGGACTGCTGCACACAGAAGGCTTTTTATCTTAATGCATAGAATGCATTAAGAAAAAAAAAACTTCTGCCTTTACAACCACTTTAAGTACTTTCAGCAGATGATTTAAATACTTGAATATCACGCTTCTTATCTGTTAATCCTTGCTTAAGTTCCTTTTTAAGCTGGTGCCATGACTGCTGCCCAGGTTTACTGTTCAGGGTAGCTCCTTTCTCTTGCAACATCCTAAAGTTGCATTTCCCTACACCAGAGGTGCCCAACCAGTGGCCACATTTGGCTGGTTGGCAAGCCCAGATCACAGGCTGCCGACCCTCTATCCCAAAGCATCAGTGTTGTGAAAGAAGCTGCCGATAGAAGAAGCAAGTGGCTTCAGGGGGAGTAGAGTTGCATAAGCTGTTGCTTCCTGTATAGCGCCGGTTCCTGTCACAGATGGAGGGATACCAAATGCACTCTGCCAGGGACAGCAACAGCCGGTGATACTAGAATGGAAGCCTATTATTAAAGGCAAGTATAGTACTAATATCACAATGTATATATGGACATATCTGTGGGTTACCTGCACTGTGCCATAGACTTCTGTTATTAGCCACAGGTTTGGTGCACTTTCAGAAAGTGCAATATACCTGATGGAAATACTAGAAGTCTATGGCAAAGTGTAGCTAACCTGCAGGAAACCCAGGACAAGACTTCAAAAAGTGACCAGCCTGGCCATAATAAAGGCACAATCACTCCCTTCCCTAAGGGCTCCCTTACCTGCAGAGAGATGCGTGAAGCCCAAGTGCATGGGTTCACCTTCACTGACCGACTCTGTACCAGGAGGCATGGGAGGTGAGGGAGGCAAGGGTGGGACTGCAAAGCTCGGAGACAAATGTACAGGAGGCTTCTGCAAGAACTCCTTAAAAGAGAGTCTTTCTCTGAGTCAGGAGTCAATGAGGATGGCAAATGCAATCAACTTCTCCAGCTTAGTGGGTATATCTCGGACTGCTATGTCATCCTTGATGTTATCCGAGAGACCATGAGAAAAAGCAGCCACGAGGGCCTCATTTTTCCAAGCAACCTCTGCTGCCAGAGTATGTAATTCAATGGTGTAATCGGCAACAGTTCTCGTACTCTGATGGACATGAGGCTCTTGGCAGCAGAAGCGGAGCGTGTAGGAATGTCAAATACCCTTTTGAAGGAAGCCACAAATTCTGGGTAACTCAGGACCACGGTTTTTGCGTCTCCCGTAGAAGGTTTGCCCAGGCCGAGGCTCTCTCAGAAAGCAAAGATATCACGAAACCTACTTTGCTTCTGTCCATGGGAAACGCCTGGGGCAGCATCTCAAAGTATATCTCAACCTGGTTGAGAAACCCTCTGCATTGAACTGGATCGCCCCCAAATCGCTGGGGAAGCAGAGCGGAACCAGACATACGTCTTATAGAGGTAATACTCGAGGCGGGTGCCTGCACAGAGACTGGGGCAACAGCAGGGTCGGCCTGCAACACAGGTTCTACCGGAGCGGCCACAGTAGGAGATTCCAGATGAGCCGTGAGACCCAGGACCGTCTAACACCATGGCAAACTGATCCATGCGGTGGTCCAGGTCCTCCAATCTGGAAAAAATATTACCAACAAGTGGATTGTCTGCATCTTTTGAATTCATGGCCTTCGCCTACTGTCAGAAAACATGAATCAGACAGACAGAAGTATAGTTAAAGCACACTTGTTTAATAATAATAAAAAAAGATAAACAGAGTAAGCGTAGTCAAAACAGCCATAGTTCAGGAACCGGATCAGATACTCAGACAAGCCAAGCAAAGGAACGCAGGAGAAAGCCTCTGCGATGTTGACCAAGGCGAAGGCAGAGAGCAAGTGAACTGGAAGGCTTCAGTAGGCAGGACTGACGAGCTGTATCATCAATAGTGTTGAGCGGAATACACCATATTCGATTTCGCGATATATCACAAACATATAGCCGAATATTCGTGAAATATTCGCTAAAATCGAATATTCGTGATATTTTATCAAAAAAAATTTTTGCAAAATTTCGCTAATGCGAAATTGATTGCGAAATTTTGAAACATTCAATTTCACCTGCCCTTTGGAAAAAGTGTGGTTTTACGTAATGGACCCTGCAACTAACAAGGTATTAATAAAATAAATACATTATTATATAGATTTGAGGGTTTACTTTGACCAATTTGTATATTGATTAGTTTAATAAATATTGAATAACCATAGATTTGGAAAATACAAGTAAACCGTTTAACATAAAGACATTTAAGAGATGTCAACGTAAACAGTTATTATTCTCATTAAAGAGGTGAAATGCAAATGATGATGACACGGGACAAAAGATGGAAAATTCTTTGAAGATGTGATACACTGGAAAAACGCACAGAAACACTCCACTCTCTCCTATGACAACTGTGGTAGGAGAACTCTGATTGGCTCTGATGCAAAAGAAGGGCGGAGAAAGTATTCGCGAATATTCGGAAATCGAATATTCGCGATTGCGAATATTCGGCAACATAAAAGGATCGCCTCGGCTTAGCTACTCGGCCCAGGGTCTCTAATCATACCAGCAATGCTTTTAGACGTCGATGGAGATCACTAGGATGTGATCTGTTTTAAAAAATAAAATTGAAAAAATATGAATATTCGGAATAGCGAATATTGGCCGCAAAATTCGAGTTATTCGCGAATATTCGAATATGCCATATTCGTAACGAATATTCGCAATGCGAATATTCGTGAGCAACACTAATCATCAACAGGTGAGTCACGGTGGAGAGATAGGAGCTGGCAATTAGCTGACAGCTGAGCCGTCAGCTCAGACAAGGAAGGGCTGAGCCCAGCCCTGACCAGATTAAAAGGGGGATATGATCAACATGTATAAATACATAAGTGGTCCATAAGGTGAACTTGGTGTTGAGTTATTCACTTTAAAGGAGAAATCTGAGCCCAAGCTTGTTTGACTGGGCTTCTCCTATGGGTCACAGGAGTGCAAATAGTTTTGCACTCCTGTGACCCGATTTCAGCAGAGAGCAGACTTCAGTCATAGGAATCCGTCCAGGCACCGCGTCATTACAACAAAGTCTGGATCCACCAGGTGCCTGAACTGATGCCCGTCTCAGCATCTCAGTGAGCCGCTGAGAGCCTGAGACAGCAGCTCCCCGTTCCCTCAGAGCTCAGCGCTCCAGTGAGCATGGAGGAGCAGAGAGGAGAGCTGCTGATTGCCGGGTGGTGCATCCACCTTGGTAAGTATAAATGGTAAAAAAAAATAAAAAAAAAAACATACTTCTCTTTTAAGGTCATTACAGAGGACAAGGGGTACTCTTTATGTCTGGAGGAAAAGACATTTCATCTCCAAATACAGAAAGGCTTCTTCACAGTAAGAGCTGTGGAAATGTGAAATAGACTTCCTCAAGAAGTGGTTCTGGCCAGCTCAGTAGATGTTTTAGGAAAGGCGTGGATTCTTTCCTAAATGTATATAATATAACTGGAGCGGATACTAATATTTAAAGGTAAAGTTGATCCAGGAAACATCAGATTGTCTCTTGGGGGATCAGGGAGGAATTTTTCCCCTGCTGGAGCAAATTGGATCATGCTTTATTGTTTTTTGTTTGCCTTCCACTGGATTGACTGTGGGTGTAGGATTGTATATATATATATATACACACACAACACATATACATATATTGTAAGATGGGGGTTGTTAGCTCTCGTGGTAGATGCGTTTTCCAGGGATTCAAGCCAGTCAGGAACTATATTTAAGGGCAGGGTAGCCCATTTTTATTAAAAGGAAACAAAATAAAAGTCCAAACAAAAGGTTTCCCACACAAGGGGTTCTTCTCCATCAAATACACAATACACAGAACAGAAAATGCTAGCCCACCTGTCTCTGTAGCAGTACTTCTGCACTTTATCCTGGTCACCCAGACTCCTCAAAGTAGACAGCTTCCCTTTAGCGTCTACAGCTCTGCTTCTAGCAGTCACCAATGTTCTGGCTGCCTCTTGCAGTCACCAACATTCTGGCTGTCTTCTACAGCCTCTCTGGCTTCTTGAGACCTCCTGTCTTAGTGTGGAGCTGTCTCCAACTGGGAGCCATGAGGTCTTCCCACACTCTCATTATAAAGGGCTGTGGTCACCTGAGCACACACCCTGCTGATCATCCACAAAATCTGGATACAGGGTTAGAGATCCCATCATACCCCAGACACTGTAGAATCTCCAAACTACAGAGCCCCATGTCAAAATACCAAAACCTGGAGAAAGTTGCAAAAGCAGTCTTCTCCAGTCCACATCTAGTCTTGCACCTCGCAAATATGCATACCCTGTGTCCAGCAAACTGTCCATTTTACCTTGACAGTAGCTCCTACTGCCGCAAGGCTTCAGTTCCCGATTCCCTCACCGAGGATGGCGGCGGGGGCAGCAAAGAGACAAGCGATTTCTCGTCTTCTGCTGCCGACATCACGGGCGCGCTGGACAGGTAAGTGTCCATTTATTAAAAGTCGGCAGCTGCAATATGCGAGTTGGTGGCGATTTGAAAGACCCAGAAGTCACCAAAAGTAGAGCAGGAACTACTTTTGAAAATTGGTGAGGCGCCCGAAAGTCAGCGTCACACCGATTTGAACAGTGCTGTTGCTGGCAATAGGCTGCGCTTTGGCATGCAATTTGACATGTCAAATCGCCCCGATGTGAATGAGGGCTAAAATGATATTAAACCCTCAGTTTTATATTTTTAAAGTGGTAGTAAACTTTAACCAATTCCAAAGAAAAATAAATAAAATAATTAATATTATAATGTGCCAACATGCATCACATACTAGCACATTATGAAAAAACAGGGCTTTTTTTCAGGGGGAACTCAGTTCCACCACCTCTGGCTCAGACCCTTTGGTGCCTGCTCACCATAATCACTTGGAAAACACAGAAGTCTGGTTTCTGTGTTTACAAGTGACAGCTCTGCACTCTGTGTGTAACCCCCCTGAACTCTACACTCTGTATGTAATGCAATCCTCGTATTTAATTCACCTTTAAGACCCTTCTACTGTTTGTGAAATCTGAACGGGTCGTGGTTGAGTTCCTGCACCTATTTTCTGAGAAAAAAAGCTCTGTGAAAAACGTACCTGAAAATTAAGCCCTTCGGCAGCGCACTGTCACTGCTGACAGAGCTTCCATCTTCACGGGCTCTGGCTGTTTGAATATTCAAGCCGCGATGTCACATCCACGGCACAGAGCTCTGAAGGGACGATATGAGTATGCCGTCATTTCAGAGCACATGTGCCGATGATGTCACCAGTTGAAGAAACAGAGAATATCCTAAACAGTCAACTAAAACTATTATAAGCTTACCTGTAGGTACACGCACCCCAGCGGTGTTTACTACCACTTAAATATTTGCCTTAGTTTTAGTTTAAGCTGGTGCCGTGACCACTGCCCAAGGGTTTCATGTTTCACAATGTGCCCATCATGTCTCCCTACACTGTGGGCATCAATAGAAACACAAAGCCATAGATGACAATTCACCCTCATGCTCCTCCCTCCTCTAAGCTAACAGACTCCAGACTGCACTGTCCATTGCTAACTCTTTCCTGTGAAGACCAGAAGTTCAGGGAAGCAGCACTGAAAGAGCACGACCCTATAGCATTGACAGTTGTAAGCTGCAAGTGCTGGGGTAAGAATGTAATTAAATAGTTTACAGTAGAATGTTTATTTAATTGTGTTGTTTTGCTTTAACCACTTGCTGATCGCACTATAGCTGAATGATGACTACAGTGCGGCTCAATAACTCTTGGAGGGCATACATTGACGTCCTCCCAGAATCACGCTCCCACGCACCCCCTGGGGTGCGCAAACTGGAGTATCCGTGATCACGGATCGCGGTAAATGGCCGCCGATAGACGGAGCAATCACATGTAAACAAACCGGTGTCATGTCCGGTTCCTCTCTCCCCTCCTTGTACAGTGTAAGTAGAGAGAACAGATGCAGCAGCGCGGTGGGCTGGATGTGTAGTGCCCACAGAGCTGCTCAGTGACAATTGCAGCCACAGATCTGCCACAATGCTCTGCCTTGCCACCATACTCTGCCATCCATCCCATCCACCCCCAGCCATACTCGGCCATACCCAGCCTCTGTATGTGGCAAGGCTGTGGAAGTCTCCCACATGTGGTATCACCATACTCAGAAGTGGGAGAATCTATTTTGGGGTGTAATTGTTGGTATGTACTTTTTGGTATGTACATGCTATGTGTTGGAAATATTGTATGAATGGGCAACTTTGTGTAAAAAAAAAAAAAAGGTTTTCCTTTTATTTCCACATTTTACAAAAACTTTTAGAAAAAAGACATGTTCAAAAGATTTATAGATTATACATTGGGGTGTTTTCTTTACAAAATGGGGTCATTTTTGGGGCGTTTCCATTGTCCTGGTGCTCCAGGAGCTTCAAAATTGTAAGAGGTAGTGAGGAAATTAGATGTGTAATTTATACTCCAGAACACCTGAAGGTGCTCTCTGCATGTTGGGCCTCTGTATGTGGCCATGCTGTGTAAAAGTCTCACACATGTGGTATCGCCATACTCGGCAGTAATAGCACAATGTGTTTTGGGGTGTAATTTGTGGTATGCATATGCTGTGTGTGAGAAATAACCTGCTAATATGACAATTTTGTGAAAAGAAAAAAAAATCTTGATTTATGCAAAGAATTGTGGGGAAAAAATTACAACTTCAAAAAAACTCACAATGCCTTTTACTGAATACATTGGAATGTCTACTTTCCAAAAAGGGGTAATTTTAATGCCTTGTACACACGGTCAGACTTTTGACCATGCAAAAGTCTGCCGTGAGACTCTTTTTACCAAAGATGTTTTTTTGTTTTTTTTTTACAGAATTTTCAGTTTTTTTTTCTTTTACAGCGCAAAAAATAAAAAACCCAGCGGTGATTAAATACCACAAAAAGAAAGCAATCTGTGGGGGGGAGACAAAAATGTTTCATATTAGGTACAATGTTGCATGACTGAGTAATCAAATTGTGATACCCCCGAAAGCTGAAAATTGTTCTGGTTAGGAAGGGGGTTTAAGTGCCCAGTGGTTAAGCAAAAAAAAAAAAAAATGCTGAGGGTTTAATACTACTAAAACTGCTTTATATTTTATACTTCAGCAATTGCTGTGGTAATTAATGGAACCATGAATGTTTTTACAAGTGTGGGTTTCACGTTGAACTTTAGGGTACAATTTTTTTTACAAACAGACTGTCTGCGTGGGCAGCAGAAAAGGAATATCTTTACATTCCTCTTTTATAGGGTATGCTTTGCTGGAACATTTGACAATAGTGAGAGGGTTGCTTTAAGGCAAAACTGAATCAAAAGGAAGCAATATCATTTGTTGAAAAGTATAAACGATTATTGTATGGGGCAGTGTAATGTTAGGTAAATTTAGCTTACTTTGCTGTTATTGCCTTTCACTACATCCTCTTCCCAGCAAAGATCATTCTGCTTCATCTTATATCAAACACACTTGTAGATGCTCAAAGCAATACAGTATGGTACAAACTGATCTATTCTCCTTGCCAGCATTGTTGAACTAAATTATACTATTATCAACAATAGCATTTTTCCCCACAACATTAATAAGCACACTTCAGTACAACAATTCATATAAAAACAGGATATTTTGGTTCTCTGCCAACAGCCACAGGATTTATCCATGTGATGAAAGAACATTGACAAGCAAGTCATTTCTTTTTAAACTAGAATAAAAAAAAGTTAACTTTTAAAGGGGTACTCTAGTCAAAACTGAAAATTTTAATGTCAGGAGCAAATCAAATGGTTTGCTTAAACATGCCCTTCCCAAACAGCACATACTCCCCTATCCTGCCACCCAATTAAGAAGCCAAAAAATACTTGATATTTCTGACTAGCAGAAGCATGTAACTCACTTCATATGACATTGGGTAACCAATCACAAGTCACCAGAGCTGTCACATGGGAAGAGTTCATAGCCCTGAGAAAGATACAAGTAGTTTGTGGGTGGGTGCAATCAGTAGAACATTTTGGCAAAGGTAGAACTTGTATTGCAGCAAGCCCAAGTTCACACTGGTGCGATTTGACATGTCAAATCGGCGGCATTTGCCGGCAATGGCACCATCCTAAGCAATGCCATGCCGCATCTGCGGTGCTGCACTGATTTCAAAAAGTAGTTTCTGTACTACTTTTTTCGATTTTGGCCCGTGATTTACATTGAAACCTGTGCAGAAAACTGCACAGATGTCTCTGTAATCACGTCCGAATCCTGGACTGACCAGCGAGAGTGAAAAAGTGCAAGTTCAGCCGAATTCACACAGCTTCACTTACGCAGCCCAGTGTGAACCTGGGCTAAATAGCAAAGCTTGTATTGTAAGCAAAGACAAAACGGTTCACAACAAACCCAGTAGGAGAGGGCCCAACCAGGAACACTCAGGAATTCCAACAGTGTGTAGTAGCGCAGGTATCAGTCATTTGTTTAAGCTTTCCCCTTCTCCTATGGAAACTTTTCCTGCCGCAAATACTGTCCCAGACAGACAGGAAACCTGTCCCCACTCTATCCATACGTGAATGCACACCAAAACCTGGGGAGCAGGACTTATGAGTCTGCTGATGGCTGCAAGGGTCACCTGGATGCAGCGCAGCCAACCGAAATACCGCCTCCTGGAATCGGGAAAATTAGTTTGCCCTGACTTCCTATCCAAGCTGTGATGCCGCTCCAGCTGGGCGCCCCTTATAGTGGATGAAGCAAACTGCACCTGCCTACAAGTTTAACTTGTAGTTCATCCAAATGGAACAGAAAGAGAGCAAAAAGGAAAGATGGGTATGTGCTTCTAGGTTGCAGGGATCATAGTAAACTTGTTGCCTTCCTCTGCATGGGTTCAGTTTAGGTTGTTCATCTAGTCATTATAGTGCACCAGTCCACCCCAGTCCTATGTGTCTATAATCAACATCTGACAACCCTTCCTTGTGAAGTAGGCACTCACAAAAACACATACTGTGGCTCCTTGCTTTCTCTCACATACAAAAATACTGAGACAAAAAAGGTTCAGTACTTAGAAATTTCTCCCAACCACTAATCAGATTCATTGTGTCTTCAAAATTTGAATCCGATTGGAGATACAGGAAGCAGAGAGAAGATGCAATAGAGCATATAAAAATGTGTAGTGAAGCAGCGCTAATTAATCAAATATAAAAAGCTAATGAACAACAATAACAAATAATTCTTCTCCAAACGTATCACAGCATAATAGCATCCAGATAAATAAATTCAGTGAAACATCCAAAAATAAAGTGCATCGCATCATACCGACATCAAGAACGGTTGCTTTCTCCTCCTTGGGGTATGCAGGACAGGGAACCACTGCAGCTTTTCCTCCGATCTCCACAGCCTGTTCCTTAGAACTAATGTCTCCAAATCCACAAAATCAAAAGCAAAAAAGAAGAATCTCCATAGTGTAGTAAGTTTAAAAAAGTTCTTGTGTTTATTTAAAATTAACAGTGCAATAAAAATGACAAAAAACGCCAAACAAAGAAAACACACCAAACAAAGAAAACACACGTCATATGCAAAGACTTCCAGAATATAGCATATGCTTTAAGTGCACTCCCAGTAATCATGGGATTTAATCTTAGAATTTGGCTAGCACATTTGCGGTGTTTACTGGACATAATTTGTAGCTAACCAATTGCTTTCAACTAGCTTGACCAAATGTAGTTACTTTTAAATGTGGATGGTACTTAATACTTTCTGCTTTTCAGGAATTGACACGTCTAAACAGCTAACATCAAAATTCAAACCAGGGTGCCCAGTGGAGTTTAGTGTAATTATTCCACAGAAAAATCTTTTTCGGCCAACTCCTTCAGACTCCACTAATTAGGGCTATTTGCTCGGTCTGAAGATTGAAGCAGATGGGAAGTTTCCACTTCATCTTCCTGGGTAAGACTCAAAGGACAGTGATATATATTCATCATCTGCTCAAGTTACAGTAGTGGCCTTCTATTATCATTAACAATAAGCCTCAAATTTTCTGTTTCCACTTCCATACATACAAGTACTACACAAAAGACATAGAAGAACATCAGTTTGTAGCCATTATATTCTGTGCAGGTCGCATTAGTGAAAAGTGGCAAGATTTTCTCTCTCCAAGGGCACACATAACCTTTACTGTTGGGCATAAGGAACATCTGTTTGTGACATTTTGCATCAATTAGCTTTCTTACCCTCTGAACCTCCTGTTTTTTCCTTCACCGGTTTGTCCCCAACATCCTTGACATGGCATACAAGTGATGCAATTTGTCATTGTTTGCGGACAGTGATGATGTTCTTGTTATGGGTGATGAATAGATGTTGCTGTTTTTCTGTCTATGGCACCATTTTCAAGACATTGTCAAAGTCCTGTTTTGTTAACTGGTTCACTACCAAGGTTTCATACCATATAAATGCAATGGAAGACATTCCACTATTTTGAATTTGTGGCACTGTGCTAATTTTGTGTGCAATATGTTTTATGTGGCTAAACTCATCTTTGCACCTGTAAAAAAAATAGCTATAATGGTATGCGCTGATTCAGCTCATTACAGCTCAAATCCAGGAAACATGAAATTCTCTTCTGCAGTGGGGCTGCACCTGTACTGCAAGGGTTAACTGCTCCCTAGAACATTGAAAAGAAGATTTACTTTCCTGATCCTTTGTGCTGCTAGACTGCTCTCCACAGCATCCTGTCCATGGCCGAGCAATCCAGGGGCCTGACATCAAAACTGATGCAGGGTCTATAGCCCTGCATTGAATGGGATGATGCAGAACAATAGTCAATTTCTGCAGCATTGGGTAGGGCACCACCTGCTGGGGGAGTGGGAGGATTGGGTAAAAGTGCTTTCAATCTCCCCTAGAATACACAAGCAGTTAACCTGGAACTGTTAAAGGGACACTAAAGGTTCCCTTTTTTTTTTTTAAACAAACATGTCATACTTACCTCCACTGTGCAGGTCATTTGCACAGAGTGGCCCTGATCCTGGTCTTCTGAGGACCCAAGGCAGCTGTCTCGGCTTCTCCGCGCATCAGCTAACCCCCTTCATGGGAAGCTCTCTCCTAAAGGGGTTATCTTGTGGGCGCGCTCCCGTGATATAGCCGCCGACTGCATCACTCGGCCCTGGCGTGCCACGTCATTGATTTGATTGACAGCAGCGGGAGCCAATGGCTGTGCTGCTATCAATCAACCAACCAATGATTGAATCGAGAAGCCAGCGCGTTCACGGCGCAGGATTTTAAAAGGGGTCAGGTAAATAAATGAGGGGGCTGGGGGGGGCCGCTAATCCTCAGATGTTTTTTCACCTTAATGCATAGAATGCATTAAGGTGTAAAAACATGTACCTTTACAACCCCTTTAAATGTTTTGATTTCCCAGAGTTAGAATATAGTCTTAAAATAAACTTATGTTAGAAAATTAATTTGATAAAATTATACAGCAGGCAGTAAGCACCTCCAGCTCCTTTCAGAGTTCGTGGAAAGCCCTGAATATAGGGTGCTCTCATAAATAGATACTAGATCCTCTGCCCCCTCACTCTTCACTATAGGGTAATGAGCCTGCCCATCACTGCGATGTGCCTACTCTTGTGGTACACAAGCATTTTAACTCTGTATTTGGTTGTTTGCCTGCGGTTCCTCTTGATTCCAATAATTTATATCCATCAATATTTTAAATGATACCAAGCAGCTTCCAGCAGAATCTTACCAAACTCTCTATAAGCAGCCAGCACTAACACTCTAGGCTAGGGGAGTCTGGTCTCTATAGAAAAACGAGGGTCCGCATGTTTTCCAGTATTTCTCATCTTACTTTCTCAAGTATGATGCCTGTGTACTTTGACAGTTACTACATTTATGTACCAATATTCCTTTTTTATGTAACGGTCAAAGTACATGGGCATCATACTACCCGACTAGTTTCGCGAAATCCAGCTCGCTCTTCAGGGGTGGATGTGTGCAACAATGTACCTAGTATGAAAAAGAAAATTATATATATTTGGCAATATGGCAGAGTATTGGTTGTAAAGGCACAGGGTAGGAGGGGTTGTGGGTCCCCATACTCACCACTGAGCTTGACCATGGCTACAGGTGTGCAGCCCCAAGACGGCGGCAGCAGGTGCCTCACCTGGGAGCTGAAGGGGCGGAGTCACCAGGGGCCAAACGGAGAGCAGGCTTGGCATAGGTGTAATGATGTATCCATAGAGACCTCGTTAGTCCATAAAAAGTGTAGGCTGTGAACATAAGTGGGGCCGCACACCTGTAGCCATGGACAAGCTCAGTGGTGAGTATGGGGACCCACAACCCCCCCTGTGCCTTTACAACCAATACTCTCTCTCTCTCCATGTTAGCATTGCCAAAGCAGTTAAGTTTGTATAGGGGAAGGGGGGTAATATAAAGGGGAATGGACATAAGTCTGTGAAAGTCCTCAGTTTCTTATGTCCCTCTCAGTCTGACACGCTGTCACATATTGGGCAGCTATCTTCGCCATTGGCTCCTCTTCTCCCAGTAGAAATTGGAGTTTCCTCTTCTCTCCTGTAGCATTGAAGTCCGGGATGAGAGTCTCTGGAAGTGAGTGTCCCTCACTGATGAGTACTTGGGGCAATGTAGCAGGAAGTGTTCCTCATCCTCCGGGACCCCCTGGTCACATTGCTGGCACAGTCTACTCTCCCTGGGCTTGTAGGTCTGTCTGTGCCGTCCTAATTCCATTTCCAGGCTGTGGGCGCTCAGTCTGTACAGGCTCATTGTCTGTCTGTCTTTAGGGTCTTGTAGCACCTCCAGGTACGGGGCCAGTTTGTAGTCTCTCTGCAGTGACTGGTAAATCATTAGTTTTTTGGATTTTGTTATTGCGTATCTCCATTCTCCAACATGTTTTTCTTTGGAGTTATCCATTATGGTTTTTATTTGAGATTTTGTCAGGCTGCATTGTTGAGAGTTTGGGGTAGACAAGGTGTTGATGAGTTGTTGCAGGCCACACGGCTTGGACTGGTTCTTACTGTCCAGTAAGGCTTTATGGTGGTAGAAGTTGGGACTGCTGTTTTGTAGGTGGTCCCAGTATGATAGCGCCCTCTTCTGTACTGCGAGAAGTAAGGGAAATCTGCCCAACTCGGACCGGCAAGCACTGTTGAAGGTGCTCCGATGGACTTGGAGGAGGTGCTTGCAGAATTCCAGATGGAATATTTGTTGGGCTGGGGTCCCATTTGGATTGGTCTGCGTAGGTGACAGGACCCCAAACTTCACTGCCATAAAGAATTGGAGCGATGACGCTATCAAATATTCTGAGCCAGACTCTCACGGGTGGTTTTAGGCGGTACAGCCGTCTCCTGATGGCATAGTAGGCTCTGCATGCCTTGTCTTTTAGTTCCTCTATGGCTGGCTTGAAACTTCCTGATTGGGTAATGTCTAGGCCGAGGTATGTGTAGCTGTTAGTTTTATCCACAGTGCAGTTGTTTATTGTGAAGGAAGGACTCTTTGTTTGTTTTGTATTTTTCTTTTGGAAGACCATGGATTTTGTTTTGGTCGAGTTGATTGGTAGTGCCCATGTGGCGCTGTATTTCTCCAGAACTTCCAGGCTGTCTTGTAGGCCTTTCTCTGTTGGTGACAGAAGTAGGAGGAGGTCATCTGCATACAGCAGGAACTTCACCTCAGTGTCATGTAGAGTCAGTCCTAGTGCTGCAGAGGATTCTAGAGCTGCAGCCAGTTCATTGATGTAGATGTTGAAGAGGGTTGGACTTAGGCTGCAGCCCTGTCTGACTCCTCGGGCCTGCTGGAAGTGTTCAGTTCTTTTCCCATTCACTTTTACGCTGCAGCTGTTCTCAGTGTATGAACTCTTGATGACGTTGTACATTTCCCTCCTATTCCACTCTCCAATAGTTTGAGGAACAGGCCTGGGTGCCACACTGAATCAAATGCCTTCTTAAAGTCCACAAAGCAGGCGAATATCTTCCCATGTTTTGTATGGTGGACATGGTTCTTGATGAGGCTGTGCAGGGTGTAGATGTGGTCTGTAGTGCGATGGTTTGGCATGAACCCTGCCTGACATCTGCTGAGGACATTGTGTTGTGTCAGGAAGTTGAGGATCCGTTTGTTGAGGATACTGTTGAATAGTTTCCCTAGTGTGCTATCCCCCTGTAGTTGGATGGGTCATACTGGTCTCCACTCTTATGGATGGGTGTTATGAGGCCTTGGTTCCATACTGTAGGGTAGTAACCAGCACTCAGGACCAGATTGAACAGTTTACACATTGCAGCGTGTACCTCTGGGGAGCCATGTTTAATTATCTCTGGCAGGATTCCATCCATCCCACTGGATTTTTTGGTTTGCAGGTTTTGGATTTTCTCCCCAATTTCTTGTGGTGTAGTCGTCACATCTAGGGGGTTCTGGAAGTCCTTAAATTTTTTCCTCCATGTCATTTAGTCTTGATGATGTCTTTTTGTTCTACAGTTAGAGCCTCCTCTGGAATATTTTTGTAGAGGTCCTTAAAGTAGTTGAGCCAGATGTCGCCATTTTGGATGTGGAGGTTGTTTTTCCTGGTTGCTGAGCCAATATTCTTCCATATTTCCCAGAAAGAATTTTCCTGAAGTGCCTCTTCCAGCCGTTGCAGGTTTTTGGAGATGAGGTTTTGCTTTTTCTTTTTAAAGGGTTTGTTTGTACTTTTTCTGTAGGGTGCGATGGGCTATCCTTAGGTCAGCGTTGTCCAGGTCTCTGTGTTTGTTATTGGAGACAGTCCGTAAGGTGTTCCCTAATGCTTTGCATTCTTTGTCGAACCATTTATTGGATTGTTTGTTGGATGGTCTCTTGTAGTTGCTTTTTCTCAGCTGGGCTGTTTCTGCAATGGTGTGTAGTATTTTATGGAAGTCCTTTGCTGCCTGGTTCACACCTGGTGGGCTTATCTCATAGGTGTTGTTTTGGAAGTTTTCAAGCTGTTTTTTTTAATGTCGGGTCTGTCTGTTACCTCTCTGTATTTTGTGGAAGACCGTTTGGACCATTTAAATGATGGTGGCAGGTTGCGGAGAGACGCCCGGTGGAGTTTTGGTGATGGTTTGCTAGAATATTTTATGTATAGCAGTAGTTGGTTGTGGTCTGATAGGTGTGTTTGTGGGGTGACTGTAAAACCATTGATGAGTGTGGGGTTCATATCTGTGATGGCATAGTCTACCACACTGCTACCTATATGGGAGCTAAATGTGTACCTTCCTAGAGAGTCTCCCTTGGTACGGCCATTGAGGATGTAGAGGCCCAGACTGCGACACACATTCAATTTTCTTCCGTTTTTGTTGGTTGTACTGTCATAGGCGTTTCTTTGATTCTGTATGGATTCCTGGTTGTAATTTGCATGGCCCAGTATGTACGTGTTGCCATCAGAACTTGTATAGTCCTTTTCCCTTCCTGTCCTGGCATTGGAGGTCTCCGCAGATGAGCACTTGTCCCAGGGATTGGAAGTGGATGACCTCATTTTGTAGGATCTCATAGGTGTCTGGTCTGAAATATGGAGACTCTGCTGGGGCAATGTATGCTGCACACAGGTAGATGTCAGACTGGGAGGTGAGGATGGAGCTGCTTTTTCTTAGCCAGATGTGGCTCTCTTCTTTTTTGATTGCACTGATGTTCCCATGTAGCTCCTCCTTGTACCAGACTAGTATTCCTCCTGAACATCGGCCCTGTTTGATGTTTTTATCTTTCTGTGTGGGGACAGAGAATTCCCTATAGCCAGTAGGTACTGATGGTTCATCCTGTGCCCTGGTCCATGTTTCCAGGAGGATTTGTATGCCCGTCTCATATAGTCTTTGCTTGAAATCTGGATCATCTACTTTGGATCCGAAGGCTTAAGCATTCAGACCCTGAATGTTCCAGCTACTGATTACTAATGATGTCATTTTTTGTTCGTATATTCATATACCTTGTAATGGGTGGATTTCTTGGGACCAACCGGTTTACAGGTGGTTGTCATCGTCTTGTCTTTTTTGCTTTTTTAGCTCAGGTCACATCATTGCATAATGTGCTGAGGAGGGTTATTATCTCCTCCTCCTTTTCTCTGCCCTGTTGTGGTCTTGATATCCATCTTGAGGTGGGTGGTTTCCATTCTTGCCATCTTCGTGGTCCAGTTCTTTGGCTGGGTGTATTGTTGTTGTATTGTATTAGTGGTGAGGTTTGGGGTCTTGCAGTTGTAATTCTGTTTGTCTGAGAATGGTTTGTGCCATGTTAAGGGTTGTGAGTTCTCTCAAGAACAATGTCTTTGAATTCTCTTGCCAGGTGACTAACCTATTGTTAGTTCAAATGTTTGTTGTCATAGAGGTGTTGGGGCATTATAGAATGATGTTCTGCCAGGTGAATGGAAGGCTTTGACCTGGTTTTGTCTGCCAACTCTGCATTGATTTGTTCAATTATGTTTGGCATATCCCTCATTGGAAGAAGGGAGGACAGAATTACTTTGGACTGTGGAAATTTTTGTTGGACAGTCTGTTAGTTGCAATAATTTGTCCACAATGACTTCCGGTTGTTCCTGGATGTTGTTTGTGCCCGTGTGTATGATATGTTTGGGGTTAGTGAAATATGGATTGTTGAGGACTCCTGTTGCCTGTTCAATTGTGAAACAGTGAATTTTGGAGACTCTTGTTCCTGGGAAGAGCCGTTTAGTGTTAGGTATTTCCCGTTTGAGTCTATTATTAAGACAATTTCAGGAGTTTGTTGCCTGTTCTTGTGGTTTGATGGTTTGTTTGGGGTTTCTGCAGTTGTCTTGGCTGTTGCTGGGCTTTGTAATGTTAATTTTAAGAGGTTGATGGGTCTCACCCGTCTGTTTGTTGTTGGGCACTTTGTCTGTACAGACCATCCCTTTTAGTTCTGTTTCCTGATTGTGGGGTATCATCTGTGTTTTTAGTATATTTATCTCTTCTCTTAACTGGATGTTATCATGCTGTAGTTGTTGCATTGTAGATCGTATTTCTAGTAGGGCAGACTTGAGTGTATTCAGCTCTTGCCTCAGATGGTCATTTACATTTCCACTGTCACCTAACTGTCTTTGGATTGTACAAAATCTCTCTAGGTGAGATAAGCCATCTCTGAGCATGTTGGGACATCAGGCATGTCCATGGACAATGTCTTTGTTGCCATCTGTTTCTCATCATTTTTGTCTGTAGTTTTTAAATCCTTGGCTTGATCTTTTATTTGGGGGAAGGCATGCTCAAACTCCTCTAGTTGTTCCTCAATGCCTTGTGCCATGATGGTGCCATTGTGATAAATGTTAAGGGTGAGTACAACACAACTGTCTTCCTCATCCCTGACCTTGATTTGTCTGCCCATGCAGATACCTCCCTTTGTAATATTCTTGTAATATTTACAGAAAGCTGTATGCCAGGCTTCAGTATGGAATAACAGATCCGTTTTCTTTGCTGACTTCTCCAATACTGAAAATGGCAGAAACAGAGTCTCTGGATTTTGCTTAACCACTTCAGACCCACGCTATAGCCGAAGGACGGCTACAGCGCGGACCTGAAAATCCAACTGGACGTCAATTGACGTCCGCCCCTTTGCGCAGCGGAGAAACTCTGTGTTGGCCGTGTCCCTTGGACACAGCCAATTACAGATCACCGCGAACGGCCAATCAGAGTGGCCGTTTGCGATGCGATCTGTGAGGCCAATGAGAGATGATCTTATATGTAAACATAAGAGATCATCTCTCATTGCCGTTTTACACAGAGACAGCATCCTGTCTCTGGAGAGGAGACCGATCTGTGTCCCTTGTACATAGGTACATAGATCGGTCACCCCCCCCCCCACAGTTAGAACACAATGCAGGGAATACATTTAACCCCTTCCTCACCCCCTAGTGTTAACCCCTTCAATGCCAGTCACATTTATACTGTAATTAGTGCATATTTATATCACTGATCGCAGTATAAATGTGAATGGCGCCAAAAATGTGTCAAAAGTGTCCGCCTTAACATCGCAGTCCCAATTAAAAAAAAAAAAAAAAAAAAAAAAAAATCGCAGATCACCACCATTTCTAGTAAAAAAAAAAAAAAAAAACAATTCTGTCCCCTTTTTTGTAGGCGCTATAACTTTTGCACAAACCAGTCTCTTATTGCGATTTTTTTTTTTTTACCAAAAATATGTAGAAGAATACGTATCGGCCTAAACTGAATTTTTTTTAAATTGGGATATTTATTATAGCAACAAGTAGGGTTGTCCAGATACCGATACCAGTATCGGTATCGGGACCGATACCGAGTATTTGCGCTAGTACTCGTACTCGCGCAAATACTCCCGATACCAAAATAGAATACTTTTTTTTTTTTTTTTGTGACATCGAACACAAATTGGATGGCACCATTGGATGGCACTGCTAGGTGGCACTGGCATTGATTGAATGGCACTCATAAATGGATGGCACTGATAGGTGGCACTGGCATTGATTGGGTGGCACTGATGAGATGCACTAATAAGCTGCCTCCCTGCACTGATGCACTAATGGGCACTGATCTGCACTGATAGGTGGCACTGGCTAGCTGCACTTTTGGGCACTGGCACCGATGAGCTGCACTGACAGTGATCACTCCTTCAATGATATGTAGTTTTCCAGTACCGTATGCTAAAAAACAGCCCCACACCATGATGTACCAGTTCTTCATAATTCTAAAGAAAATATCTTTGGTCTGTATTGTGGTTTGAAAACGGTCACATGACATTAAAAAAAAGTATCGGTATTCGGTATCGGCGACTACTTGAAAAAAAGTATCGGTACTTGTACTCGGTCCTAAAAAAGTGGTATCGGGACAACCCTAGCAACAAGTAAAAAAATACTGTATTTTTTTCAAAAATTTCGCTCTTTGTTTATAGCGCAAAAAATAAAAACCGCACAGGTGATCAAATACCACCAAAAAGAAAGCTCTACTTGTGGGGGACGTCAATTTTGTTTGGGAGCCACGTCGCACAACCGCGCAATTGTTAAAGCGACGCAGTGCTGAAATTTCACCTGGGCAGGAGGGGGATATATGTGCTCAGTAAGCAAGTGGTTAAGTTGTTCTTTTTTTCATGGCTTTCTTTGTTTACTCAGAGGGAGAAAAGAACAAGCAATCTAAGACATCAGACCCCCCTGCTGGCTTTAGCTGTAATGGGGTCTGTGTCTGGGATTTACGCTTTCTGCTTTTCCATTTTCAAGTGTAGAAGTTTGCGTAAGTGATATTTTCTATATGTTTCTGTGGTTGCTGTTATAGCAGGATTGTCCTACCTTGTGTCTGTTTGCTTGAGTCCTTCAGCCCTGGATGCTCTCTCATGCTGGATACTTGTCTGCTAGATGGTCTTGTTGTTTTGCATTTTTTTGTCTTTATTCTCCTCTTTTCGTTGAGTTATTTCTTCTTGTTCATCTTTTTCTTGTGTGTAGTCTCAATTTTCCTGGTTTTGCCCATTACAAGGTATAAAGTGGTGAAGTTTCTCTCTCGCTTAAAAAAAAAAAAAAAAAAAATCCATCCTAGGCACATTGTTACACACAGCCACCCCTGAAGAGCGAGCTGGATCTCGCAAAATCCGTCAGGCAGTATGATGCCCATGTACTTTGACCATTACTACATTTATGTACCAATATTCCTTGTTTATGCATCTTTTTAATTGGCAACTGTTGGTGTTATCTATGCATGTAAATTTTACTTGAATAAACTATACTGTAATAACTACTGTTACTGGCAGAAACAGTACCCACTTCATTTAAAATCCCGGGGCAAATCCTTTGTTGTATTATATGTTACAGGGATGGAAGTGTGTTACTGGGGACACCAGACCTTTCCTCTTTCTGTATATCAAATGACTGTAGAGGCAGCCTTATCAAAATTCTAAAATTCAGAAACATAGGTCATGTTACAGCTACTACCAATATGCATTTTTTTCTCCCCAAATGAAAAAAAAAAAAAAACACTGTGTTGACTTAATTTGCCATGTCTTCTCCTGTACTATATCGCCCTCTTGTGCTTTAACATGGCTCCTGCTTTCACTTTCATTTACTTACTCAAAGGAGTTTCAAATTTACAAGTATAACTAGAAATTGATAAGGAAATCCTCCCTCTAGTTTTTACAGAAAGGCAAGCAGTGCCTTCAATTCAACCATTTACCGTGATTTTATCTATATAATAAAAAAAAAAAAAAAAAAAAAAAAGAGAAGTAATTCCTCTGTAGCCGATTTGCAGCTGAAGCTAACTTTAAACACAAGCAAGACCCCAAACCCCTACCTATTCTCCCCCTTTAAGTTGCCTGACATTTCATTGTAAACCATCAAATATTAACCACTTAAGGACCGAGCCTCTTTCTGAGATTTGGTGTTTAAGTTAAAAACAGTTTTTTGCTAGAAAATTACTTAGAACCCACAAACTACGGTATATATATTTTTTTCAGAAACCATGAATCAGACCGAGACAGAAGTACAGCTAAATCACACTAGTTTATTAATAAAAAAAATAAACAGAGTAAGCATAATCAAAACATAGCCAGAGTTCAGTAACCGTAGTAGTCCAAGAGCCAGCGATAAAGGTAGTGAAACAGCAAGTAGGGATGAGCCGAACACCCCCCTGTTCGGTTCGCACCAGAACTTGCGAACACACCAAATGTTTGTGTGAACTTTAGAACCCTATTAAAATCTATGGGACTCGAACGTTTGAAATCTAAAGTGCTAATTTTAAAGGCTAATATGCAAGTTATTGTCCTAAAAAGTGTTTGGGGACATGTATCAATGACAAAAAAAGTTTTTAAAACTGCTGTTTTTTCAGGAGCAGCGATTTTAATAATGTTAAAAGTGAAATATTCCTTTAAATTTCATACCTTGGGGGGGTGTAAAGTAAGCATGTGAAATATTGCATGTTTCCCGTACTTTAGAACTGTCCCTGAACAAAGTGTCATTTCTGAAAGAAAAACAAAAAAAACATTTAAAACTGACTTGTAGCTATAATGAATTGTCGGCTCTGGCAATTCATGGGGGGGGGGGGAGCGTGGGGTTCCCCCAAATTCAATTACCAGGCCCTTTAGGTCTGGAATGGATATTAAGGGGGGACCCCGCCGTCAATTAAAAAAGAAATGACGCGGGGTTCCCCCCAAATATTCATTCCAGACCCTTCAGGTCTGGTGTGGATTTTAAGGGGATCTCCACCCCAAATTAAAAAAAAAAAAAAAAAAAAAAGCGTGGAGTTCCCCCAAAAATCTACACCAGATCCCTTATCCGAGCACGTTAACCTGGCTGGCCGCAGAAAAGAGGGGGGACCCTCCCCCTCTCCTGAATTGTACCAGGCCACATGCCCTCAACATGGGGACAAGGGCCTCATCCCCACAACCCTTGCCCAGTGGTTGTGGGGGTCTGCGGGCGGGGGGGCTTATGAAAATCTGGAAGACCCCTTTAACAAAGGGGAACCCCAGATCCTGCCCCCCTATGTGAATTGGTAATGGGGTACATTGTACCCCTACCATTTCACGAAGGAAGTGTAAATAGTTGGAAAACACACACACACACACACACACACACACACACACTAGAAAAAAAAAAAAGTCCTTTATTAATAAAAAAAAAAAATCCAGCGGTGGTAATCCACTCGTCCTGGCTCCCTGCTCCAACGTTGTCTGTATCCAGCGACGGGTGATCTCCTCTCCGATGAGAAGATCTTCTGGCATCCAGAGCTCAGTATCGGAGGCAGCCTCTCTCCGCCGGACACAGCCGAGCGGAATGACGTGGCTGGAGCTTTGACATTTCTTATATGGGGAGGCGGGGCCACCTGTCACGTGACCCTGCACCCTCTGCTACGTCACTGGGAAAGCCCATTCTTCTCCCTTGCGTCAGAGGGTGCGGGGTCACGTGACGGGTGGCCCGCCTCCCCTATATAAGAAATGTCAAAGCTCCAGCCGTGTCATTTCGCTGGGCTGTGTCCGGCGGAGAGAGGCGGCCTCCAATGCCGGAAGATCGTCTCATCGCTGGACCGGAGAGGAGATCACCCGTCGCTGGATACAGACAACGTTGGAGCAGGGAGTCGGGACGAGTGGATTACCACCGCTGGATTTTTTTTTTTATTAATAAAGGATTATTTAAACTTCCTTTGTGAAATTGTAGGGGTACAATGTACCCCATTACCAATTCACATGGGGGGCCAGGATCTGGGGGTCCCCTTTATTAAAAAGGGGGTCTTCCAGATTCTGATAAGCCCCCCATCCGCAGACCCCCCACAACCACCGGGCAAGGGTTGTGGGGAGGAGGCCCTTCTCCCCCCATCAACATGGGGATATCCTCCCCATGTTGAGGGCATGTGGCCTGGTACGTTTCTGTAGAGGGGGGGCGCACTCTGTCCCCCCCTCTTTGCTGCGGCCGGCCAGGTGAACGTGCTCAGATAAGGGGTCTGGAATGGATATTTGGGGGGAACCCCACGTCTTTTTTAAATTGACGGCGGGGTTCCCCTTAATATCCATGCCAGACCTGAAGGGCCTGGTAATTGAATTTGCCAACATGCTAACTTTACACCCCCCCAGGTGTGAAATTTAAAGGAATATTTCACTTTTATTGTTTCACTTTTAGCATTATTAAAATCACTGCTCCCGAAAAAACAGCCGTTTTTAAAACTTTTTTTGCATGGATACATGTCCCCTGGGGCAGGACCCGGGTCCCCAAACACTTTTTAGGACAATAATTTGCATATTAGCCTTTAAAATTAGCACTTTCGATTTCTCCCATAGACTTTAACAGGGTGTTCCGCAGCTTTTCAAATTTGCCGCGAACACCCCCAAATTGTTCGTTGTTTGCTGAAGAGGCAATGTTCGAGTCGAACATGAGTTCGACTCGACCTCGAAGCTCATCCCTAACAGCAAGCAGGATCTGTAGCCAGAGGGAACTTCAGTCAAGCAGGTCTTCAACCGGAATGCAGGAGAAAGTCTCTTGTGATGTTAACACAGGGGAAGGCGAAGAGCAAATTAACTGGAAGGCCTTAAGTAGGCAGGGCTGACGAGCAGATCATCAACAGGTGGATCACTGTGGAGAGATGGAAGCTGGCAATTAGCTAACAGCTGAGCTGCCAGCACAGAGAAGGGCTGAGCCCAGCCCTGACACACCCTAAAGAATAAAATGTTGGTCGTTGCAATACTTTGTCGCACTGTATTTGTGCAGCAGTCTTACAAAACGCACTTTTGGAAAAAAAAAAATTTGAATTAAAGTATAAGACAACAGTAAAACTTAGCCCATTTTTTTTATATATGTATTCTAAAAGATAATGTTACGCCGAGTAAATTGATACCAAACATGTCACGCATCAAAGTTGTACCCGCTCGTGGAATGACGACAAACTTTTACCCTTAAAAATCTCCATAGGCAACGTTTAAAAAAAATTCTACAGGTTGCATGTTTTGAGTTACAGAGGAGGGCTAGAATTATTGCTCTCGCTCTAAAGATTGCGGCGATACTGCACATGTGCGGTTTGAACACAGTTTTCATATACGGGCTCTGCTCACTTATGTATTCGCTTCCGCATTTAAAATGTATTTGTTTTTATTATTTATTTTATCTTTTATAATATTTTACACTTTTCTTTAAAAAAAAAAAAAAAAAAAATTGTAAATATCCCTTGTAATAGAAAAAAACCCCAAAAAAGTCTGAGGTCAAAAAGACCTCAGATTTACACTAAAATGCAATACAAATTTAATAAAAAAAAGTCTCTTTAAGAGCATTGGGCGAAAGAGACGTTTTGATGTTGCGTCTGCCCCTCCAGTGGTATGGAGATGGGTGGGGGCCATCTTCCCCTTACTCGTCTCCATACCACACAAGAAAATATGCAATCGCCTCCGCCACATCCAACGGCTCCGGTAAGCAGCAGAGGGCACTGGAGCGCGGCGGGAGGGGGCCCCCTCTCCCGCCGCTGATAAGTGATCTTGCGGTGAACTTTTAGCCGAAATCGGACAGCCTGCTCTTGAAGAGGAAAGCGGGGTTATGGCAGCTAGCTGCTGCCATAACAACGGTATTTCTCTTCAAAGTGGCAGCGTTTAACGACGGGGAGCAGTCCAGAAGTGGTTAACCAGTCATTCCAATTAAAATCTACTTTGTATAAAAACGTAATATGAAAAATTACTAGATCTCTGTATTGTAGCACTATTGGATCACACATACTTATTCAATATGCTTTGCTCAGATTTACTTTACAAAACTTGTAATGCAACATCTGCATGTGAACGATGTTGTGGAAATTGTATTATATGGACTCGTGGAAATTTTATTCTAGGATGTTCTAGACTGTCAAAAAGTGGCGTTTGGGTACTTGCCACTGAGGTACCGCACATTACACAAACTCACGGAAGGGGGCAGAATCTACCAACTGAAAAGGTAGCAGTTGAAGTGCTAGCAATTTCGCTAAGCTAGCATTCAACCGCTGGGCATGTGGATGGCTGGGAGCGTACTTCTTTCGGCGCTGCAGCAGCTGGGGCATCAGTAGATTTCCCGCAAGTACTACTAGGTTGTGACACACCTATTTCTACACCTTCAGTCCTATCAGTGCAGGCTTCAGAGAGGACTGAGGGTCTAGAGGGGTTGGAGCTCCCAGCTGATGAGGGGCAAGGGGAGGTCCACTTTGTTCTTTGGTGTGGGTCTTTTTAGGTATGCTTGCCAACGAACTGCATGGCCGGTCGACATATGTCTGGTCAAGCATGTGGTGCCCAAGCGGGTGATGTTTTGGCCACACGAGATACACTTGACATATGTTGCAAATAGCAACGGTGCGATCTGATGCACAGGTCTCAAAAAAAAGGCCCACACCAAAGAACTTTTGTAGTACCGTTGACACAGCAGCGCCCTGCACAGGCGTAGCTCTGCAATGTAATGCAGTTGGTGTGCTGCCCTTAAAGCTGGCCCCTGGAGGGCATCCTGCCTCTTTGGAGATGTGCCTCTTCCTCCTCTCCCATGAGGCACCCACGTAGAGTCATCATCCCCTCCCTCCTAATCACTGTCGAAAACCTGGTAGTATGCTGCAGCTGGGGGAACATGACTGCCAGATTGTGGTCCCTCTCGGGCACCCGCTCTCTCTGGGCTCACATCAATGCCTTCCTCTATCTGTGTTCCGTCATTGGAGCCTTTAAAACGCTGCGCATCTTCATGTAGCATGTACCCAACACTGTGTTGAAACAGTTCGGGGGACTCCTCAGGAGGACATGGTGGGACTAGGGAAGGATTGTGTGATGCCATTGTGTAGAGGGAAGAGGATGCCTTCGCAGCTGCTTTGCCAGATAAACTAAGCTCAGCCTGGATGAGGACGGCTTGGTCATCCACTCTACTAAATTTCTCTGCATGTTGAGGCTCAACACGGCCAGCTCCCGAAAAGGACGAGCGTGTCAGACGGCCACATCCTGAAGAGGATGCACTGTGTACACCACCAGCGTTGCCTCTAGATGCAGAGCCTGCTTGCCCTCGTGACTCTGTCTCTCTTTGTTATCCTTCCAGACATTTTAATAGCCTGCACAGGACAAAATCTGAAATATACAGCACACGTGCAAACGTGCACCAACAGCAACTGTGTTTATGGGCAAAAACACAGCAAACGTGCACCAACAGCAACTGCATTTATGGGCAAAAACACAGCAAACGTGCACCAACAGCGACTGCGTTTATGGGCAAAAACACAGCAAACGTGCAGTAAGAGCGACTGCGTTTATGGGCAAAAACACAGCAAACGTGCAGCAAGAGCGACTGCGTTTATGGGCAAAAACACAGCAAACGTGCAGTAATAGCGACTGCGTTTATGGGCAAAAACACAGCAAATGTGCACTAACAGCGACTGCGTTTATGGCTAAAAACACATCAAACGTGCAGTAATAGCGACTGCGTTTATGGGCAAAAACACAGCAAATGTGCACTAACAGCGACTGCGTTTATGGGCAAAAACACAGCAAAACGTGCACTAACAGCGACTGCGTTTATGGGCAAAAAACAGTTACTTACTGGTAGCGTTCTTTCCCGGAGTCTCAGGACAGCCACCTGAGAGACCTTGGCTCCTCCCCTCTATTGGAAACACTGCGCCAGCCACCTATAAATTTCCTCCTCCCCTGCTGGTCCTCAGTTCTTTCAAGAGCACCTCCAGTTGCTGGGGAGACACAAGAAAACATTAACACATCGTTAACCATATCACATTTCCTGTAAGGAAATCTTTTACATACCTTTGGGTGGGTTATCCGGCTGTCCTGAAAGACTCCGGGAAAGAACGTTACCAGTATGTAACTTCGTTTTTCCCCTAATCGTCTTTCAGGACAGCCACCCGAGAGGATAACCGAGCACTTACCCTAAGGCGGGACCACAGCTTGTAAGACCTTGCGTCCAAAGGTCTGATCCTTAGCTGACCAAAGATCCACCCTATAGTATCTTACGAAGGTGGCAAAGCTGGACCATGTCGCAGCTTTACAGTTCTGCTCCGGCGTTGCTCCAGTTCTGCCTGTTAGGCTGCCATAGATCTTGTGGAGTGCGCTCTGATACCCTCTGGAATCTGTATGCCTCCTAATCTGTAAGCTTGTTCAATGGCTTCTTTTAACCATCTGGCTATTGTGCGTCTGGTAGCTCTATGCCCTTTCCTGGCTCCAGAATGCAAAATAAATAAGGAATCCCGTCTTCCTTAGAGTTTTAGTCACTTCTAAATAATGTAAGACACATCTCCCGACGTCCAAGTTATGGAACTTTACTTCCTGCTCCCTAGAAGGGTTCTGACAAAATGAAGGTAACTTCTTGTTCCCTATGGAACCTCGAGATTAAAATGGACCCAGGATTCCTGCCAAAAGTAAAAACTATACGATCTGCAAAGATCTGAAAAAAAAAAAAAGGGGGGGGGGGGGTCTGATCGATAAGGCCTCTAACTCACTGACCCTTTTTGCTGTGGCGATTGCCACCAGAAAGACTGCTTTTAGCGTCAGCGTCTTCAGGTTGCTGGTTCAAAAGGTTCCGCTGTCAAAGTTTGCAGTACTAATGACAGGTCCCATTTTGGAAAGACTGAATTTTGTATAGGTCTTTGCCGGCTCAGAAATCTGAAGAATCTGACTATCCATGGGTCGGATGCTAGCCTTTCCTCTAGGAAAACTGACAGTGCAAATTACACGAGATACGTTACGAATGTGGGACAGGACGCAGTCACAATTAGACGGGAAATTTAATTCCCCTTTAATGAATCTGAAAGAAAATGCTTATTTCGCACCGGGGGAATATAAAATTGGATTAGGGGGGACACTGTTCACTTGGGGGATATTGTAAAAGATGGCGAGATAATGTCCTATGACAATTTGGAATCTAGAACGGATTACTGGAATCTTGATAGGTGGCATTATTCCCAGCTGCACCACTTTGCGCAGCACCTCCATCACCCATTACGGACGAAGGAGGAGCTGACTCCACTTGAGAAGATATGTAAATCTAAAAATTCGAAGGGCACCATCACCAAACTATACGGGATACTGGTTAAGATAGGATCACAGGGAGAAGCACCCTTTCTGGAAAAATGGGAAAGGGAGCTCGGAATTCCGAGAGGGACAAACACTTTCAAGAGGATTATGCAATTAACCCATTCATCAGCAATAGACATACGAACCGCCGAAGCAAATTATAAGTGTATCTCAGGGTGGTATATCACCCCGGATAAAGCTAATAAATTTAAAGCAGAACAGACCGCAGAGTGCTGGCGGGGATGCCTAGAAAGAGGTACGATGGCCCATTTATGGTGGCTATGCCCGAAAATCCAAACTTATTGGGACACAATATTAAGTCAAATAAAGGTCATCACTGGTAATGAACTAAAGAAGGACCCCTGGGTAGTGCTCTTTCACTGTAGCCAAGAGGGGGTTAAAAACTACAAGCAGTCCTTACTCCCCCACTTGTTAAATGCAGCCAAGAGACTCATACCAAAAAAGTGGCAGGAGACTGAAAGTCCTCACGTCTGGAATTGGATAGACGCAGTGGAGGAAACGTTTAGGTTAGAAGAGCTAAAGGATTGCCTCTCAGAGACGCACAGGGAGTTTAGGGAGAAATGGGGAAAATGGAAGGAATACAAAAAAACATGGAGCTATGCTGAGAGGGTTAGGGGTCATTAGAAATAGGGTATATTTAAGCAGACCAAAACACTCATCACTTCGATAGTCATCTTCAAATCCTATTCACATAATATTTTCATTTTTCTAAAAAATCCAATGTCATTATCTTGGGTAAAAAGAGCGAGATCCCTGGGAGCCATGAGGGGAGGGGGGGGGGGATAAATGTTCTAACTGGTCACTGTCGACGTGTCTAAACCATCCTGGTTGGGGGGTATTGGTTGAAGCAGGCACGATCAAGGCCTTATTACCCTAGCGGGGAGGTGATACCTATTTTTTGTGCACATGACCATAGTTAAAAAAAAAAAAAAAAACTAAAAAGTCAAGTATCCGCACTGGTCAAAGTACTAAGACTAAGTCCTTTTTCTACACCCCTCTGCAGAAACTCTAGGACGGCCACTGAACTCTGTATATTGAAGGAGTTTTCTGTTCACCAATTGCCAAAGCACTTCCACACCTTGTCATAGATCTTGCGTGTCTCTATTTTCCTGCTTTTTAGCAGAATCGCAATTAAGCGGCTCGAAAACCCCTTTGCTTTCAGCAGCTGCTCCTCAGATACCACGCGGCCAAGTTCCACCTTTATACTTGGGGGCAGTATACTGGGCCTTGGGAGAGTAGGTCTTCCTGGACTGGCAACAAGCAGTGGTGCTCTATAGCTAGTTCTTTCAGTATAGAGAACCACGGTCTCCTGGGCCAGTGAGGTGCTATGAGAATCAGGTTTGTGTTCTCTGCACGCAATTTCCTCATCACTGCTGGTATTAATACTGGTGGAGGAAAGGCATAACATATCCTGAATGTCCACCTTTGTGCTAATGCATCCACTCCCAGTGCTCCATCCGCTCTTTCTAGAGAAAATAAAGTTTTGATTTTTTGTTTTTCCTTTGATGCAAATAAGTCCACTTGAGGCGTTCCCCATTTTTGCGTGATTTGCTTGAACACCTCCCGATTCAGCTCCCAGTCGCCTTCTTTCACCTGAATTCTGCTGAGGAAATCCGCTACGGTGTTTAAATCCCCTTTTAAGTGGATTGCTGATAGAGAGAGTATGTTTGTTTCTCTCCCCATCTCAGGATTTCTTTCACTAGTGCCCACAGGGTTCCACCCAGTTTGTTTATATAGGCATGGTCGGACCTTATTTGAACGTGATGTCCTTTTAGCTGTTTCTGGAAGAATTGAAGTGCAAGCCCTACTGCCTTCAATTTTTTTTCCAGTTGGAAGATCTCATCCTCTCTTCCCAGTCCCTTGGGTTATCTGGGAGTCCAGATGCACTCCCCATCCTATGCCACTTGCATCTGTGGTAAGGATCTGGGAAATGGGAAGTGTCCACAGCCGACCTATGGTCACATTTTCTACCGTCCTCCACCACCATAGGGTTCTTTTTACCTTTGTCGGTATTAGAACCTGGGTGTCTAAAGACTCCTGCTTGTGATCCCAAACCTTTAAAAGGAACATTTGCCATGGACAAAAATGCAAGGCTGCCCATTGAACAGCTGGGATTGCAGATGTTAGTAACCCCCGATGTTGACATGATCTGTCTGATGGTACATGGTGAATTGCCCTTGCTTCCTTTTGGATTTTTTCTATCTTTCCTTTGGGTAGAAATATCCTTTGCTGAACAGAATCTATCACGTACCCCAGGTATGTAATTTGTTGTGTGGGTTGTAGGTTTGATTTTTCCACATTTATTAACCACCCCAGATCCTTTAGAAAGGTCTGTGTGATCGAGGTTCTTTTGTAACCTCTGGGGTTTCTGCAAACAGCAGCAGATCGTCCAAATAGGCGATGATGGATATGCCTTGGACTCGCAAGGGTGCCAGGGCTTCTGCCAGAATTTTTGTGAAGATCCTGGATGAGGAGGAAAGGCCGAAGGGTAAGGCCTGGAACTGTAGATGCAAGGTTCTGTTTTCCGTCTCCATCGCCAACCTTAGGAACTTTTGATAGTCCTTGTGTATTGGGACGTGTAGGTATGCGACCTTTAGATCTAAGGAGACCAGAAAACAGTTTGGAGGTAGTAAGGCTTCCACTGAATATATTGAGTCCATCCTGAATCTTTTGTAGGTTATGGACACATTCAGGGGTTTGAGGTTTAGGATTGGTCTGACCTTTCTGGTGGGTTTTTGTACTCCGAATACGTGGGAGTAAAAACCTGAGTCCCCTTTCTTTTTTGGGTACCTCTACTACTATCTCCTGTTTCTTGAGATCCTCCAGGGCTCTCAATAACCCCTCAGCTTTTCCTCTGTCTTTTGAAGTTTTGTTAAATAAAATTCTTAGGGGTGGTCTGGAGAATTCCAGATGATAACCTTCCTTTATTATTCTCAAAATAAATTGATTGGAGGTCATCTTTTCCCACTGAGGGAGGAAAGCCCCCAGTCTTCCTCCCACTGCGAGCAACTTGTCATAGGTTTGTTCAGGACGAAAAATTGCTCCCTGCTTTGCCTTTCCCCTTCTGGGCCCAAGGCCTTTTTTGATTGTCTGCCTTGGGAGTTGTGAAACGGGGACCTTTTGGAACCCAATTAAACTTGTTTTGTCTCCTTTAGTTCTGCTGTGGCTGACTCCAAGGTGCCTTGCGTTTCAGCGGAAACGCTTTCTTTTTATCCGTTGTATGGTCTAGCACTTTTTCTAATCCAGGCCCAAAAAGCAGGTCCCCTGTAAATGGGATGCCGCATAGTTTGGTTTTAGACGCGCAGTCCCCCTGCCATGTCTTTAACCATAGAGCCCCCCCTAGTGGAGTTGGCCAGTGCAGATGACCTAGCTGCCATCCGCACAAGTTCCCCTGAGGCGTCTGCAATATAAGCTATGCCTCTCAACAATGTGGGAAAGGAGGATAGTATTTGCTCTTTCGCAGTTCCTTCCTGGATCTGGTTTAGCCAAAATTCCATGTTTCTGGCTACCACCGTAACTGCCATTGCTGGTTTTAAACTACCCAGCGTGGAGTCCCAAGACTTCTTTAGTAACAAATCTATTTTTTTATCCATTGCTTTGGATAAAATGCCCTCAAAAGCTAGGTCGGTATGCCTTGATACCTGAGAGAAGGCAGCATCTAGCTTTGGTGTTTTGTTCCATATTGAGGATGGGTCATCTGAAAATGCAAATCGCCTTTTTTAGAAAAATGTTTTTTCTGGTTCCTGCCATTCTTTTTTAATCGCTTCGACCAGAACTTCATGGACTGGAAAATGTTTGTTTTCCTGTTCACCTAAACCCTCATACATCTGGTCATGTAGGGATATTGATTTTTTTTTCTCTGTTTGAATACCCAGAGTGGTATATATAGCTCCCAAGAGGTGATCTACATCCTCTAATGAGAGCTTATAATAGGAGGGCTTCCTAGAATCACCTTCCTGAGCCTCCTCCTCTGATTCCTGAGAACCGGACACTGCGCTGTCAGGTTCCTCTGTTGCCTGTACAGGAGAAGCTGACTGAAGCTGCGGGATCTGGAAACTTTCAAAAAAATTTTTTTAAAAAGAATCAAAAGGTGGGGGGCGTGGCCTGCAGGCGAGAGTGATGGACGCCTGAGCTGTGAGCTCCGTCGGAGAACCGGGGATTCAGCGGCAAATAGATCGTTTTGGACGTTTAAAACAGCCGGTAATTGTCGGCGAATACCCGCGGGACAAGTTCAATGCTTCCAAGAAAGAAAAAAGAAAAAGGTCTGAACAAAAAATCAGCAGAACCATCAGCAATGCCGGGCGCTGTGAGTACAGTACTGTTTGATGACGCAGTTACCGCTGCTGTGAGACAGAAGCCTGCGTCATACACTGATCTGCCTGATGATGAGGAAGCTCAATGGCAAGACGTACAACAACCTTCCATCATCAGAAGCTCCCCCTTGCATAGCCCTTCATCACACAGCCCAGCTAAATCAAGGAGGAGGATCGATGACGCAGCTGCTATTCTGACACCAGGTATGTCACATATGCAGCAAACCTTGGCTAGACCTTGTGACGCATCATTAATAACAAATTATCCCACTGTGGGACAGCCAGTACTGGACACTACCATGAAAGAAATGCTAGTTTCACTGCAAACATCTCTCATGTCCAGCTTCTCAATTATGATGAACTCATTCTCTAATGAATTGCGGGGTTTAAATGACAGAGTGGCCAATGTTGAACACAAAATAGAAGATCAGTCAGATGATGTCACTGGTCTTATGGAAGCTTAAAGAGACCTGTCATGCGACAACGATAAAATTAAGGCCAAGCTCGCTGACCTCGAAGACCGTTCAAGGAGAAACAATATTAAACTTAGGGGGGTCCCTGAAACAATCCCCCCCAACAGTTTAAATACATATGCGGATGAATTAATTGCCAATTTGCTGCCGGAAATCACCCAGATGGAAAGATTGATTGATAGAATTCACCGTATTCCCAAACCCAAAAATATGGACGCAAATATTCCTAGAGATGTACTCATGAGGATTCATTTCTACCCCACGAAAGAAAAGCTACTGGCGAAAGCTAGGATCCTCTCTGTACTTCCTGGTCCTTACAAAGACGTTCATATGTACGCAGACCTGTCACAACACACTCTATATTTGAGAAGACAACTTAAACCAACTACCAAAGCTTTGAGTGACCACAAGATTCTGTATAAATGGAAGCATCCTGCTACGCTGATTATCACCCACAATGGTTCAACCACCGTTTTGTCCAATCCTAAGGATGGCATGTTATTGCTACGATCCTGGGGTATTACTCCATCTCTTCCCTACAGAGAAGACAGAAACCCACCTGGAAAAAGCCTCGACAATCAACATCTGGTTAATCATCGTGTGAACAGGGAAAGATGAAATGCTACTGATCTCCCACTTTGATGCATTTCTTTCTTTTCTATCCCCTCCCTATGCTATCCTTTGCTATAAGTCCTATACATCCTTTTACGCTGTCAGTACATCCCCCTAATATCCGACATGCTATTTTTCTTTTATATTACTCTAACCTGTTGAACATTACCCCCCCATCTAGGTCGGTTATTGATTTCACCCGACCTCCTCGATATTACGTTGTAGGCACTAGATCGCTCCACAAAGTACACGTAATATCGATTTGTCTTTTATGACTTATGCTGAGCGACTTTATGATATAAATTTGTTGCCACTTCTATTATTGTGGCCATTCTGTTCTGTTTGTTTGTTTTGGGTTTATTTTATTCTGTTTTGTTTTGTTTTGTTTCATTTAATCTCTTGTTTTGATTTTGTTTTTGTTTTAGTTTTTATTTGCAGCTGTCACAGAACGACTGGTTGATTCCGTGTTCCCTGACAGTGCATACTTCTGGACATCTTTCGTTTTTTCATTGATCCTTTTCGCCTAGAGGTAATCCCATCTAGTAAGTATCACTCACACAGCACACATTCTTCGATTTGTGATGTCTATCAACTTTCTCTCTATAAATACAAATGGTCTGAATCACCCGGCTAAGAGGGCCGCAGTGTAGAAAACAGCGCTGTCTCTGAATTGCGATGTTCTTTGCTTACAGGAAACGCATTTTGCTAGAGACAGCGCTCCTCAGTGCCGCCATAACTCTTACCCGCATATTTTTAAAGCAGATTACGCCCGCAAACAGAGGGGTGTATTAATTGCTATTAGAGATTCATTGTCTTTCACGCTTTTAAATGAATACGCTGATCCTGAAGGAAGGTTTTTGATCTTGGTATGTACATTGGATAATGTTTTATATACAATAGTAAATCTATATGCACCTAATTTAAGGCAAATTAAATTTCACAAGGTCACTATGAAAAAAATTATAGACATGCAAAAAGGCAATCTTTTGATTTGTGGCGACTTTAATTTGGTACCAGATGTACATATGGATACATCCTCAACTGCTAAGAGATTTGCTTCCCCTTTTGCAGCATTTTTAGCAAAGAACGAGTTATATGACATTTGGAGATGTTGTCACGCGTCTGAGAGGGACTACACATTCCACTCCCAGCATCACAACACATACTCCCGTATTGATATGTTCATATCCGACAAGTGGCTGCTTCAAAATGTTTTGGAATCCCGCATCCATACTGCTACGTGGTCGGATCACGCTCCAATCAGCATTAAGCTTAAAAACGTCAATTCCAATAACAAATCATATTTATGGCGCATTAATAATTTTTTATTACAACAACCCGATAATATAAAATACTTGTCTCAAAAATTGACTGAATTCTTTTCGGACAACGTTGGCTCTGTGCCCGATCCGGTAGCAATATGGAACGCACATAAAGCCTTTGTTCGTGGTCTATTCATTCAGATTGGATCACGGGCAAAAAAGAAGAGGAGATCTAAGATTGATGAACTCACCAAAAAATTAGCAGATGTCGAAACTGAAAATAAATCCAGGGCCTCTACTTTTCTCAAATCCAAGATATATGAAATTAGGAATGAATTGAGATCTGTGTTAATGGAATCTTACGATTCTAATCTCAGGAAACTGAAGGCACGCTCGTATTTTGCGAATAACAAAGCAGGTAAACTCCTAGCCAATAGAGTAAAGGGCCATAGGCTAAAGACAAAAATTTCTCATCTCTATGATCCAATCTCGAAAGATAAAATTATTGACCCCCAACTCATTGCTGACTCATTCAGTTCCTATTACAGTAATTTATATAATCTCTCCAATGATACCAACATCCATCATCCCTCCACTGATGAGATACGGTCATTCCTATCACACATCAAACTACCCAAATTGGAGGTAGACCAACTTACACTTTTAAATAGTCCGTTTAATAAAGCTGAGATTCTCTCTACCATTAATTCTTTACCTAAAGCAAAAGCTCCTGGTCTGGATGGATATTCCATTGAATATTTTAAAACGTTTCAACAATTACTTCTTCCCCACTTACAAGAAGTATTTAATCACTCCGCATCTGAGTCTACATTCCCGAAAGAAATGCTGTCTGCGCTTATTGTCACCCTGCCTAAACCAGGTAAAGATCCGACTTCCCCACAAAATTTTCGCCCAATTTCCCTACTAAATGTAGACTTGAAAATCTATGCAAAAATGATTGCCAATAGAATTGTTGACCTCCTCCCTAATTTAATTAATCTAGATCAAACTGGTTTCACTAGAGGAAGACAATCTTCCGACGCGACCAGACGATTAATTGACATTATCCATAGTATCAATGCTACTGGAACGCCTTCTCTGCTCTTATCTTTAGATGCAGAGAAGGCGTTCGATAGGGTCAATTGGTCCTATCTGACGCTTACTTTACAGGAGTTTGGTTTTGAGGGCTTTATTCTCAATGCAATTCTCGCCTTATACTCTAACCCCGTTGCACGAGTTTTTTGCTCTGGCATGCTGTCTAAGCCGTTTAATATCACTAACGGCACAAGACAAGGATGCCCATTGTCCCCTTTGATATTCAATCTAATGATAGAACCTCTAGCTGAACACATTAGATCTAATCCGAAAGTTTCAGGTGTATCTATCGGTGATTGTACGCATAAAATTAGTTTATTTGCAGACGATATTATTTTGATGTTGTCCTCCCCGTTTTCTTCTTTGTCAGAGGTTCAAAAAACATTGGCCTGGTTTGGTAATACTTCCTTTTATAAAGTTAATGAAAACAAATCTTTTGCCATGGATATAGGAATTGACGCTGTGTCTAACGGCCTACTCCAGCTTCAGTTCCCCTATTCATGGGCTGAAACCAGCATCCCTTACCTAGGGATACAACTAACCCGGTCTACTAGATCTCTCTTCACACAGAACTATATTCCTCTAAAAAAAAAATTGATATCTGACCTAACAAATCTAGGCAAACATGAATTATCTTGGTGGGGCAGATTATCGGCATTCAAAATGATACACCTCCCACAAATATTGTATTTGTTTCGCTGTTTACCTATACACATCCCGGTTCACTTCTTTAAATCTTTACAATCAATTCTCTCTAAATACGTTTGGAACGGGAAGAAATCAAGATGCGCACACCACAAACTAATCAGACATAGAAAATGGGGTGGAGTGGGTTATGTCGATTTCCGTGATTACTTTCATGCGTCTATACTGTCCCAACTAAAGGAATGGTTTCAACCTTATCCCAAAACAGCCTGGGGTCGAATTGAAACCTCCTTCTGCATCCATGGCTCTGCTTCCTTGTGGTTGTTTGGTGCCGAGTTGGGGATTAAAATCCCTACTTTTCTACCCCCCACTATGCAGCTATCAATTACTACTTGGCTTAAAGTGCTAAAATCCATGGACCCCTCCGAATCTACCATTAAAGTATATGCCCCACTGAAAGTATTAAGCCTAGTTTTGAAACACATTCCACTGGATATTTGGAGTGCTCATGGTATTAACCACATACATGACCTTTTCCACAAAGAAGAGATTAAAACATTCCAAGCCATTCAATCCGACTTCGATTTACCAAATTGGTGCCAACCCCATTACTCACTCATAGTAAAATGTATAAGCAAATTACACTTAAATACTACTTTTGTACATCCCGTAATGTGGTCCTATTTAACTTCACTAGAACTCAGAAAAAAGGGTATCTCCGTTTTCTACAATTTGCTCCAGAAAAAACAGAGCTTCTCTAAATCCTCATCACATGTTCAATGGGAGAGAGATCTGGGACGATCGTACACAGATGATCAATGGCTTGTCGCATGCAAACTTAATCAATCTACCTCTAGTTGCACTACACTATGGGAATTATCTGTTAAATTCACACTGAGATGGTACTATACCCCAGATGTTTTATCAAAATTTGGTGGACAACAGTCAGACAGGTGTTGGAGATTATGTGGATTCAGAGGAGATCTCCTACATATTTTATGGGGTTGCCCTATACTTAAGAAATATTGGGGGGAGGTGTTCGAAATTATTTCTGATTTATCTGAAAAACGGATAGATCCAGACCCAGCCTTGGCTTTGCTTTCTCTGGGTATCGAAAATTTTTCAGCAAATATAAGGTGCTCAATAGTTCATCTACTTATGGCCGCCAGACTTTCGATAACTAGAAAATGGAAAGATCCATATCCTCCCACTATCTTGGATGCCATTGACTTAACTAATATCCACTACACGTACGAGAAAATGATGGCTGTGTCTTTATTTACTTTACCTAAGCATACTATCTCATGGGCCCCCTGGAAAAACTGGGTTAGCAAATAACACATAGCTATTATTGTTCACCTTTGAGTTCTCTGTGACCTAACGTGTCATTTATTACATTTATTATATGATTGTGCTACTCTGTTGCACATTTCTGCTTTTTAAGAGTTTCTTCTCCATGAATTAGTATCGCTGTTTCTTTTGTTCTTTCTTCTTATCTCTCAAGTTTTATTATACAACGAACAAAAATTCCTTCCAGGATAAATTGATACGTTCCTTCTACTTACTTTATCTCTTACTCAATCGACTGATATTTATACTTTTATGCCTACTGTATTATACAAACCTAAGTATGCTTATTCATTGCATGTTTCTGAATAACTACGATTGTTACTTTGTCTTCTGTTGTGTATTATTAAATATACCAATAAAAATTTTATTGAAAAAAAAAAAAGAATCAAAAGGTGTTAGATAGTTCTTTAATCGATGATGCCAGATCACTCTGTTCGGCAGTGTGCTCCTGTACTAGCTTGGTAATACAATCGCTACAAATAGCTTTTTTCCATGACTCCCTAAGTGTGACTTTACAGGATGGACACTTTCTCTTTGAACTGTGGGTAGTCTTATCTTTGTCAGTTTTCTGAAAGACACAAGGGATCAAATATACCCCCCAGTTAGTACCGTAACCTTCCCCCTGCTACACGGCAGGTTCGCAGTGCCTTCATACGGGCTTACCACACTAGGGGCCCTATGAATCACTCTGACACTGAGGGGGTCAATCCACCTCCCGGCTCCCTATCTCCCTGGGGGGAGGGGTGGTGTTTTTTTTTTTTTTTGGAGAGGGGAGATCCACCCTAGGTTCCCCTTACCTTAGTATGGCTGGAGCTGGTCTCTGCTGGAGCAGAATCTTTGCCTTCTGTCCCCAGCACCACTTCTGCTGTCTACAGCGATATGCAGCTCCCTCCAGTCATTGCCTGGCTCCGTTTTTGAAATTCGCGCCCGGAACCCGGAAGTGCACGCCCCCATATGCCAGACATGACGTCACCCGCCGTCGGCTCCAAGCGGTCCCAATACCCAGCATGGTTTGCTCTCTGGAATCCTCATTCCTCCTGCAGCCACACGCTGCCAAGTATGGGACGCTGGCTGCACTTCTTACACCGCACTCGGTGCCTGCAAAAAACGGAGCCCCGACCTACACCTGCGCTCAGGGATGTGAGGGCGGCCATCCTATTTCAGGTTAGTAACCTGATTTTTGTCCCAAGAGCCCCTGCTCCCTTTCAGGACCGTTTTGCCTGAGCCTCCCTGGGCTTTTCCTGGCTGATTCCTAATGGCGTCTCCCCTCTGGAGGAAACACAAATAACTGAGGACCAAATTTATAGGAGGCTGGCGCAGTGTTTCCAATAGAGGGGAGGAGCCAATGTCTCTCAGGTGGCTGTCCTGAAAGACGATTAGGGGAAAACACAGCAAACGTGCACTAACAGTAACTGCGTTTATGGGCAAAAACACAGCAAACGTGCAGTAAGAGCGACTGCGTTTATGGGGAAAAACACAGCAAACGTCCAACACTGAGTACTATGTTTAGGTGTAAACTAAACACTATGCAGGCAATACAACACTGCATCTAGCACAATCTACTGCCTAATAGGAATAGCTGATCTAGCTAAGCTATACAGTGTATACATATATGTACAACGCTAGGATGTATATATATCCTCTACACACTGTAAATTTAACTACACTGACTAGCCTGCCTGCTCTATCTGGTAGAAAAGACACTCACTCTGTCTGACTTCTCTTTAACAAAACCGGAACACACTACAGGCGGCCTTATAAAGTGTGGGGCGTGTACTAAACCCCCTGAGCCATAATTGGCCAAACCAACCCTGGCTTTAGCCAATTATGGTTCTTCGTTTTTTGCACGCTGTGATTGGCCAAGCATGCAGGGTCATGGTGCATGCTTGACCAATCAGCGCGCAATGCTGCAGTGAATTATGGGCCGACGCACGTCACTCGAATTTGGCACGAACGACCCGTTTTGTTCGAAATTCGTTGAACGTACGAACAGACGATGTTAGAGTCGAACAACAAGCTCATCCCTACTCCCCAGACTATTCACACAGGTCTGGTTCCAGGTTGGAGCATCTCTCTTAGCATGCTGGGAGTTTTTGTAGAGGACCCAACGAGCCCACCTAATTCAGCTGGGCTCATCAAGTACTCCCAGCACTACCCCTAGGAGGTACAAACTGGCATAAAGCCTGAACCTTGGAGATATATACAGCATCTTGGATGCAACCAGGAGATTTAGTGTGTGTGTGTGTATGTATATATATATATATATATATATATATATATATTTATTAGAGACCCACACACACAATTCCTATTTTGCCGGGAATTGTGCAGCTCTAATGCATTGTGTGTGTATATATATATATATATATTAAAAAAAAAAAAACACACACACACATCGTGTGCAGCAGCTCCCCCAATACTTACCTGAGCCCCCTCTCTATCCAGCAATGTCCATGACAGCCTTGCTTCTCCAGGTACTCGCTTCTGATTGCATTGGCACCAGCTACTGTCAAAGTCAGTGAGCCAATCAGGAAATAGGGAGGCTGAGCCACAGCTCCATTTTGGAATGCACACATGGCTGCAGTTCAGGAGTATGCCTGCTTGGGTGCCCCCCACAGCAAGCTGCTAGCTGTGGGGGCACCTGGCAGGAGCACTGGCATGGGACCCAAGTTGCCCTGTGCAAAACCACTGCACAGAGCAGGCACGTATTACTATTACTAGGCTTCATCACCACTTTAAGGCCAATAGCGTTTAGAACACACAAACCGCTGGCAATTGACGTTTGAGCGTTTATCAGCTGGAAAAAAAAAATACATCTCAGAATCCACTCGTTTTGGGGTTATTTACTGCTCAAAACTGCCGATAACAGCCTATGTGTGCATGGACATAGGATAACATGGAGTTTAATGACTGTAGAAAGAAACAAAAAAACATCCAGTGTGCATGAGGTCTAAAGAACTACCAAATCCTCCTGTGATGGCATTTTAGTCTGACACCAGTCATTCGCAGGCTAAGTGCCCATTCACACCCGATTACCAAATGCCCAACAAGCGAAATCCTATTCATTTGAATGGCCCCTGTTCACATCTAGGCGTTCTGTCACCTGAAGCTCAAAAAAAAAAAAAAAAAAAAAACAACACGTACATGAGCTTTTTTTGTGGGAGATTAGAAATGTTTCTGCTTTTTATATTGGTGACCTATACAAAAATGGAGAAAACCGTTTCCAGGACAGCCTTTGGGAGATGGAGCTCCTCCCTGGACAGGAAACGCATTACCTCAAGCTCTTTAAAAGGCGGTCCCTCAGGCACCAGGTCAGTTTTAAGAACGGAGCTGAAATACATTCAAACCGTACACGCAATTCATTTTATTCATACAAAAGGGTGGGAGCGTGCTGTCCTGGAAACAGAGCTTCAGGAAAGTCCAACTCCAGGTTACCTCCAGTCTTCAAAGGACAGTCCTTGACAAGACGAGCAAGTACTCTTGGAGAACTTTCCTCCCAAAAGCTTGATCCTGATCACCTTAGGGCTCTTTCACACAGGGTGGATCAGTGATGATCCACCCTGTGAACCTCCACTTGCTCAGCGGGATAGCTCCGCTGAGACGGTGGATGACAGGGTGATCCCTGCACACTGTAGGGACCGCCCCGTCTTTTCTCCGCTCTCCTTTTGGGAAGAGAGAAAAAAAAAAAAACTAACACGGGCCGTATGTCCGTGTTCATCCGATGCCGGTGTCATTGTAAAATGACACCGGCAGGAACCCTCCCTCGATCCGGGTGAACGTCATATGACGTCCTTTGTTCCCGGCGATCTAGGCAGCGCTTGTGACCCGCGATTGACGATCATCACGGCAGGAGTGTGGATCTGTATGTGTAAACACCCAGATCCACCTCCTATTAGCAGTGAGACACATGTGTTCCCAGAACAAAGGAACACACTTCGGTCTCCTCCCCTTGTGAGTCCCTTCCCCCCCTACAGTTAGAACACACTTTAGGGAACATTTTAACCCCTTCAACGCCCCTTAGCGTTAACCCCTTCCTTGCCAGTCACATTTACACAGCAATCTGTGCATATTTATAGCACTAATCGCTGTATAAATGTGAATCGTCCCAAAAACGTGTCAAAAGTGTCCGCTGCAATGTCACAATAAAAGAAAATTGCAGATCGCCATCATTACTAGTAAAAATATTTAATAAAAAAAAAAAAAAAAAAAAAAAAAAAAAAGCCATAAATCACCTATTTGTAGACGCTATAACTTTTGCGCAAACCAATCAATACACGATCATTGCGATTTTCTATACCAAAAATATGAAGAATATGTATCGGTCTAAACTAAGGAAATAAATGGTGATATTTATTAAATAGAAAAGTAAAAAAAAAAAAGTCACTCTTGTTTATAGAGCAAAAAATAACCGCAGTGATGATCAAACACCGCCAAATGAAAGCTCTATTTGTGGGGGGGGGGGGGGGGAACAAAGATTTAATTTGGGTACGGTATTGCATGCCCGCGCAATTGTCAAAAGTGCAACAGCGCTGAAGACTAGAAATTGGTCTGGGCAGGAAGGGGGTGAAAATGCCCAGTATGGAAGGGGTTAAAGGAACCTATTTAGAAGAAAAATGAAAAAAAAAGAACCTTTACAATCCCTGCAATTGATTCTTCCTGCAATTCGGCAACTATCTGTCCATATTGGAGGTACAGGACCCTGGCATTGCACCAGTGATAATCTAGTTGCTATGCTTTGCATTTTATTTTTAATAAAAAGTTGAATTTACCCTTTAAAAGCTGAAAATTAGATAGACTTGCTGGATAACCAGGTAAAATGGAAGAGAGGAAAAAAAATAAAAACACACAGTCAACACATGTAAGGAAAGGGAAACTTAAATACATTTTTTTGTGTTAAGAATTGCTTAACTTAACATGAAACTACCCAGCCCTGAAGCAAACTACAGTGATACCTTGGTTCACGAACTTAATTCGTGAACTGACTCTGGTCGCGAACCGAGGCACATTTTCCCATAGGGTTCAATGTAAATCCGATTAATCCGTGCTGACCTTTTTTGGGGGGTTTTTGAAGCACAAAAATATGAAACAAATTACAATACACATTAGTACAGTATAGTAATGTATATTTTCTTCACAACCTTGCTGTCACCTTTACTACTGCTCTGCACTTTCTTTTTGCCACCATGCTTGCGCTGCACATTCTTGTCACTTGCATTTCCACTTTGCACATTGTCACCTGCATTGCTGCTCCGCACTTACAGTATGTGCTAAAAAGCACACCAAAAATCCAAACATCACTTAAAATGTTTGCAGAGTACTCACAGTACTTCTGTGTGTCTTCTCTCCACGGTCTTCCTACAGGAAGTCCTACAGGAAGTCACGACCATGTGAGAGCCTGGAAATAGCATTAAAATGGCCACGGCTCCTGTTCGTGAATCGAGGCGGAGTTCGTGAACCGGAGCATATTTTTATGAACTTTTCTGTTCGTGAACCGAGTTGTTCGTGAACAGAAGCGTTCGTGAACCGAGGTATCACTGTACTTAACAGGAACAAACTACTTACGTCGTCGCTAGTCAGCTTTTCCCGGCTACACGTGACATCACTGATGACCGATCCCAATAACGGGGGAAGGGCAATCAGTCACAGTGTCACTAGGCCAAAGGCCTTGTTTACAAAGGCATCCCCCCCGTTCTGGCTTTGCCGACTGGGAACATAGAGTTCCCGGGACCAACGAGCATGCTCGCAAGGCAAGCTGTGGGTGCGCGCGCCAAATTTAAAGGGACGTACACCCATTTGCCTGTCCGTGCCATTGTGTCGACGTACATCTGCGTGCGGCGGTCGGCAAGTGGTTAAAGGGGGTTTTCGCTTTGTACTCCAAAATTCTAGGACCAAAGGGTCATGTTTCATCAAGCACTTTCTCTCCCCCCCCCCCCCAAATGGGAGATCGTAAAATTGGCAGCTGAGCAAGCTGCCGTTTGGCCAACCACCCACAAATAGTCCAAATACAGCCACAGGGCTGTACACATTAGGTCGACCGATATTTAGCCATTTTTGATAAATCGGCGGATCAAAATTAGGGCTATATTTTACACTGACCGCCGTTCCTTCTCCACACTCAGTGGCTCTGGCAACCATCAAGCGCCGCACCGAGTGTGTGAAACTGACAAGTAACAGAGGAGAGAGGAGCTGTCAGAAATTGAGCTCAATGTCATGGGTGGGTACAGCCAATAGGATGGTATCTGGGTATACTGCTACGTGTATGTGGCCCCGCCCCCTTTAAGCAGCTCCATCATTGGCTGGTGAAACACAGCTGCTGGGCCCCGCCCACCCCCACATTAGTTCAATTCTGACAGCACCCTCTCCTCTTAGTTTCACACAGTCTCAACTCAGTGTGAAACCTGCCAGTGCCACCGACAATGAGTGCCATCTGTAATGAGGACATCATGTGCTCGAGTGACAGGAGCAAGTGGAGGTGGAGTGGGCGAGTTTTTTTTTTTAAATTGGCATAAAATATCGACCACAATAATCAGCATCATATATCTGCCATCCCAATTGGCATCTGCATCGGCCAGAGAAAAATCCATATCGGTCGACCTCTAGTACACATGCCATAATGCATTGGCAACAGTGTTAGAACACCTTGCCACCCAGCAATTTACAATAGGACATTTTCATGTCACCCCAGAATGCACCGCTCGTGAGACTGTGCAGGAGCGCGATCTGTCATTTGGCTATGTCAACCAGACACAACAATCGTAAATAAGGGATTGTGGCTAGCTATATTGTCAGTGATCACCTGACAGACATGCTCGATCACAGACCAAGCGATTAGCTTTGTCAACTCACAAAAGACAGCGAATTAAACAGTTTTATTCAGTAACAAATGGTTCCTTATCCCAGTGAAATTCAGTTATTTGCAAAAAAAATGAAACAAAATTCTACATACTGTCAGTGTCCCTGATCACCGCCACACCAGTTATGATAAACTCTGTACTGTATTGACAGCATGTTTAATCGCTTCTTCATTTTCCAAATTGTGACAAAAAAAATAAATAAAATAAAATAAAAAAAAAAGCCAAATTTAAAAAACTCCATACACCAGAACTCGACAAAATCTGGGCACCAGGTCACAATTGCAACAAGAAATTGTGACCTGGCGCCCGCAATTGAGGCCGCGGCCTCAATTACCGGCCGGCGCACAGGATACTGTCTCCGCGCGCCCCCGCAATTTATTTTGATATTGTGAAAGATAATGTTACGCCAAATAAATTGATACCCAACATGTCACGCTTCAAAATTGAGTCCGCTTGTGGAATGCCGACAAACTTTTACCTGTTAAAATATCCATAGATGACGTTTAAAAAAAATTCTACAGGTTGCATGTTTTGAGTTACAGGGGAGGTCTAGGGCTAGAATTATTGCTCTAGCTCTAACAATCGCGGCGATACCTCTCATGTGTGGTTTGAAAACCGTTTACATATGCGGGCGCTGCTCACGTACGTGTTTTCTTCTGCGCGCGAGCTCGACGGGGGCGCGTTTTCTGGCTCCTAACTTTTTTTTTAGCTGGCTCCTAGATGCCAAGCAAATTTGTCAAACCATGCCATACACCCTTTACAAAATACGTTAAAGCGGAGATCCAGCTGGGAAAAAAAAAAAAAAAAACACTTTTTTTAAGTCAGCTGCTGACCTATAATAAGCACACTTACCTGTCCAGTGTGCCTGCGATGTCAGCCACCCGAGACCAATCCATCCTCCGGATCGTGTGCCAGCGCCGCTATCCTCACCAAGGGAAACAGGCAGTGAAGCCTTGCATCTTCACTGCCATTTCCTGTGGCGCTTTGTGAATGGGCGGCTGTCCTCTGGAGACAGTTCCCAGAAGACAACACGACGAGGAGAGTAAAGATCACCGCAGACAAGGAAGTGTCAGATTAGGGCAAACTGCCTAGCAACAGCTATTTCTGGTAACATTCCGCCCCCTTAAATTTTTAGGCTTTTTTTAGGGTGACCTCCACTTTAAAACTGTCTACTTGCAAAAAAAAAAAAAAAAGGGGGGGGGGATTATACCGGCCTTCTTTCAGGCCTCAAGAAATGGTCTAGTGTCCCAACTTACCTACAGACTAAAAAACAGATTTGGGTCATTTTCAGAGAAATGTAGCAAAACACATTGACCAAAATGTATGGATATTTGAAACATAAAATATACAGGTGAAACTCGAAAAATTTGAATATCAAGCAAAAGTTCATGTTGCTAATGAAACTTAAGATGAAAATATGAGATATTCAGTACATGCAAAACCAGATAGCTGCGATTTGTCACAATTGTGACGATTATGGCTTACAGCTCATGAAAACCCCAAATCCAGTCTCAGAAAATTAAAATGTTGTGAAAAAGGTGCAATATTCTAGGCTCAAAGTGTCCCACTCTAATCAGATAATTAAGCCATAACACCTGCAAAGGGTCTCAGCCTTTAAATGCTCAGTCTGTTTAATTTTATGTAATTGTCCTCTGCCTCGTTCATGTCATAGTTTTAGGTTTTATCGATATGTTAATAAATATATATACGACTCTAAATGCTCAGTCTGGTTCAGTAGGAATCACAATAATGGACAAGACTGCTGACCTGACAGCTGTGCTGAAAACCAATCATTGACACCCTCCATAAGGAGGGAAAGCCTCAAAAGTGAATTGAAAAAAGAAGTTGGATGTTCCCAAAGTGCTGTATCAAAGCACATTAATAGAAAGTTATGTGGAGAACAACAGGGGAAGTAGGGGGTGTGGCTTGCGCATGGAGGAGTGAGGGAGTAAGATGGTGAGCTCCCATCCTCCGCAGCTCCAGGACTAAAATTGCCGGCGCTAAGGGGATCGCATACCAGCTACCGGATCGGGTGGATGATTGCTTAGCATAGCGTGAGCACGGCGTGAGGGATGTGAATCACCGATCGTGTAAACTGGGCAGCACACTGTCAGCAGCGGCCGCTGAAGCAGAGCAGTCCCCCCGCTCACGCTACACACGTGGATTGCCGGGAGAGAGAGTGGAGTGTGACCGCAGCAACTGCAGTGAAACAGCTGACAGGTCAGTGGAGCGGGACGGAGTTGGGGTATAGCAGCGAGGTGAAGAGGTCTGAAGTATAGTGTGTTTATTTGCTGCTGCCTACCCGCTGACACCCGCTTGTCCTGGGTCCCCGCCTGCCTGGAAATTTAGACTATCTGTCAGGCACAAATAGTGCTGACAGCTCCTGAAGCTCTCGGCGTTTATGTGGAGAGTTGGGGAGAGAGGAGAGCAGGTGTGGGGACTGAGTATATACCTGTCAGCTGGAACATTTAATACACTCAGTACTATCGGTACTAGATTTTTATGACTCTCTTGGCCAGCCTTTGACAATAACTGCTGTGGTTCTGAGAAGGGGGGGTACTTGGATTTTGGGAATCCCTGCTACGGGATTGGACAGTAGCGGCGGAGAATACAAGGGATGCGCCCGGGCAGGCCACGCGAGAGTCGGACATCACGCAACGCGGCTTTGGCAGCACATCCACAGATAACAGCTCATACATCCAGACCCGCAGAGCAGCAAGAGATCCAACGGTACTTCCCGGCAATTCAGGGGGGGGGTCGCCTCCCCGAAGGTAAGAGCGGGGTACTGGACGGTAAGGGGCTGATAACTGGTGCCCTCAACAGGACTGTACCTCAGTATCAAATGTCCATTAGATCAGATATGGAGGTTCTACAGGCTCCGCCACTGAGTCCTCGTTCTTCGGCGGTCTCACCGGGGGCCTCGGGTGGGGTGCTGAAGAGTGAGATTGATGTTTTGAAGACCTTGATTCAAGCACTCCCTACCAGGGCCGATATTACTGACTTGATTATTAAAGTGGAAGAGGCACATACTAGGGACTTTGAACAAGTCCGGGGTGAAATAAAAGAGCTAGAGGCCCGTACATCGGTGGGAGAGACCGGGCTGAAGGCCCTGGAGACACGGGTGGGGCTGCTAGAGAGTGAGAGAGATATGCACAGGGATGTGTCGATCTCTCTCCAACTGCAATTGGAAGAGCTCCAGGATAGGAATCGACGCAACAACATGCGGGTTCGGGGTGTTCCAGAACCGGCAGACCAGGAGGACCTACAAGAAATTATTAAGGGGATTTTGCAGAACTTGATGAACGATTCTACCTTAGTAAATTATGAGATGGACAGAGTGCATAGGGCCCTCGGCCCTAAATCAAAGGACAGTAGACGCCCGCGGGATGTAATTTGTAGACTACATTATTTTCCACATAGGGAGGCAATCCTTCGGAGGGCATGGGAGGCCGGTCCAATTGACTTCCAGGGAACTACTGTGAAGATTTTACCTGACTTATCCAATGCCACCCTTCATAGACGAGCGCTGCTCCGTCCCGTCTTAGACAGGGTGAAGGCCTGGGGAGGGTCGTATAGATGGAGGTTCCCGATGTCAGTGCTTATTAAAAAAGGACAGGTATCTTTTTGGCTTCGCTCAAGGGTAGACCTCCCAGGTCTTTACACATTCCTGGAGATGGAACCATTTGCGGTCCCCGACTGGCTACAACTGAACCCCAGAACAGTAGATGTTAAGTGACTTTGAATCTTGAGAGGAGGAGGGAGGGGGAAATTGGGGTAGAACTGGACCAACTTTTTGTTTTTTCCTTTTTTTTTGGGTGTCCTCCCCTCCCCCTGCTCTCCTGGGCCTTTTTTTTTCTTTTTTTTTTTTTTTGAGCGAGAGAGCGGGGGAGGGAGGGTATGAAAATGAAATGCCAGGTTTATTATTGATTTAAGATAGAGGAAAGTATATAGATGATATAATTTGAGGAAAGTATATACTTGCCCTGTTTGGATAGTCATTTAGACAATTGATATATAGTCATGTCAAATGTGTTTTTTTTTTTTTGGTGGTTATGCTCAAGTCCTGAACTAGGGTTTTTGGGAAGGTAAGGGTAACACATTGGTAATCTTTGGGGTTTGGGGTAAGTGGGGTAAGGTGGGAGGGGGGTATAAGATATAGTAGTGGGTTTGTTCTGTTTGGGGGTTTTTCTCTTTTTTTCCCCCTTTTTTTTTTTTTTTTTTGGGGGTCACAGGGAGGGAGGGTCTCAAGGAGGGAGGGTGGGTTGGGGAGACGGGGGGAGGGTGTACTACCGGGTGCACGGGGATGTATCATGATAAAAATGATATATAATAAGGCCTAAACATATGATGTGAAGTCAGGAAAGCAGGAAAGCAGAAGTGAACTGTTCTCCTTTTATATGCATAATTCTCTTTTTTTTTTTTTTTTTTTTTTTGTGTGTCAATCCTGGTAGAGTGGCAGACCCCCCTTTTTTTTTCTCTCGATCTTGTTTTCCTGGCATCCTGGGGATCCCCGACCTATACTAAGAAATTAGTAACCTAAATAGTGATATAGGCTCGGAGTAAGTAGTAGGGGTGGGGTGGGGGGGTGGGTGGTCTATTTGCTTGTTTTATTTATTTACTTTTTCTTTTCGTTGTTTGCTATATCTATTTTTTTTTTTTTTAGACACTAAGGTAGTAAGTTGGTAGAGAGGAGTGCATGCTGCCCATGTTTCTCATTATGGGGGGGGGGAATCACTTATTACAACACATAGGATGGGGGAGGGGGGGGTCTGAGTTTGTATGCTCTCCTCTGCCCTCACTCCCACTTTGGGGGTATACAAATAATATTCCTGTTTCTGTTTGGACACTGTTTAATTCAGTTTACCTGGGACCTAGGTTGTAAAGGAAAGCACATGAAGAGCACAGGGACACTAGGGGGGGGGGGCGGGAGGGGGCTTTTTAAGGGGTTAGGGATGGTAGTCTATTAGAGAAAGATGGGGAGGGAGGTGGGGGGTAAGATTGGAACTGTAGACTTAGTATGAACCCATCCTGAACTCTTCCTGAGCCTATCCTGATGGATTGGTAAATGTAAATGACTCGGATCTATTAGGGGGGGATCTCACGGATGCCAGGATTAAACTATTGGGGGGTTATTAAGGGGATGGATATTGTGTAATTACAATCAGTATCAACTATTAATACTCCCATTCGAATGTAGGGAGAATAAAGGTTATGTAAGGCCTAAGTATGGGCCAAGGTTAAAGGTTGAATATAAGTTGTGAAGTAGTAATTTGGAGAAACCTAGGGGAAGGGAGCACCCGGGGAGGGAGGGCACTGGGAGGCACAGTATGTGCCCTTCTTTCTTTTTTTTTTTTTTTTAACAGGACATTACAGGGCAAAGTTAGTGACTGTTATTAGTACTAGATGTGGTAGTTCTACCTGGAGTTTCTATGGGTCTGGGGAGGCTTCCCCCTTTCACCCCCCTCCCTCCCTTTTTTTTTGGGGGGGATTGAGGGAGAGGGGAGGTGATGGGGGGAAGGGGAAAAATTCTCTTTTTTCCCCTCCTTTTATCTATTTTTTATTTTTTTCTCTCTCTTTTTCTGTTGTTTTCTCTCAGACTGGAAGGGGTGGATGTATGGAGCGGGGTGGGGACGGGGAGCTCCCTCACTGAGGCGTGCGCAAACAATCTTCCCCTGTTAGGCCAACACTCACAGGGTTTAGGGGGTTAAGAGTGTCCAAAGCTTTGGCTTGGTGGTATCCCTGGGGGGGGTGGGTATAAGATCTCCTGCCCACGGCTAGGTGATACCAGCTTAGATTAGGGAGGTGGGTGGGGGTTTTTTTTTTTTTTTTTTTTTTTTACTTTTATATACTCTTTTTTTTTTTTTTTGTTTGGGGGTTTCTTTTTTTTTTTTTTTCTCTGCCTGTGTGTCTCCCCCGTGACCCTCACGGCGTGACTCATCCTGGTGTCCTGGTTGCTGGAATACACAGAATCTTGAGGTACCCCTGGTGGGCACTGACCTGGCTTCAGACATGGATCCATTGGTAGTGATATCAATCAACGCCAAGGGTCTAAACATACCTGAAAAGAGGAGGATCTTAATACAGGATTTGAAGAAAAGGGGATGCAATATTGCTCTGATACAAGAGACCCACTTTAGGACGGGCGGGCCCACCTTTCTTTCAGGTAGACCCTTCCCGTTGGTATACCATGCGACAAATCCAGAGGCTAGAAGAGGAGGAGTGTCTATTTTAATATCTAACAATACTCCATGGTCATTGACAGAATCCTTGGTAGACCCGGGGGGCCAATACTTGGCCCTGAAAGGGAATGTAGGTGGCAAGGTAATAACTCTGGCCACCTTTTATTCCCCTAATACATACCAAGACCGTTTCCTGAGGAAGTTTCTAGATAAACTGGCAGACTTCCAGGAAGGACAGTTGATAATGGGTGGAGATCTGAATATGCCACTCGATCCAAAGCTGGATACATCTTCGGGTGGATCTTCCGTTATGGGGGGGACCCGGAGGAGAGTCCAGCAGATGCTGCAACAGACTCGGTTGACAGATGTATGGAGACTGACGCACCCAGGGGAACGAGACTATTCTTTTTATTCTATTCCGCACAAGAGTTATTCGCGCATAGATTATTATTTTATCCCACATAATCAGTTACACTCTGTAAAAGAGGTTGTAATCGGCGAGATCACGTGGACAGATCATGCACCAATTGTCCTAAAATATACATTGGGAGACTCGTGGTCAGGAGGGACGGGGTCTTGGAGATTGAACGAAAGTCTATTGCAGGAGGAGGTTGTACTAGAGGACGTGCGGAAGGAATTGAGGTGGTATTTTGAGGCTAACATGACCCCAAATTGTAATATGGGGGTAGTGTGGGAGGCCCACAAGGCGGTAATAAGGGGGGTTCTAATGAAACACGGGGCAAGGATAAAAAGAGAGAGGGAGCTGAGGGTAACAACTCTTATGACAGAAATTGCAAAGCTGGAGATAAAACATAAGCATAATCCTAACCCTGTGCTGGAACGCGAACTAAGGGCGGCACGTAGACAACTTACAGAATTACTTTTACAGGCCAAATGGGCAATTCAAAACGGCAAAAGGCAGAACTATGAATTTGGTAACAAAAGTGGGAAACAATTGGCCAGTGCATTAAAAGAACAACAGACCAAAACCTACATCCCGATGATTCAGGGTATAGAGGGGGAGAAAATTGTGCTGCCCAGAGAGATAGCAGGGAGGTTTTGGGATTTCTACAGCTCCCTATATAACTTGCAAACAAACCCTCAGGACCAGGCGGAGATGGGTAACTACATAGCAACCTCAGGTATCCCAAGCTTAACACCAGAAACGAGCCAGGAAATGGAAAAACCAATTACAATAGAGGAATTGCAGCAGGTAGTGAAGAAGGGGAAGGGAGGGAAGGCTCCGGGACCAGACAGATATACCACTCAATATTATAGAACTTTTATGCCTGAATTGGGTTTATTTATGGTAGATTTGTTCAATGGCCTAGGGGATATAGGCGCCCTCCATAACGAGTCATTAAAGGCGGTGATAGCGGTGATTCCCAAAGAAGGAAAGGACCCCTCCCAATGTGGAAGTTATAGACCTATTTCGTTGTTGAACGAAGACCTGAAGCTCTTTGCCAAGATCTTGGCTGGGCGGATACAGCAGAACATACCAGGGCTTGTCCACAAAGACCAGGTGGGATTCGTGCAGTTGCGGGAAGCCCGAGACAATACAGTCAAGACTATGAACTTGATCCATCTGGTAGGCACCACCCGAACCCCATGTGTCTTTTTAGGTACGGATGCAGAGAAAGCATTTGACCGGATCAACTGGCAATTTATGTTTGCAGTATTAAGGCACATGGGGTTCTGGAGAAAGATGCTGCAGTGGATCATAAGCAACTACACACAACCAACGGCACAGGTTAGAGTGAATGGTATACTGTCACCACCTTTTAAACTATCAAATGGGACAAGGCAGGGTTGCCCCCTGTCACCACTCTTATTTGCCCTGACGGGTGAACCACTACTGAGCAGGATCCGCCTGAACCCAGGTATCAAGGGGGTGTCTCTGAGAGGTACAGAATATAAAATTTCAGCCTATGCTGATGACATGATGTTTGGTTTGACCAGCCCGAGTGAATCCCTCCCCAATTTGGAACAAGAATTAGGTCTGTACGGCGAATGGTCAAATTTCAAGATTAATTATGATAAATCGGAAGCGATGGGAGTGGCGATCCCGGGGAGAGAATTAAGGATATTGAAATCAAAATTTAAATTTAAATGGTCTGACACTGCCCTTACATACTTGGGAACCCTCATACCGGCGGACCTAACACAAGTTTTTAAGCTTAATTTTCTGCCCTTGTTGTCCAAAATACGGGCCCTCCTGGATGGATGGCATAGGGGGTTTCACTCGTGGCTGGGGAGATCCAGCATCATTAAAATGAGCATATTACCCAAATTTCTGTACCTCTTTCAGACCCTCCCGATAGCAATACCCAGATCTTTCTTCAGGCAGGTACAGGTTCTTATTAATAAGTTTATTTGGGCAAACAAACGCCCAAGAATTAAGGCTCATACTATATCACTGGCCAAACGGGACGGAGGAATTGCTGCCCCGGATATTTTTAGATATTACCAAGCAACATTACTGTGTCGACTTATTGATTGGAGCCGACACACTGGAGAAAAGTTATGGCCGGGGCTAGAGCAGGACCAATGCGGTAGTATCCTACAGCGGGCAGCATGGTGTTACCGGGCTCTCCCAACAGAAATGAAAAGACATCCGCTGATAGGACCTACCTTGCGGGTGGCACACAAGCTATTTGTACGGGGGATACTATCGACGGAGGATTCACCCCTTTTCCCAATTTTGGGAAATCCGCAGTTTGTACCAGGGTCATTGAACGGCCCCTTTAGTAAGCTAATGGAACAGGGGTTGTTCCAAGCATCGCATTTCCTGAGGGAGGGCGTTTGGATTCCCAGGCAGGAAATGGAGAGGATAGACTCCCCTTACCAACTAGACTTTTGGAGATCCCTACAACTGTACCACTTTTTAGACACCTTAAAACCACCAGTTAGGTACTGCCGAACCCTGACAATGTTCGAGAGGTACTGTAGCGGGCAGGGGACTCTACGGCACTCCCTCTCAAGAATTAGTGCGTTACTTAATACTCCATCAGCGGATTCTCAGTTACCCTTCTTTAATAAGTGGGAACGGGAATTAGGAAGACCTTTTACAGAAGATCAAAAAACTAAGATAATAGGGAATATTTTCGAAACATCCATGTGTATAAAGACACAAGAGATGAATTATAAAATCTTGTCTCAGTGGTATCGGACCCCTGAGATTTTGAGTAAATGTTTTCCAGACATGACAGACAGATGTTGGAGGTGTGGGCGGGAAGGAGGAACCCTCATGCATATTTTTTGGGCCTGTCCTAAGATTCTAGGATATTGGAGTAGGGTCCGGGAAATTACACAAAGATTTTGTAAGGAACAACTACCAACTGAATGGTCTTTTTTCATACTTCAGGATGTGGAAATATCAGTGAGGCGCTACAGGAAAACAGTGGTGTGCCATCTCCTGAACGCAGCCCGGGCTTGCATTCCAGGGCTGTGGAAACAGACAAGGGCCCCATCTATTAAGATGTGGCTTAATAGAGTGGAAAACTTGAACAGAATGGAGGACCTAGTATGGACCTCAAGGCAGAAGCGGAGGGTCTACTTGGAAACGTGGGCGGAATGGAACATATTCAGATATTCGGAGGAGGGGAAAGCCTTGATGGATGTAGATTGAAGGTGGGATGACTGCTGCGGGGTCCAGGGGGAGAGGCAGGCAGGGGCGTTGCTTTTTTTTTTTTTTGGGGGGTTTAATGGGTATTGGGGAGGGGTTAGGGACGGGTGGGGGGGGTTAAGTAAAGTAAACAAGGAGATACAGGGGAAATGTCCCAATCATGGCGGGATTTTGGCTTCCCGCATGAAGGGGACAGAATCGAAACGGGATATTAAAGGTACTGTCAGGGTGAGAGCCCTGACTTTTGAGGAGTGAGGGAGGGGAAAGAAACAGGGATCAGAAAATTTAAAATGTAATTTGTTTTTCCTCCCCCTGGTTATAAATGAAGATTAATTAGATGGGGAAATGGTTTTTTCTTTCGAAATGTTTTTTTTTTTTGTATGGGTAATTAAATTGATATTACTGTTATATATGATCAAAGGGGGTTAAACTGGAAGAATACCCCTCGGGTTTGGTTTCTTTTTCCTTTTTCTTTTCTTTGGATTGTACTCGTGAATCTCTGTTTTCCTTGTTGTTTAAAATCAAATAAAAGATGATTAAAAGAAAGTTATGTGGAAGAGAAGAATGTGTAAGAAAATGGTGCACAAGCAGCAGGGATGACCGCAGCCTGGAGAGGGTGGTCAGAAAAAGGCCACTCAAAAAGTGTTGAGGACTTTCACAAGGAGTGGACCGAGGCTGGAGTCAGTGCATCAAGAGCCACCACACACAGACGGATCCTGGACATGGGCTTCAAATGTCGTATTCCTCTTGTCAAGCCACTCCTGAACAAACATCAGAAGCGTCTTACCTGGGCTAAAGAAAACCAGACCTGGTGTGTTGCTCAGTGGTCCAAAGTCCTCTTTTCTGATGAGAGCAAATTTTGCATCTCATTTGGAAACCAAGGACCCAGAGTATGGAGGAAGAATGGAAAGGCACACACTGCAAGATGCTTGAAGCCCAGTGGGAAGTTTCCACAGTCTGTGTTGATTTGGGGAGCCATGTCATCTGCTGGTGTTGGTCCACTGTGCTTCATTAACCACTTAAGGACCGCCTAACGCCGATATACGTCGGCAGAATGGCGCCGCTGGGCAGAATCATGTACCTGTACGTGATTGTATAAAGCCCACCGGTGGGGCGAGCGCCCACAGCACGCTTCCGTGACCCAGTCCGAAGCTCTGACGGGGACCGCGGGACTTACGGACCCGATCGCCGCTGGAGTCCCGCGATCGGTCTCCGGAGCTGAAGAACGAGGAGAGCCGTGTGTAAACACAGCTTCCCCGTTCTTTACTGTGGCGCTGTCATCGATTGTGTGTTCCCTGATATACGGACACACAATCAATGACGTCAGACCTACAGCCACACACCCCCCCCCCCCCTACAGTTGTAAACACACTTGAGGTCACACATAACCCCATCAGCGCCCCCTGTGGTTAACTCCCAAACTGCAATTGTCATTTTCACAGTAAAACAATGCTTTTTTTTGCTGTGAAAATGACAATGGTCCCAAAAATGTGTCAAAATTGTCTGAAGTGTCCGCCATGTCGCAGTCACGAAAAGAAAAAAAAAAACAAAAAAAAAGTGATCGCCGCCATTAGTAGTAAAAAAAAAAAAAACAAAAAAAAAAAAACATAAATTAATTAATAAAAATGCAATAAAACTATCCCCTATTTTGTAAACACTATACATTTTGCGCAAACGAATCGATAAACGCTTATTGCGATTTTTTTTTACCAATAATAGGTAGAATACGTATCGGCCTAAACGGAGGGAATTTTTTTTTTATGTTTTTGGGGGATATTTATTATAGTAAAAGGAAAAAATATTTTTTTCAAAATTGTCGCTCTATTTTTGTTTATAGCGCAAAAAATAAAACCACAGAGGTAATCAAATACCACCAAAAGAAAGCTCTATTTGTTGGGAGAAAAAAAAAAAAGCCAATTTTGTTTGGGAGCCACGTCGCACGACCGTGCAATTGTCAGTTAAAGCGACGCAGTGCCGAATCGCAAAAAGGGGCAAGGTCCTTTACCTGCATTTTTGGCCGGGTCTTAAGTGGTTAAAGGTGTTGTAAAAGTACAATTTTTTTCCTAAATAGCTTCCTTTACCTTAGTGCAGTCCTTCACTTACCTCATGCTTCAATTTTGCTTTTAACCACTTAACCCCCGGACCATATTGCTGCCCAAAGACCAGAGCACTTTTTGCGATTCGGGACTGCGTCGCTTTAACTGACAATTGCGCGGTTGTGCGACGTGGCTCCCAAACAAAATTGGCGTCCTTTTTTTCCCACAAATAGAGCTTTCTTTTGGTGGTATTTTATCACCTCTGCAATTTTTATTTTTTGCGCTATAAACAATAGAGCGACAATTGTGGGGAAAAAAAATGAATATTTTTTACTTTTTGCTATAATAAATATCCCCCCAAAAATATACAAAAAAAAAATTTTCCTCAGTTTAGGACGATATGTATTCTACATATTTATTTATTTTTACGAAAAATTGCAATAAGTGTTTATTGATTGGTTTGCGCAAAAGTTATAGCGTTTACAAAATAGGGGTTATTTTTATTAATTTTTTTTACTAGTAATGGCGGCGATCAGCGATTTTTTTTTCGGTACTGCGACATTATGGCGGACACTTTTGACACATTTTTGGGACCATTGGCATTTTTATAGCGATCGGTGCTATAAAAATGCATTGGATTACTATAAAAATGCCACTGGCAGTGAAGGGGTTAACACTAGGGAAGGGGTTAAGTATGTCCCTGGGTGTGTTTTTACTGGGGGGTGGCCTCACTAATCTTCTGTTCATACATACATTGTATGAACAGAGGATCAGCATTTCCCCCCCTGACAGGACATAAACACACAGCTCACGGTCCCCGCTATGTAATGAGCAATCGCGGGTGCCCGGCGGCGATCGCGCCCGCCGGGCACGGGAGTCACGGACGAGCAGGGGGCGCACACGCGCCCCTAGTGGCCGCCGTAGTATGACGGGCTCACACCTAGGAGAGCCGGCCTGCCGCCAGAGAATGACAGCGGCTGGTCGGCAAGTAGTTAAATGTCCTTATTTCTTCTGAGAAATTCTCACTTCTTATTCTTCTGTCCAACTCCACACAGTAATGCAAGGCTTTCTCCCTGGTGTGGAGTGTCGTGCTTGCCCCCTCCTTTGGACTACAGGAGAGTCAGGATGCTCTACGTAGCAGATAAGAGAAAGGATCTGTGTTAGTGGGTGTTCCGACTCTCCTCTAGTCAGTCAAGGGAGGGGGCGAGCACGACACTCCACACCAGGGAGAAAGCCTTGCATTACTGTGTGGAGTTACAGACAGAACAGGAAGTGAGGATTTCTCAGAAGAAATAAGGACATTTAAAAGCAAAATCGAAGGATGGAGGTAAGTGGAGGACTGCACTAAGGTAAAGGAAGCCATTTAGGAGAAAAAAATAAAATAAAAATATTGTACTTTCACAACCCTTTCAAGTCCAGCTGTCTACCAAGAGATTTGGGAGCACTTCATGCTTCTTTCCACAGACAAACTCTATGGGGATGCTGACTTCATTTTGCAGCAGGACTTGGCACCTGCCCACAGCACCAAAACCTGGTCCAATGACCGTGGGATTACTGTGCCTGATTGGCCAGCAAACTCACCTGACCTAAACCCCATAGGAAATCTATGGGGCATTGCGAAGAGAAAGATGAGACCGAACAATGCAGAAGTGCTAAAGACCGCTATTGAAGCATCCTGGCCTTCCATAACACCTCAGCAGTGCCACAGGCTGATGGCTTCCATGCCACACTAAGGCAGTAATTGCTGCAAAAGGGGCCCAAACCAAGTACTGAGTACATATGCATGCTTCTACTTTTTGGAGGTCCGATATTGTTCTATGTACAATCCTTGTTTTATTGATTGCATGTAATATTTGAATTTTCTGAGATTGTGGATTTGGGGTTTTCATGAGCTGCATGCCATAATCACCACAATGACAAATCGCAGTTTGAAATATCTTGCTTTGCATGTAAATGAGTCCATCTCATATTAATTTCACCTTTTTAGTTGCCTTAGTGAAATAAATGCACCAAAAGAAAGTACCATTTGTGAGAAAAAAAAACAAACAAAAAAAAACAAGTATACGTTATGGGTACAGTGTTGCAGGACCGCTCAATTGTCATTTAGTGTGGCAGCACTGAAAGCTGGCCTTGTCAGGAAGGAGGTACAAATGCCCAATATTAAAGTGGCCAAAAAAAAAAACACACCACTGCCTGCTGCTTAGTAGCTGCCGTTCTACAATCTTCTGAAAAGCAATCCACCTGATTAAAAACAGGTCAGTAGGCAGTACTGCAAGAGACCTTAAACTTGTACATGGAAACCTACAATTAGTCACACTGTCATTTCACCTTTGAGATGAGAAATTCAAGAGAGGACATGACTTGTTCGCATTAACAACCGGCTCCTGTACATATACGTCAGCAGAATGGCACCGCAACGTATATTTACGCCCATACTGCAAGCTCGATGTCCGCCAGGGTCCTGCGATCGGGTCCCAGCTGTAGAACGGGGAGAGGCAATTGTAAACAAGCATCTCCCCATTCTGCCTAGTGACACCGACTGTCTGCTCCCTCTCATCTGGAGATTTGATCAGTGACGTGTCATTCGTAGCCATGCCCCCCAACAGTTAGAATCACTCCCTAGGACACACTTAACCCCTTCCTAGCCCCCTAGTTAACCTTCACTGCCAGTCACATTTATACAGTAATCCGTGCATTTTTATAGCACTGATGGCTGTACAAATGTGAATGGTCCCAAAAAGACATCAAGTGTCCGCCATGTCAGTCACGATAAAAAGCGATGACTGCCGCCATTACTAGTAAAATAAATTACACACACACACACACACGATCCCCCCCCCCTCCCCACTCCATTTTGTAGATGCTAAAACTTGCACAAACCAATCAAACGCTTCTTGCGATTTTACCAAAAATATGAATACGTATCTGCCTAAACTGAGGGGAGAGAAAAAAAAAATTAAGTTGATATATTTTTGGGGCTATAGCAAAAAACATTGCATTTTCCTCAAAATTGTTGCTCTATGTTTGTTTAACCACCTCAATAATGGGCTTTAAAACCCACCTCCATACCGGGCCTATTCTGGCACTTCTCTCCTACATGTACAAATCATCATTCTTTTGCTAGAAAATTATTCAGAACCCCCAAACATTAAATATGTTTTTTTAGCAGACACCCTAGGGAATAAAATGGTGGTCATTGCAACTTTTTATCTTGCACGGCATTTGCGCAATAATTTTTCAAACGCCTTTTTTTGTAAAAAAAATAAAAAAAAAGGGGTTTCATAAATTAAATCAAAACAGTAAAGTTAGCCCAATTTTTTTTGTAAAATGTAAAGATGATGTTACGCCGAGTAAATAGATACCCAACATGTCATGCTTTAAAACTGCGCACACTCATGGAATGGTGCCAAACTTCGTTACTTAAAAATCTCCATAGGCGGCGCTTTAAAAATTTTACAGGTTACCAGTTTAGCGTTAGAGGAGTTCTAGTGCTAGAATTGTTGCACACGCTCTAATGCACGCGGCGGCACCTCACATGTGTGGTTTGAACGACGTTTACATACGTGGGCGGGACTTGTGTGTGCGTTGCTTCTTAGCGCGAGCTACCGGGAACAGGGGCGTTTTATTTTTTTTAAATTCGATCGCTTTCATTCCTATTACAAGGAATGTAAACATCCCTTGTAATAGGAATAGTGTGCGACAGGTCCTCTTTAAGCAGAGATGCGGGGTCAATAAGACCCCACATCTCTCCTCCAGGCTGGAAAGAATAAGATCGTGAAAAAAATTCACAGATCTCATTCTTACTAGCCACAATTGCGGTTTGTTTACTTACGGGTACCCGGGCGTGACGTCATCACATTGCAACCGGCCTCCGACGGTCATAGAGATGACCGATGACCATCTGGTCACCAGTCATCTCTATGCTGCACATCCGGCAGATGGCGATCCATCTCTCCAGGCCTCCGATGGGACGGGAGAGCCCAGAGAAGCGCCAGGACCGCCTATAAGAACGATCAAGCGGCGGAAGCGCCGCTGTGATTGTTTTTATGGTGTGCAGGATCGCCACCGGAAGAAAATTATATCTGAATGATGCCTCTAGGTGCATGCATCATTCAGATATCCCCGCACAAAGTACAGGATGTCATACGACGTCCACCCGGGATAACAGATCGCCTTTTTGGACGTCATATGACGGCGTGCGGTTTTAAAGTGGTTAAAGCGCAAGAAAACCTGCAGAGGTGATCAAATATCACTAAAAGAAAGCTCCATTTGTGGGGGGGGTCAATTTTGTTTGGGAGCCATGTCGTAATTGTCAGTTAAAGCAACGCAGTGCAGAATCGTAAAAAGTGGCCCGGTCATTTGGCAGCCAAATGGTCAAGTTAGTCTTACCTGGTTTATGAAGCTAGTTGTAAGAAAGTGGAAACCTTTACAGGTTGCAAAAGGGATACCCTGAAAAGAGGAAAGAACCCCGACATTACTGAAATTGTGCTATGGGGCTTCCTCAGCCCCCAGACTAGTCCCTTACAAAAAGTATTCACAATTCAGATAAATCATGCCTCAGTTTATATTTGATTTCTTGCCTATAAGCATATCAAAAATTGGATCTGTTTTTATTGCACACATTCCTGGCAATGGCAGAAATGTGGGTGCGGTATCAACTGCTAGATAGTACGAGCGAGAGTACATATCACAGCACATCATGCACATTGATAGGATAGTCAAATTAAGGCGAAGTATTGCCAAAGCCATTTTGACTCCAACTTCCCTCCCCAGGTCACAGAGTACACCAAGTTCTGTATTCAGTCAGTCCAAACTCTGGAGTGATCCCAACTCTGTTAGAATCCAGCCAATGGCTGACCAGCACCTGGCTCAGCCACCCAGTGCACTGCTGAGAGCTTGAGTCAGCCACTCCAAGTGCTGCAGAGGAAGTACTAAGCTGACAGTCACTGAAAACCAAGCAATCTTTCATAACTCGGTTCTTGGTTTTAGGGTCAGTTCACACCATAGAAACAGTCCTTGTGTTGCAGGTACTTTTCTGCATGCACTTTTTCGATGCGGCCCAGTGCATTATCCCCCCCTTAACTTTAGATAAGGACATATGCGTTTGATTTTTACAGCTTTCCAGTGCAGGAATAATGCAGCATGTTCTACTTTTTCCCCTGGAACTACAACCACTGGTGTCAACTATGCAATTAAAAGCCATACAACCTACTTCCATGCATTTTTGACGCAGGGGGTATGGACTGGATGTGGCGTGAACTGGCCCTTAGAATCAGGCGGATGCTGCATCCACCTAGAAAAGGGGGGGGGGGCGCATTTCAATACCTCTTAACATGATCACTGCAGCAAGGTACACATTCTGCTGTGAAGAGATCACTTTAATTACCATTTGAACAACAATGTCAAGAGCCATTGTGTGCCAGCTATGTATACTCTTCTTGCTTAACCAGAAACACTCCATTTAGCCACAAGACAAATTTTATACACCACACTATAATAGAAACTAACAAATTTATTTGAATGATGGAACAAATTAAGTGCACTTACACATCTACATCAGCTTTATAGCCACAAACATCAGCTTTATAGCCACAAATGATCAAGTCTACAAGACGACTGCAGAGGTTAAGAGGATTAGATGCCTGCAAAAAAAGGTTAACAGAATAGTTCAGCGGTTTACAGATGGATACCGTGCAATTTTTCTCCTACCAAGCTGAACAAAATTGCATCGTGATCCACCCGACAACAGCAAAACAGTACAAGTCACATTATGATGGTCCTCGCTGACAGTCCTTTTTCTTCCACAGGCCGGGACAAGTGCAATACTTTTACCACAGACCCAAGTAATGCAACAAATCCCCACCCATGGAGGAGCTAGCGGTCTCTAGGTCCATCACACAAAACTTCTGCAGGTAATTACTGCCACTGTCAGTTTTGCATGGATTTGCACAGCAATTGTAACCAGCTGGTGCAAACCAGCCAAACTAACAGGAACAGAGACAGGGTTCCACAAGATCATTCCATGCGCATATCTCCGGCAGTACTGTAAGTGCCCATATTACAGTAGAAACTGAAGGAAAGCTACCTGCACTATGAGCACTTTGGCACTGCCTGGACAGATTATAAAGACGACACACAGGATAAGATAACACTCCATATGGAAGTTGTGCATAAGCAAACACCTTGTGCCAAAAGGAGCATTTAGAGCAGTAGATTCTAAGCTATGCCACTAACTGCACTAGATGCACCTTAACACATAGCGGCTGGTACATAGCGGCTGGTACATAGCACACAGGTGTCCGGCAGCAATCGATTCAATTGCCATGGCAATGCTGGAAGTGCTTAGAGTGCAGTAGGTACCAATTGCTACCTGCACTATAAGCACTTTTGCATAACCCAGACAGATCACATCAAACAGCAGCTGTACGAAGCAGAACTCAAGAGCCTAAAGGAGAGAAGAAAAAAAAGTGAAAATTAATCTTTACATCATTACTGTCAGCACAATGCAGGCAGAAGTCCTTTACAGCATGGCAAGCTAATACATTAGACAATTTTCCTTTACCAAAAAAACTTTAAATTAGCGTGCAGGCAGGCCCTTGCACTATATTTTTGAAGTACAATCTAAAAGAAATTTAACAAAAATGTATAGTGCACAGCCAGCCTAAGGCCTGGTTCATATACAGTTGCACAGAATTCCATGACAATCAATGCAGTATGTTTAGCTGGGCATACAGTTTTCTTTTGCAGTTTACTGCCAACTAGCAAGGCTCTGATTGCATACAAATTGAAAGGGGAAAAAAAAAAAAAAAAAAAAAAAAAAAAAGTGTAGGTTTGACCTCTTATTACATGATTTTGGTAAATCCAGAGGAAACACACATATACAGCCTTTTTTGGAAATAAAAGTACATGCGCTACTTGGTACAGCATTATGTTGGATCCATAGCCCTTAGTGGAAATGCACCAAAAATGCACGTTACATATATAGCCCTTAGTGGAAATGCACATTACATGTATTTGTGTACAAATAGCCTCGTCTGGAAGAAAAAAAAAAAAAAAAACACACACAGCAAAAAAATGAGCTCTATATTGCACAAAATTGCTAAAGCTGAACTAAAATCAGAAACTATAACCTGACAGCTAAAATTCGCAGCACCTCTGCTGATCGTCATAAGAAAAACAAGCACATGTAGTATATGGGCTCTGTTCACATTACAGTGGTAAAGAGTATTGCGCTGCATGATTTAATTTTTTGCAGCACATCACTGTAACGTGCTACAGACTTGGGGGGGTCACTTTGCAACAACATTTTAGTAAAAAAAGTTTACTGCAAAAAAAAAAAAACAACATGCATGTTGGACAACCCTGCAAGTCCCATCCCAATGGGAGATTGTACAGCCATGCTATATATTTTGATGCAGTACGACTCTTTGCAATAATCTGCAGTACACAGAAGAGGACGGACTCCTCAAAGGTTACAGTACAAAAGACCTCCTTCCATCCATAGTGGTGCAGCATGGCTCTGTGTGAATGAGCTCCCGGACAGCCATGTACTTCATTAAGCTCCATGGGGGGTCGGAGTTGGGCGAGTCATGATCACAGCAAAGTGAAAGTAATCTATAAAGAAGTTAAAGTTTGTAAAGTTGAGTGATGTGTGCAGTGATGCCCCGCAGGGTGGTCTGGGGTGCCCGGTAAGCTCACGCTGTTCAGCTCCCGGTGTCCTTCTCGGATATTACCTGCACCGCCATCCCCCGCTCCGCAACCACGCGTCCCGGTCCCTCGTGCTGAGATTATAGCGAGGAGCCAGGGGGGATTCTGGGAAATGAAGTCCCGGCTATTCAAATGCCACAAAACCGCGCCAAACCTTAACCCCTTTGGCGCCGAATCGCCTTTCATCTCCCACCCCCGGGTCACCTCTCCCCATTAGCAGCCAGCACCACCCGCCCGCCGCTCGGTGCATTTAAATGGCCGAAGCACGTGCCTCGCACACTATTGCGAAATAAACAGGTGTCCATTGTCCTGTCCCCGCTACACCCACGTGTTCCGGGGCGGGCGGAGGATTCGCAACACGAGGGCACCCCCCCCCCTCACAGCCAGGGGAAGTAGCACACGAGGGGTTAACAGACCGCATGGCCATCCCCAGGCAAACAAATAGAACGGACCCCCCCCACACACAAGTCCCGCCGCCGGTTCTCTACCTCCGCCAAGTGCTTACCCGACATCCGAGAACCACCAGCTCAGGCCACAAACAAAGACATGAACCCTCTCCTCCTCCTTCCTGTACACACAGCCCGCCCGGGCAATCACAGCCCCGCACAACTCCACACAACACACAGCCCCGCCGACTCGTACAGGTGCCCGGCCCCCCCTCGCCTTGTTTTGGTAAACTACGTAGCAAGGACCGAGCACAACCAAGGCAGCCCAGCACCCACCTCACAGGCAGTCAGTCGCTGGAGGAGGAGGGGGCGACAAACACACACAGAGAGACGAGGAAAGCAAGGTGGCGGAAATCCCGGAGGAGCCGCAAAACATAAACAACATTACCTGAGCCCGGACCTAACCGCTGCACGGGGGGGAGGGGGACAGAAATACCCAGAGAAGGGGCTTTTACGAAAGTGGCGCGAAGAGCAAATCATGTGATCCGAGCCCAGGGCGGCTCCTTCACTTTACAAATCAGCCAGAGGGGGAAAGTATATCCGCTCACACAATTAGCATAATTAATGATGTCCTGCAGCTGAGAGATAAGGAAATGGCAGGGAAGACAGGGAAATCATCGGGGGAAAAAAGAGCAATTATTCCTAATAAATGCCGAATGTGTCGTAATCCACAACTATCCCAAACCTGACCCCTCTGTAATCATCACATCACTCACCGCAGACCCTCTGACTGAGAGAAGCTCAGGAGTTAACATTTCTCTCACATAGTTATTTATTTTCCTGAAAATTCTTTTTGGATGAAGAATTCTCCTTTCTTCACATTTATTTAATATATATATATATTTGAGCTGTATTTTAGCTTTATTTTTGTCAGGGAATACATTGCTGTAAATCTGTTCAGAGGTTATTCAGGGTCAAAGTTATTTTCCCTCCTTTTTTTACCATGATAAGACTATGACTGATGCTATTAGTCCTCAGTGTTCTTTCACACAAGCCTCATCTGTTCAGTCACACAGAAAAAAAAATGATTCAGGTTACATCCTGTATAATGATAATTATGATAGCAATAATTATTAATTTGCACATCCCTGTTCAGTTCAGTTCACGTTACCTCAGTTTACATCCATTTTTCTTTTAGTTGTTGGAGAAACTATTTATAGGTGCCAAAGTGATAACAAAACAATATGTTTCTTACCCAAAAAACAACATAAATTAAGCAAACATAAGCCCTTGTTCACATTGAAGCAACTTACCATGCGATTTGACCTGTCAAGTCACATCCTATTTTCGGCAATGGCACTGTTCAAATTGGTGCAATGCCGACTTTGTGGTACTGAAAAAGCTGTTCCAGCACTACTTTTGGCAATTTCGGATGCAACATGCATAGACATCTCTGTATCAAGCCACACAGATATGTTCCAAATCCCACTGACATGTAGCTTTGAAATTGTGCGATTTCAGATGAAGTTGCATGATTTCAAAGGTGCGTTCAATGTGAACGAGGGGACTTTAATTTTTTAAATGTCTTTCAGATAATGTTTTCTCTGAAAAAAAAATTGCGATGAAGAACTCAGTTTACTTCAATGTACTTATATATTTTGAGCTGCATTTTATTTCTGTTTCTTTCAGATAATAAATTGCTGTAAAAACGGTGAAAGTTTATTTAGGGTAAAAGTGTTATTTTTCCCTCCATTTTTTTTTACCATGATAATGATATGACTGATGCTATTAGCCCTCAGGGTTCTTTCAAACAGACATAATCCGTTCAGTCACATTTTTTGCTAAGAAAAAAATTGATTCATGTTACATCCTGTATAATGATACTAATGATAATAATAATAATAATCAATTTGAACATCCACCGTCAGTTCAGTTCTGTTCACTTTACCTCAGTTTACATCCATTTTTTTAGTTATTTGAGAAACTAGTCATAGGTGCCAAAAGTATTAACAAAAAATATGTTTCTTACCCAAAAACTGACATAAATGGACGACATCCGTTTATATCTGCTCAGATCCGTCTGAATCGAAAAGGACGCATCCTTGCTCCGTTTAATAAAAAAACAATCTGAACAGACATGGATGTACGCAGATGTGATAAAATTGGCAATGGTGCGCTACAATCAACCTCTTATTAAACAGGATAAAATACATATAAATATGTGTGGGAGAATGAAAAATTTGCAAATTATTTAACTGTTGTTGCCCCAGTGAAACATATATGAAAAAAACAATATAATAGTACAATAATTCCACCAATCAGTTTAAACTGTTTTGATAATGCAAGGTGTTGGTTAACAGTCTATAGTCTTCCCAATAAGCACTCCTGCTAGCAACCAATTCATCTGCCAATGATCTTGTCACTCTCCTCCAGTTTTCCTCTGAGTGTTCTTATGCATGTTATTTCTCATACAAAACAAAAGAGATATATCATTGCGCACTGAAAAAAACTACCATTGGGGTTTGCGGTGCATTTAAATCCCATCACATTTAGGCAGAATGTTCAGCGCGTATTATGAAACAATCAGATTAAAGGAGCATGTGTCCTCACTCTGCATCCAGTGTAATCATACACCATAGATGTCGTCACTAGACTCCTCCCGACGCGAAGCGTCACATGTCACGTGACTTTTTCAAGGGTCCTAAAAACCCAACCTGAACAGACATTGATGTAGACAGATGATCGTCTGTTTACATCCACAAGCACATAAGAACGATTTACTTTCCATTTTTTTATTAGAAAATGGACAGATGAAAACATCACAAACAACGCCTGTTCCGTTTATTTCAGGGAGCAAATTGCTGTAAATCTGGTCAAAGTTTATTCAGGATTAAAGTTTTTTTTCCCTTTATTTTTTTTTATTTTTTTTCACCATGTAAAGGCTACGACTTATGCTATCAGCCTTCAGGGTTCTTTCACACAGACGTCATCCATTCAGTCATGTTTTTTGCCAAGAACAAAGTGGATTCAGGTTTACATCGGTTTATACATTCATCTGTTCACATCAGTTAACATAATTGTTTTTTAAGGCTTCATTCACATGGACGTAAACATTATATTGATGTTTACTGGAGCAAACGTTCCTGCTGTGAAGGATACCTGCTTTTAGATCCATTCTTTAAAATGCGTAAACTTGTCCTGTAATTTTTTTTCAATGCCAGACTGCTTTTTAGAGGCAGATTTTTTTTAATTTTGTGTTGTGTATCTGACTGCGGTGTATGTTTACATACCTGTGTGAATGTCTCCATTGAAAATAAACAATAAAATATGTTTCTTGCCTAAAAACAGCCAAACAAAAAAGAATAGACGTAAACAGAGGCCGCGACACCTTTATTGGTTAAACATTTACATCCGTTCAGATCCATCTAAATGGAAAAGGACACAGTCTTGTTTCATTTAAAAAAAACGTACCTCTGAAGAGACAAAGATGTAAACGGATGACCTACAAGCCCTTAGGAATAAATTGCTGCCTGTTTTTTCATCCAAAAACTTACATTTGAAAAAGGGCCATATACGGAATACTCATGTGGAATGGCCCTATATAAGTTTACATCGGTTTGTATGTCTGTCTTCAGTTCAGTTTGCATCCATTTTTTTTTTTAATTGACAAAGAAACTAGACATAGGTGACAAAAGTATAAACCATAAAATAGGTTTCTTGCCCAAAAAATGGACATAAATGTAACGGACATAAAAAAATAACAAGACGCAGACCTTTTCCATTTATTTCTGTGGACATAAACAGACTCAGATGTAAACGGAAGTACATCTGTTTATATCCAACTGGACATAGACATACATTGTGGTTCAGTCTGGATTCACCTGAAAAACTGACAGATCCAGAATGAACACCTATGTGCATTGTGCAAGAGATGAGTCCGCAATAGTAGATGTACACTTGGACATTGAAGTATATTACTGCTTTTGCAGCCAGATTTCAATAACACATTCTTGGGGCTTGTTTACACGTTTTTATGCACAATTGTTTTCTACATACCCTGTTCTTACAATACGTGTGCAGTAATGTGCGAAAAAATGCAGCTCGATAGATGCAATGATGAGCTCAAAATGTTTTACATGTTCCTGTTCAGGTAGCATAAGTTAAAGTCGTAATAAAACCAAAAATTATTATTATACAGAATTTATATAGTGCCAACAGTTTATGCAGCACCTTACAATATAAAAGGGAGACAATACAGTTACAATACAATAAAATACAAGAGGATTAAGAAGAGCTTACAATCTAATAGGATGGGGCAAGTGGTACAACAGGTTGTAACTGTGGGGAATGAGCTGATGGAAGTGGTAAACGATTAGCATTGCTCCCAAATGTCCCTGATTTCGAGGGACTGTCCTTGATTTGGAGCAATGTCCCTCTGTCCCTCTTTCCTCCTCATTTGTCCCTCATTTTGGCCTGATCTATGCAGATGTGTATAAAATGTACTTTTTATCTATCAAAAAATGTTTTTCAGCACAAAATCTTTCATCTGATTTATAAATTGCTACATTTGTAAATCCCGTAAGCAAATATAAAGGAATAGTAGTGGTAAAAAAAAGCACTTGTGGGTTTAACCAATCTTGTTTTTTTTTTGTACAATTCTCCTTTAAGGGGGCGTGGTAAGGGGTGTGTCCTATGTCTGCATATTTTTGCTGATAGGTGTTCCTCATTCCCATCTCAAAATGTTGGGAGATATGGATTAGTTGGAGACGTGATAGGCTTCCCTGAATAGATGAGTTTTCAGGGATCGCCTGAATGCAGCCAGGAGTATGAGATAGCTGAACAGATTGCAGCATAGAGTTCCAGAGGATGCGAGAGGCTCTGGAGAATTCCTGGAGACGAGTATGGGAGGAGGAGTATATATGTAGTATAATGCAGCTTTCCAATCCTTAGATGTGGTGGCTGCATTTGTTTATTTTTTTTTATGTTTTTTTCCCTCAGTTTTGACCTGGTGATCCAGCCAGTAATGCATCTCCTGTGTTAGAGTGCCCCCACTCTGGATAAAGGAGCAACAGAGACACCTCTGGGCAGCAGCATTGTCAGTCTGGAGGAAGGGCAGTGTTACATGCACTAGCAGATTTAGATACACTAAACAAATTAACACCAAACTCCGGGTAACACTTTTTAAGCAGATACAGTAAACTGATTTTTTTTTTCCTGACTGGATAAAGATTTTACATACATAAATTAAAGCTGATTATTGTAAGAACCCTTGCAGAATAGATTGTTCTGGTAAAAACTAAATGACAGGAAGACCAGATGAAAATAAAGGAAAGAAAGCCTAAAAAGAAAACGAATGCAGCCATCACATTTATGAATTGATAAGCTGCAATATAATACATTGCTTTGGGGTTTAATACTGCTTACAAAATTGCTGTTTGTTACTAGTGTTGAGCAGAATATGCCATATTCGATTTCGCGATATATCTCGAATATATATTCGAATATTCGAGATATATTCGCTAAATTCGAATATTCGTGATATTTTATCGAAATTAAATGATTGCGATTTTTCGCTATTGCGAATGCGAAAATAATTGCGATTTTTTGATAACTGCGGTAGGAGCACTCTGATTGGCTCAGAATATTCGTGATATTTTATCGAAATATCGCAACATGCGAATGCGATATTTATTGCGCAATTTCGAGAAATGCTGGAGGAGCGCTCTGATTGGCTCAGAATATTCGTGATATTTTATCGAAATATCGCAACATGCGAATGCGATATTTATTGCGCAATTTCGACAAATGCTGTAGGAGCACTCTGATTGGCTCAGAATATTCGTGATATTTTACAATACAAAATAATTGCGAATATTCGGCAAATGCGGAAGGAGCACTCTGATTGGCTCAGAATATTCGTGATATTTTACAATACAAAATAATTGCGAATATTCGGCAAATGCAGAAGGAGCACTCTGATTGGCTCAGAATATTCTTGATATTTTACAATACAAAATAATTGCGAATATTCGGCAAATGCAGAAGGAGCACTCTGATTGGCTCAGAATATTCTTGATATTTTACAATACAAAATAATTGCGAATATTCGGCAAATGCAGAAGGAGCACTCTGATTGGCTCAGAATATTCTTGATATTTTACAATACAAAATAATTGCGAATATTCGGCAAATGCAGAAGGAGCACTCTGATTGGCTCAGAATATTCTTGATATTTTACAATACAAAATAATTGCGAATATTCGGCAAATGCGAATATGATTGGCTCAGAATATTCGTGATATTTTACAATAGAAAATAAAAAGTGTTTTGCATTGGTGGTGATTCTTTACTCTATCCATCTGTCACAGCCATTTGTCAATCAAACACCTTGAAGATTGAACATTTTCATGATGCATGCTTTGGACTTTTTTTCACTTCACATATCAAAGAAATTTTTATGAAAGATTATTTTTCTATTATTGGGACTATATTTCTTTATATATTTGTTTCACTGTGTATTTCACAAGTTATTTGCGCTTGCTTATTTTATAATTTGCCCACATGTCTTGTCACTAGACATATTTTTTATTCTTGTAGAGCGACTCCATTTTCTGATTGGCTCAGAATATTCGTGATATTTTACAATAGAAAATAAAAAGTGTTTTGCATTGGTGGTGATTCTTTACTCTATCCATCTGTCACAGCCATTTGTCAATCAAACACCTTGAAGATTGAACACGTTCATGCTGCATGCTTTGGACTTTTTTTCACTTCACATATCAAAGAAATTTTTATGAAAGATTATTTTTCTATTATTGGGACTATATTTCTTTATATATTTGTTTCACTGTGTATTTCACAAGTTATTTGCGCTTGCTTATTTTATAATTTGCCCACATGTCTTGTCACTAGACATATTTTTTATTCTTGTAGAGCGACTCCATTTTCTGTCTTGTATTAATTTATGTTGTATAACATTTTTGAGTTGCTGCTGTATTCTCCCCTTTTTTAAGGTATGCGCAATTTTTTCCTTCTTACAAAAAATAATAATATCAAACATACAAATATTCATAACATACACAAAGTCCCCCCCTTTTGCATCAGAGACAATCAGAGTTCTCCTACCACAGTTATCGAAAATTCGCAATCATTTTCGCATTCGCAATAGCGAAAAATCGCAATTTTTTTTTTTTCAATTTGGCAACATAAAAGGATCGCCTCAGCTTAGCTACTCGGCCCAGGGTCTCTAATCATACCAGCAATGCTTTTAGACGTCGATAGGATGTGATCTGTTTTAAAAATCAAATTGAAAAAATGCGAATATTCGGAATTGCGAATATTCACCGTGAAATTCGAAATATAGCGCGATTTCTCGAATATGCTATATTCGAGTCGAATATTCGCAATGCGAATATTCGTGAGCAACACTATTTGTTACTGCACGTGTCCTCCATGTGTCCCTCTAACTGCACTTTGAAATTGTTCAGAATGGCTACAATGTATAAATCTGCGCCAAACAACTAGAAATATAAGAACTCTATATATATATTTTTTGTTTGTTTTCAATTATTTTTAGATGCTGTGTGAATGGGAACACATAAACTTATAGTGGCAAGTTCTAACATTTGACTGGAAAAGTGGAAATTAAGGCTCATATGTATTCTAACATTCCCCAAGCATTTACTGTAGATTAATCTTGGATCATGTGTTTTAAATGACTGTGATTGATTTACCACGAGTTAATGTTTGGTGAAAGTTACATTCACTACCTTACAAATATGCCCCTCTCGGTGCACTGCATATCTTAAACAATTGCCATTAAGAAAAAATAAATAAATATATATATATATATATATATATATATATATATATATACACATATGTGTGTGTTATTACAATTTTTTTACCCTTTGTTGCATCTAAATGCTGCTGATCTCTTGCAGCCTCTTTCCTGCCACTTAGGGGGGATTTACTAAAACTGGTGCACACGGAACTCCAACTGTGCATAGTAACCAATCAGCTTCTAACTTCAACTTGTTCAATTAAGCTTTGACAATAAAACCTGGAAGCTCATTGGTTTCTATGCAGAGCTGCACCAGATTTTGCACGCTCCACTTTTAGTAAATAACCCCCAATGCCTGTCTACATGCACTCTAGCCTTGTCCACATGACATTTCTCAGGGGAGGATTGCTGATGCTGACAACAGTGGGTCATACCTGTGTAACTTGCATTTAAACAGTTATTTTCAGACCATCAAATGTTCATGTGAGAGGGTGACAGCGCAAGAGCACAACTGGGAGACAAGGGCTGACCTGTAACAGGAAATTACTAAACAAGGATCTTTATGGCAGGATCATCAGTATTTTTTAAAGTTTCTCATATGATATTTTAGGGAATGGGTTTACATCTACTGTACTTCAAGACTTTCAATGAGAAGAAAACATTTTTATTTTATATTATTTTTTTTTTTTTTGCCCTTTAAAACAAATATTTTATTTCTGGTGGCAAAGAAATTGCTGTGAATCTGATCAAAGGTTACCCGGGGTCAAAATTTTATTTTTCACTACCAGAACAGGATTAGTAGATGGGCACTTTCATTATACTCAAGAGCATTTAAAACTCATGTCAGTCTTAAGTCCACCTACATTTTACCTTACACATTGACTCCAATACATTTTGCTAAATTTTAGGGAAATTAAACTTCTCAGCTGTCTCTAATAATAGATAATAATAGAACTGTTTAGGCATTTACACTGTAAGCAGAGATTTTAATAAAATAAAAATATAAAAAAATGATCTGATTATTATTCAAATATCTTAGAACATTCCATGAAATATCTGTGGGCTTAAAGACTGAAAGCACTGGTCATAGACTTTACAAGGAAAAAAAAATAGGGAAAAATAGACCCTCAATAACCTCATCACTTAATTTTTTTTTAATAAACTAAAAATGAAATGAAAGCAGCAAACCACAGGTAATGATTAAATACACACAAACAAGATAAAGAACAAGTATAAAAACCTTTTCTTTTAACTTTTTATTTTGATACATCCCCTAAAAAAAACACCCTATAAATTATGGGGAAAAAAAAGAGTACTCTTCTTTATTGCAAGAAAAGTTCACCTAAGCAGCTCACTCAGTGAGCAAAACTGAGAGTTTCTGCTTTAGTGAAACTTCCCTGATGGCGAAATCAGTCATTTTTTTGCAAAATCGATTTCACTGAAATCACTCAGCTCGTCCTTATTTTCCATACATCATTTTCTAGATGTTTCTAATTACTTTTGATAGAAAGTAGGGTGCAAAACTTTCAATTCTTTCAGTATTTTTGTCTTAAAAAATTGATAAGTTGTAAACACATACACAAATCACTTTTCTTAACTATAACAACATTATAAAAACTTAAGAATTTAGTTTAGCAGTGGCTGTTTAGTAATTGGTTAAAATTTTGCGTGATTTGTGATTATTTTTATCTAGTCTTTTTTAAAAGTGCTGGAAAACAAAATTACTATTTTTTTTTTTTGTGCTGTTGGTGTGGAGGAGGGGGGAAACAGGGAAATGTGAAGAACAAAGCATTTCCTCAAGAGTAAAACGTGCTCTGAATGAATTATTAACAGCCTGGAATGGCCCACGTGATCCGCTCATACTTTACAGAGGTGGTCATGCTGAGGCTAAAAGCTGATGACCCTTAAACTCCTGTTGTGTTTTTTACATCCCTTCCCCCCCACTTCTGCTGCCACCACACACACACAAACGGTAGCAGAGAACACAGGCAAAAATAAAAGGTGATAATATTGTAAAGGAAACTACTTAAAAAAAATGTCTGCTTTTAACCAGTCACCTGCAACAAGAAGAGCAAAACTAAACTATAGATTGTTTTTTAAAGTTTTTAAATCCAAATTATATATGATTTACATTACATTGACACACTTTAATTTAATTTTATAAAATTGTATTTTAATGTTGTTTACTGTTACTTCTAGTCTCCACAGGATCCTTTTTATTTTTTGCCTTCCAGCTCTTCTATTTTTGCTGTAGCTCCAGTCAGCTGTGATGTCTCTATGAAGTCACTGTAGCCTTCAAACTCCCCTACTAAGGACTGCGCAGTTACATACAGCCACACTGTGGGGTAGATTTACTAAAACTGGAGAGCACACAATCTGGTGCAGCTGTGCATGGTAGCCAATCAGCTTCTAGCTTCAGCTTGTTCAAGTTAGAAGCTGATTGGCTACCATGCACACCTGCACCATATTTTGCACTCTCCAGTTTTAGTAAATCAACCCCTGTGTGTCAATGTGCCCAGGCAGCACAGAAAGCTAAAAAGAGCCTTTGCTCCACTTTTGTCTGACAGATAAGTCCCTGGCTGAAGTTTAAGGGAAGAAGCACATCAGAAATTGATTAATAGATATCTGCAGAAGAAACACATTTATTTATTAATTACAAGTACTTACTGTATATAGCACCATCAAATTACGCAGCATTTTACTTGTACATGTATGTTTTACAAATAAGACCCTGCCCCCAAGGAGCTTACAATCTAAGGTCCCTATCTCACATTCATAAATACACATTCTAGGGCCAGTTTAGACAGGAGACAATTAACCTACAAGCATGTCTTAGGAGTGTGGGAGGAAACCGGAGTACCCAGAGGAAACCTACGCAGGCACAGAGAGAACATCCATGCAGCTAGTGCCATTGTCGGGATTGCACATGGATAATTAAGGTAATAAAAAAAAAGATTGTTGACACATTTTTTTTTTAAATAAATTATTTTTGTACTGTACTGTAGTACTTTTGTACCATTTGCTGGTCCTTCATTGTGATAACAAAAAAGCGGAGAGACCAGGAGAAACTGTTGCTTTGCGCATGCGTATTACCAGTGCATTTGCAAGTGCTCATGGGACATGTGGTCCTGCTGGTAGCATCAAAGAGAGAAAGTGCACCCGAAAGGAAGTTGCAGCACCAAAAAGAGGAAGAGGTATAAATCTAAATTGGGCAAACATATTTATCTGAGGAACTTTCGTTAGATTTTCATATAGTGTGTACACAACTTTCGACAGCTCATTCAGACTTTTCGTAAATTCCCAAAGGGACAAACTCAAAAATGTTTCACGTACAAGAACAGAAGAAATAATTTTTGTTTAATGTGTACCGTTTTTTATACGATTGTCATACAAAAAAATTGTCATACAAAAAATATCTAAAAAGATTGGAGCATGATCAGGAAAACAATAAACAACAAATAAAAAAAACCTTTGTCGTACGATAATTTTCATACAAATTTCCGTTCATCGGTTTCAGATTTGCTGTGAAACAATGAAGAAAATAGGACGATCGTTCACCCGATCTTCTTATAGTGTGTATTCCACATAAAGAAAGGATAATCAAACTTTTTGAAAACAAATACTTTAAAAATAATTACATCTTTGTTGTCATTATTATATGATTTTAGATAGAGAAATTGGCGCTAATACAACTTGCCATTGCTATTAAGCTTCCGATTCTTTTGTAGCTTTCACTTGAAAAATGCTGAAAATTGTTTGTTGCCATTTTAAAAATGTTTCCAGTAGCCTTTTGTAGACCACTGGCAGGGCTGGACTGGGACAAAAATTTGGCCCTGGACATCATCCAGACCGGCCCACTTAAATTTTGAGTGTACCCATCACCAGTCCCCTTACATCAGAGTGTCCCATCACCAGCCCCTTACATCAGAGTGTCCCATCACCAGCCCCCTTACATCAGAGTGTCCCATCACCAGCCCCCTTAAATCAGAGTGTCCCATCACCAGCCCCTTACATCAGAGTGTCCCATCACCAGCCCCTTACATCAGAGTGTCCCCATCACCAGCCTCTTACATCAGAGTTTCCCCATCACCAGCCTCTTACATCAGAGTTTCCCCATCACCAGCCCCTTACATCAGAGTGTCCATGCATTATTTTCATTGTCCATGCCCTTACAGCCCCTTACATCAAAGTGTCCCATCACCAGCCCCTTACATCAGAGTGTCCCATCACCAGCCCCCTTACATCAGAGTGTCCCATCACCAGCCCCCTTATATCAGAGTGTCCCATCACAAGCCCCTTACATCAGAGTGTCCCATCACCAGCCCCCTTACATCAGAGTGTCCCATCACCAGCCCCTTACATCAGAGTGTCCCATCACCAGCCCCTTACATCAGAGTGTCCCCATCACCAGCCCCTTACATCAGAGTGTCCCCATCACCAGCCTCTTACATCAGAGTGTCCCCATCACCAGCCCCTTACATCAGAGTGTCCATGCATTATTTTCATTGTCCATGCCCTTACAGCCCCTTACATCAAAGTGTCCCATCACCAGGCCCTTACATCAGAGTGTCCCATCACAAGCCCCTTACTGACACTGTGTTCTGCTGTCTGAAGTTCACTTGTACTTGCACAGTTGAAGAAGAAGTTGTTGTCGGCAATGGTGACACTTCTCGTTCCTCCTCGGCGGCGCTGGCTCCGCCTCTTCTTGGAAATTGCACAGCACAGCAGCTCTCCTTGGGCTCGGCTCCTCCCATGTCCCGTGATAATCAGGACAGGCAGCTCGCTCTTCTCAGCTCCTCCTTCCATCCCCTCCTGCCTATGGCCGTGACCCGTGAGACAAGTCACGCCGCTGGGAGGGGGCCAGGGCCGCTGTAAACATATGAGGAGCTGAGGGAAGTGTCGTGGTGGCAGCGCAGCGGTGATGGTTATTGGCTGGCCCCGCTGCCGGGTGGTGTGTGCAGAGCGTAATTTGCATAAATACTGATATCATCACTCAGAGAGACACTGACAGCCGGCCCACTGATGATCAGCCCACCGGGAATCTCCCGGTACTCCCGATAACCAGTCCATCGCTGACCACTGGTGGTTTGTAAATTCACTGCAGCCAGTGCACTGTCACCAGGATGAGCAAGGGTTCAAATTCAGAATATTAACTAAAACATTTTTATTGACATGTTTCAATTCTCATTTTATTTTTTAAATATATTTGCAACATTTCTTGTTAATAAAGATGTAGCTTTCAGAAAAGTTGATGGTTTTGATTTGCTGTAGAAGTGAGCGTTTACTTACCTTAGTAAATGATGTGAAGCTGTGTTCAGTTCAGTAATCCAGGCATGTGCAAGACATAGGGGTGGATTTACTAATAACTGTAATTCTTAGGAATAACTCACTTAAATCTGTCCAAACAAGAGTCTAGTAGGCATCCCGGGTATGACATTTTTTTAAAAACAAAATTATAAATTATAATATAATAAATAATTATAACAAATAATAATATAATTATAATAAAAATTATTCAATAATCAACTCAAAATCACTGAAATTTGCTCAGTTGCAGAATTGTTGCTGTCATTACTTTTATTTTTTTATGACGAATTTCCCCACAAATCGCTATCGCACAATTCTGCAAGTGATTATAATTTATTATCGCTGTTTTCTAGCTGCTCTAAAACCATTTTTGACATAAAGGGACACTTTTGGTTGCTATGGACAATCTACAGTTTGCAGGCAGAAAGAACAGTTTTTATTATATAAAAGAACATGTAGGGCACTGGGCAGACCACTAGGGACAAAGGGGGTGTGTATTTTTTACATACAGTACTGTAATCTGTAAGATTACAGTATACTGTATGTAATGTGTTTGTTTACCTTTTTGAGTTTGGCGCCGTTCTCTGCCCCCGTGTGTAGTAACGTCGCAGGGAACGGAGATCGGCGGCACACAGAGGCACTGTGTGAATCGAGCGAGGTCCCGCTCGCTCACACAGCGCGGTGGCATCGCTGGATCCAGGGACAAGGCAAGTAAACCCTGCCTGTGGCTGCAGCGAGTCGAGCCCGAGTCTGATTCGGGGTTACCGATCGCAGCACAGAAATTTAACCCAGAGTCAGATTCGGGAATACCGCCAGGGGGGTTAATAGTTTACAGCAAAAGATGATTGCTGGTTGGTTGCTGTGTGTTCTACAGGCTTTCTAGATGTTCTTTGATTTACTTAATAAACCTTTATATACTGAGTTCTGGACAAAACAAAAGTAAAATAAAATAAGCGCATCATTAAGTACCATTACATGAAATTGTTTATTGCAGTACCAGAAATGTTCTCTTTATTCTGAATATCATTATTAATATGTATTTGTGTTTTGTAGTATTAATGCGATCATAATTTTTCCAGAACTTATGAAACAGATTTTTTATGGTAATCTGTTTACTTATCTTAATGTACTGCATCCTTTTATTTCTGTGTAAATAGGATATTGAAAATAATTGTTCACTTTACATGGTTGCTATTAAATTTTAAAAGTATGTTTTTAATAAATAAGCTAATTACACACTGCTTGCCGTAATACATTACATCACTACCTAGTATATCTCTCTATGGCACAATATAATATTATTTTATCATTGTAATATACAGCATTTTGAGTACAAAAACATTGTGTGAATATGATACACTTTGTGTGTAACTGTGGCTTTTAAAAGACATGAAATTGAACTAATTTGTAATATGTATATATAATAATGGAGTGCCTCGAAACTGGAGAATCTTTTTTCTAATTTTATATGGCTACACCATGGTAGCAAAGAAGTAAAAAAATCTTCAAAATGGATATAAGCACAGCAAATATAAAAAAGAAAGAAAACTTATGGCGTTTTTAACCCTCACCCACTTCATCCAAAGCTAAAGAATTGTGTCTGGAGTTAATGTGTATACAGAACTTATTTTTTCATTGTGGAAAGAGTATGTAAGTGCCAGTTCACATAGGGGCAACACGACTTCCAGCGCGACTTTGGGAGACGACTTCAGCGTGACTTGGAGCGACTTACAACGCGACTTCAAGTTGCCTCCAGGACAGGAGACTTTGGCTGTGGCCAATCAAACAATAATCAGCTCTGTGGGAGCGAGGGGTTTGCCGGAGAAAACTATTTTCTCTTCCTGAAAATTTGCTTCAGTTAGGACAGGGGATCCGACTTTGGAGGCAACTGCCATTGAAATCAATGGGTACAAGTTGCCTAGAAGTTGCCTTGAAGTAGTACAAGAACCTTTTATGAAGTCGTAGCGACTTCAGTAGTGTACATTAACCCCCCTGGCGGTATTCCCGAGTCTGGCTCGGGGTAAGATTTCTGTACCAAAAGCGGTATCCCCGAGCCAGACTCGGGCTCGCCTTGCAGCAGCCACAGACAAAGTTACTTACCTTGTCCCTGGATCCTGCGATGCCTCCCCGCTGTGTGAGCGAGCGGGTCCTCGCTCGATTCACACAGTGTCCCTGTGTGCCGCGATCTCCGTTACGACGCACGGGGGCGGAGAACGGCGCCAATTTCAAAAAAGTTAATAAACACATTACATACAGTATACTGTAATCTTATAGATTACAGTACTGTATGTAAAAAATACACACCCCCTTTGTCCCTAGTGGTCTGCCCAGTGTTCTGCATGTACTTTTGTATAATAAAAACTGTTCTTCCTTCCTGCAAACTGTAGATTGTCCATAGCAATTAAAAGTGTCCCTTTATGTCAAAAGTTGTTTTAGAGCAGCTAGAAAACAGCGATAATAAATTATAATCACTTGCAGAATTGTGGGATAGCGATTTGTGGGAAAATTCGTCATAAAAAAAGAAAAGTAATGATAGCGACAATTCTGCAACTGAGCAAATTTCTGTGATTTTGAGTTGATTACATTATTGAATAGTTTTTATTATAATTATATTATGATTTGTTATAATTATTTATTATATTATAATTTATAATTTTGTTTTTCAAACTTTTTCATACCCTGGATGCCTACTAGACTCTTGTTTGGACAGATTTAAGTGAGTTATTCATAACGATTACAGGCCTACAATGTAAAACATCAAATTTCCTTGCAAAATAATGGTACCGCTTTCAGCACCTAAAATCTGAAATAATCATACCGCCAGGGAGGTTAAGACGGCTCTCATTCACTTCAATGGAATTTCTTATGTCGTGCGACTTGGGGCGACACAAGTCGGATCCCAAGTCGCTGTAGTGTGAACCGGCACTAAGGGTTCAATTTACTGTAAAGTGGAATATATTTTAAAAAAAAAAACATTTTATAGTAACCTGTTCTACCTAGAATTAAACAGAGCGGCCCAGATCCTCCTCTTCTGTAGTCTGTCACTGGTGCTCCTGGCTCTTCCTCTTCTTGATGTGCCACCAAAGAAAGCTGCTTCATGTGGTGGCACACCTGTGGGCTCAATCCAAAGCTGCCGCTGCCTGTGACTATAGACACAGATAGCACGGCTCGGCCCAAGATTTGACTGACAGCAGCAGGAGCTAATGTCCCTCACTGCCTCAGCAAAGCCTGTGAGAGTGGGGAGAGAGGACAGAGCACCTACAGATGGGCATAGTGCTGGATCGAGTGAGGACTCAGGTAAATATAAGGGGGGTGAGGGGGGCGATACAGGTACTTAAACATTTTTTACTTTAATACAGGGACTGCATTAAAAATGTGTAGGCTTAACCTCCCTGGCGGTTTTCCTGAGTGTGGCTCGGAGTTAAATGTCAGTACCATTAGCGGTAACCCCAAGCCACACTCGGGATTGCATTGCAGGATCCTGGTGCAGTGTACTTACCTTGTCCCCAGGATCCTTTGATGTTCCCCCGCTGTGTCCGTGGGCTGTGTCCTCTGCCCGATGCCTCTGTGTGCCAGGCTTGGTTCCATGTGAGCGTTGCGACGCACGGGGGTGGAGCCTGGCGGCAAATTCAAAAAGTACACAAAACATAAAACATACAGTACACTGTAATCTTACAGATTATATTACTGTATGAAATAATTTCACCTCCCTTTTGTCCCTAGTGGTTTGTCCAGTGCCCTGCATGCAGTTTTATATTATAAATACTGTTCTTTCTGCCTGGAAACTTGAGATTGTCCATAGCAACCAAAAAGTGTCCCTTTACGTCAAAAGTGGTTTTAGACCAGCTAGAAAACAGCAATAGTAAATTAGAACACTTGCAGAATTGAGCGATAGTGAATCGTGGGGAAAGCAATTTTATTATTATTATATTATTTTTTATAATTATTTATAGTTATTTATTATATTATAATTTATGATTTAGTGTTTCAAACTTTATCATACCTGGGATGTCCACTAGACTCTTGTTTGGACAGATTTTAGGGGCAGATCCACAAAGGTATTACGCCAGCGTATCTATTGATACGCCGGCGTAATTTGAAATTTCCCGTGTCGTATCTTTGTTTTGAATCCTCAAAACAAGATACGACGGCATCTCGGCTAGATCCGACAGGCGTACGTCTTAGTACGCCGTCGGATCTAAGCTGCAATTTTTCGGCGGCATTTCCGTCAAATTCCGCGTTGAGTATGCAAATTAGCAAGTTACGGCGATCCACGAACGTACGTCCGGCCGGCGCATTGTTTTTACGTCGTTTGCATTCGGCTTTTTCCGGCGTATAGTTAAAGCTGCTATTCTGTTAAGTATGGCCGTCGTTCCTGCATCCAATTTTAAATTTTTTACGTCATTTGCGTAAGTCGTTCGCGAATAGGAATTTGCGTAGAATGACGTCACCATCGTAAGCATTGGCTGGTTCCGGTTTAATTTCGATCATGCGCACTGGGATACCCCCACGGACGGCGCATGCGCAGTTAAAAAAAAACGTTGTTTACGTCGGCTCACAACGTATTTACATAAAACACACCCCCATTAAATCCATTTGAATTCCGCACCCTTACGCCGCCAGAGATACACTACGCCGCCGTAACTTACGGCACAAATTCTTTGAGGATTCTAAATAAAATAAATAAGTTACGGCGGCGTAGTGTATCTTAGATACGCTGCGCCCGGCGCAAAGGTACGTGGATCTGGCCCTAAGTGTTTTAATTACAGGCCTAAATTATAAAACGTCAAATTTCTATACAAAACAATTGTACCACTTTGAGTCACAAAAATCTGACATAATCATACCGCCAGGGTGGTTAAAAAAACTCACGGCAGGAATTTTTCACTTTCTGTGTATCATTGGGGAAATTTATCTTAACTTCCTGTCCCAGGAACACGACAAAAAAAGGGAATTCCCCTTTTCGACAGTTGCCCCTGAAACAGCTATACCCATTTGACGATCCCCCCCCCCTCACCTTTTGTCCTGAGGAGAACTCAACATTTTTATATTTTACCTCACTTACTGTCTTAGTGAAAACAGGGCCAACTGTGAGGGTGGCAAAATTTGCACTATTAGTGTGGGGGGGCTTATAAAATGACCATACTCATTTTACCACAGTAAACATGGTACAATTCGTCTGAGATGCTACGGCTTTGGCCCACATTTCATTAAATGGGTCCAGTTACTATATCAGACCCCTAAGGCCAGAGTGTTTGTTAATGGGTGGCTATCGGAACAGATTTCCCTGGAGAGAGGCACGAGGCAGGGATGCCCCCTGTCGCCGCTGTTATATGTGTTAGCTGCCGTTGGCAATCGCCATTAGAATGAGCTCGGAGGTGGTGGGTCTCAGAAAGGGAGATACATGGGAAAAGATCGACCTATATGCAGACGACACGATCCTATATCTGGAAGACCAGGGCCCTTCCTTGAGGGTAGCGTTAAATATTATAGAGGAGGTGGGGAAATTCTCAGGCCTGCGGATTAATTGGGATAAATCTAAAATCCTCCCGTTGGATCAGTTCCCCCCCCCCCAGCGGTGTCCCATGCACTACCTTTACAGAGAGTGGCGGAAGTTAAATACTTGGGGGTGCGAGTCAAGAGGAATCTTAAAGACTATGTCCCCCTTAATGTGGAACCACTATTTGCAGTGGTCAAAGCGATAACTCAGGCATGGGCAAAACTACCCCTAGGGGTGATGGGTAGAATAAACCTGATTAAAATGATTTTATTGCCTAAAATTCTATACATGGTCTGGCATGCACCCCTGTACATACCTCTTAAACTTTTTAAACAGTTTGAAGCAATTTTAAATTCGTTTGTGTGGGGCTCTGGCAGACACAAGCTGGCATGGCATATACTCCAAAACCCTAATACAGAGGGGGGTTGCTCTCTTCCTGACATACAGGATTATTACATAGCATCGCAACTGTCACACTTGTATTATTTCAACATGTCTGAGTCACAGAGATATAGGTCGCTAGTCTGTAACAAATTTTTTTTTTTACTCATCTGGAAATGCCTGTTACTATGCGGTCCCACGAAATCTGCCTTTGAAGCCACCTAGGATTCTGACATCATCTCCCTCTAATGCTCCTGGGAAATGTGTGTCATCATTTTCCAGGATGCAGTGCGCTGTCCAATTATCACTCCCCATCCAAGACTTCCAGGAAGTAAGTGCCTGTAGGCTTCACAATGCCCACAAGCAAAATGACAACGGTGTAGATATAGTTTTATAAACTATCTTTTTTGAATATCTATGCGGATCGGCGGCGGATTGTAAAATAGTAAGTGACCAGATTTATATTATAAAAACGCAGGATGAAAAGACATACATTTAAAAAATGCTAATTGTGGTTGGAACTCCGCTTTAACCACTAGCTGCCCACCCACTGTCATACGACGGTGGGACGATGCAGCTCTTGTTCTGGGCGGCGGTCATATGATGTCTTTGCCTTCCCGAGCCACTAGGTGAAATGTACGATTGTGGCGTCGTACAGTTTAGCTGCTCCGTCAAATCTTCTTAGAACATTCGACAGACACCATAAGTCTTCAATGACAAATCCGACCTTAATTCAGATTTTTGGACGAATGCATTTTTTTAACGAAACAAAACATATATAAAAAACACATTTCGGGAGTAACTAAATAAGTTTAATTTCCTGGACGAAAACGAAATTCTGAATCAAAATATTTCAGTGTGCACATGTCTACCAGACAGTGGGGTGAAGCTTTGCCCAATCAAAACAAAAGGGTGTAGGGTGTGTGTATATGTTATGACATCCAAATGCAGAATGCATTTAGGGCCTGTATAGACAGGCTGTGCTTTGCTGCTTTTGACTTGCATTTGACACACATCAAACACAGGTCATCAGATTCTGATTTACTTCAATGGCGTAGTGTTGATGACACTTCTGAAATTGAGTTTTGCCTGGACGCAGCAAGTCCTTTTGAAATGTGTCTGCATTGCAGACAAAGCAGGTCAAATCAGCCCTTTGCGACGTTTGCATTCGCATTTATGGGTTGACTTGTGCTATTTGCAAATGCAAAAGACACTGTTCAGCAACAAAACCCATCTACACAAGCCCTAATTTATATTTGGAGAACAGAACCGGGGAAGCCACAAACCTTGTGGACAAGAAGTGGCCTTCTTATAAACAGTTTAGCACAGATATCTATGAATATTTTCTTTGGTCTACTTTGCTATTGACTTGGGGGCAGATCCACATAGAAATAGATGGGCGCAGCGTATCAGAGATACGCAACGCCGCCGTACCTTACCTGGCGTTATTTCGAATCCTCAACGATTTCGCGCCGTAAGTTACGGCGGCGTAGTGTATCTCTGGCTGCGGAATTCAAATCGGCGATTAGGGGGCGTGTTTAATTTAAATGAGGCGCGTCCCCGCGCCGAATGAACTGCGCATGCTCCGTTTCTAAATTTCCCGCCGTGCATTGCGCTAAATGACGTCGCAACAACGTAATTTTTTTTAACTTAGACGTGAATTACGTCCATCCTTATTCACGGACGACTTACGCAAAAAAAATAATTCAAATTTCGACGCGGAAACGACGGCCATACTTAACATGGCAAATCTAACTATACGCCGTAAAAAAGCAGCTTTAACTATACGCCGGAAAAAGCCGTCTAGAGACGACGTAAGAGAATGCGACGAGTGACGCGATGGATGCGACCGTCGGAAGCCTCTCGGAAGACTGTCAATCAAGAAGGAACGCCCGCTCCCGAAGACCCATACCTGGAAGCGACGGAAGAAGATGCAGCTCGAAAACGGGTAAGTACTGATCATATTTTAATACAAATAGCCGATTCCCCTAGACCAAACGAGCAGGAATCTAAGGGGAGAAAAAAAAAATTTTAATAAATGGGTGAACTCCCGCTTTAAGAAAGAATAAAATATAATGAAAAATCTAAATTAACCAGCTCCCCAAATCTGCCACCATGCTAGACACAGGCCCTTGTATTTTTTCAAGAAATTCAGTCCTAATTATAATACTATGTCTTGGCATGTAGTTAAGCGTGAACTCCTGCGCTGTCTGAAAGGTGGGGGAGGAGGAGGGGCGAACTAAAAACTAAAAAATACTGCTGCAAATATATAGAAGTCTACCTCAATAGGCTAAAGTGAAATACATGTGTCAAGTGAAATACTTGCGCTGTAAAATATGTGGGGGACAAATAACGGAATAGGGTAGAGTACTACACAGTGACTAATGAAAATAATATTGACTAACATAAAATAAACAATGAATCACAAAACAACGGTTCTCAATAAAAGTCCGGTATTCTGAAAAAAGTCCAAAATCTGGCACAGTTCTGCCGTGTATGGGTGTGTTTCATCAAAAGTCAATCTCCAACAGTGCAAGTGTTGTATAAATAATAATACACAAAATACACACTTTTAGGAAAAACACACGGAAGGTAGTTCTAGAGAAAGTATATATAAGACCCTTGGATCCGGAGTGTGGGTGGGATAGAGTAGTTGAGCCAACACCAAGATTACATATATACACCTCTGGTGTGCCCAGCTGCTCACCTCGAGTTGATCGCAATATCTCCAGATCAACCTGGTCTGGATGTTTATGGTCCACAAATAGAAAAATCTCCGTCCAATGTGTCATATGAAAAAGTAAAAAACAACAAAAAGCTGATGGTGAAATAACGTCACAACGGGGGCTGTTAATTGGGGTCTTGACGGGTGGGAGTGCACTCACATGTAGGTGAGAGATCTCAGGCTCATCTCCACGAGTACCGAACTCGTAGGTCCCTCTATATTTTCTCTATTTTCTCCCCCACTAGGTCTTGGAAGTCGTGGGCTAACTGTTTGGTCTCTCCAAGGGTTCAGCGTGTGTGGAGATGTCTCAGCTGATATGGGCTAAAGGTGACTCCTATTCCTTTTTCAATGCCTTGGATGCAGCGCTCGTATGGCATGATGATGGGGGAGAGGTGAAAAAGAGATATCCATAGTGTAACCCGGTCAGCGGTACAAACAGTTTTATTAAAAACAGATTAAAAACTCACATAAGAAGTTCAGGAACTCAGCAACAATCCCACGAGTGGCGAACTCGTATGCCTGTTCGTCGGATGCTGGGGTGTATCCTGCCTGCCAATCCCGACGCGTATCGTCACGGTCACGTGACTTCATCAGGGGATGAAGTCACGTGACCGTGACGATACGCGTCGGGATTGGCAGGCAGGATACACCCCAGCATCCGACGAACAGGCATACGAGTTCGCCACTCGTGGGATTGTTGCTGAGTTCCTGAACTTTTTATGTGAGTTTTTAATCTGTTTTTAATAAAACTGTTTGTACCGCTGACCGGGTTACACTATGGATATCTCTTTTTCACCTCTCCCCCATCATCATGCCATACGAGCGCTGCATCCAAGGCATTGAAAAAGGAATAGGAGTCACCTTTAGCCCATATCAGCTGAGACATCTCCACACACGCTGAACCCTTGGAGAGACCAAACAGTTAGCCCACGACTTCCAAGACCTAGTGGGGGAGAAAATAGAGAAAATATAGAGGGACCTACGAGTTCGGTACTCGTGGAGATGAGCCTGAGATCTCTCACCTACATGTGAGTGCACTCCCACCCGTCAAGACCCCAATTAACAGCCCCCGTTGTGACGTTATTTCACCATCAGCTTTTTGTTGTTTTTTACTTTTTCATATGACACATTGGACGGAGATTTTTCTATTTGTGGACCATAAACATCCAGACCAGGTTGATCTGGAGATATTGCGATCAACTCGAGGTGAGCAGCTGGGCACACCAGAGGTGTATATATGTAATCTTGGTGTTGGCTCAACTACTCTATCCCACCCACACTCCGGATCCAAGGGTCTTATATATACTTTCTCTAGAACTACCTTCCGTGTGTTTTTCCTAAAAGTGTGTATTTTGTGTATTATTATTTATACAACACTTGCACTGTTGGAGATTGACTTTTGATGAAACACACCCATACACGGCAGAACTGTGCCAGATTTTGGACTTTTTTCAGAATACCGGACTTTTATTGAGAACCGTTGTTTTGTGATTCATTGTTTATTTTATGTTAGTCAATATTATTTTCATTAGTCACTGTGTAGTACTCTACCCTATTCCGTTATTTGTCCCCCACATATTTTACAGCGCAAGTATTTCACTTGACATATGTCTTGGCATGATTACTACAAATGAATGTTAGTTTATTTTTAAATATCTTTGCTCTCTAAATATTAATTTGGTATTTCAGCTCTGGCATAGAAAGCACATCAACACAAATTACCTGGATAAGGTTCAGTTTGTGAACTGATACCTTTAATTTAGTAAAGTATGTAAAGCAGGGGTGCCCAACCTTTTGAAGTGCGAGGGCCACTTAAGCGAATTGGTAACCGGTCACGGGCCACAATGAGCGGAGCGGGCGGATGGCAGGTCAATGCAGAGCGGACACGGACACGGCCCACTATACTTTTTTTTTTTTAGAGGATCGGATTGGAGATAGGACACAAGTCGGTTTAAATCTGCCACTCCTTAACCACTTGCTGACGGCCGTACGACTTTGTACGGCCTCAGCGCGGCTCCCAATCTCTAACAGGCCGTGTTTTTACGGCCTCTCCTTTACACGTTCCCCGCGCGCGCTCCCGAGCGCGCGGCGGGGAACTTCTGTACTGGCCGTGTCCCTTGGACACAGCCAGTCACAGATCGCCGTGAACGGCCAATCGGAGCGGCCGTTTCCTAGGCGATCTGTGCGGCCAATGAGAGATGATCTCATATGTTTACATATGAGATCATCTCTCATTCCCGGCTCTCGCAGACAGCGGTGCTGTCAGGGGAGAGAGGAGACGGATCTGTGTCTCTTGTACATAGAGACATAGATCGGTCACCCCCCCAGTCACCCCCCCTCCCCCACAGTTAGAACACTAATTAGGGTACACATTTAACCCCTTCCTCACCCCCTAGTGTTAACCCCTTCCCTGCCAGTCACATTTATACAGTAATTAGTGCATATTTATAGCACCGATTGCAGTATAAATGTGAATGGCGCCAAAAATGTGTCAAAAGTGTCCGATGTGTCCGCCATAACGTTGCAGTCCCAATAAAAATCGCAGATCGCCGCCATTTCTAGTAAAAAAAAAAATTATACAGTAATTAGTGCATATTTATAGCACTGATTGCAGTATAAATGTGAATGGCGCCAAAAATGTGTCAAAAGTGTCCGACGTGTCCGCCATAACGTCGCAGTCCCAATAAAAATCGCAGATCGCCGCCATTTCTAGTAAAAAAAAAAAAAAAAATAATAATAATAATTCTGTCCCTTATTTTGTAGGCGCTATAACTTTTGCGCAAACCAGTCGCTTATTGCGATTTTTTTTTTTTTTACTAAAAATATGTAGAATACGTATCGGCCTAGACTGAGGATTAAAAAAAAACGTAAAAAAAAAAATTGAGCTATTTATTATAGCAACAAAGTAAAAATATTTTATTTTTTTCAAAATTGTCGCTCTATTTTTGTTTATAGCGCAAAAAATAAAAACCGCAGAGGTGATCAAATACCACCAAAAGAAAGCTCTATTTGTGGGGAAAAAAGGACGTTAATTTTGTTTGGGAGCCACGTCGCACGACCGCGCAATTGTCAGTTAAAGCGACGCAGTGCCGAATCGCAAAAAGTCCTCTGGTCAGGAAGGGGTTTAAGTGCCCAGTAAGGAAGTGGTTAAAGATGAATGGAGGATCTAATTGCTTCGGACTGACCGTGTAAAAGGGGCCCATGGCTGCTTTTACACTGATGCACTGCGGTTTACCCACAGCGCTGGTGCAACGCAGTGTACCTTTGGCTTTCCTGCACTTTGCAATAGACTCCTTTTATATTCTGCAGGTTTGGTGCACTTTCAGAAAGCTCACCAAACCCGCAAGTAATAACAGACGTCTATGGCTCAGTGAAGATAACCCGCAGGTGCACTGATCTGCATCTGCAGATCAGTTTGAAAGCAGCCCAGTAACCACTGCAGAACAGATTTGCCCATATATACACTGTGATTTTAGTAATAAACTGGCCTTAATTAACAGTAATCTATTCCAACCCAGAGCAGGCCACGGGCCACTGGTTGGGCACCCCTGATGTAGAGCCTAGTACAGGAAACTTTTAGATCACATTATTTTGTTGTTTTGACAAAACATAACAAATTCCTGAGACTGGATTTATCATAATGTACTGCTTGGTCACCAAGGCAAACCTGGAAGCACTAAACTTTTGTACAATTTCCATTTAGTTTTTTAGGCATGGGGCTCACTACAGTTCAAGAATGCGTTCTGCATTTTACTTTAACAAAATATCTACAGTGGAACCTTGGATTACGAGCATAATCTGGAGAATGCTTGTAATCCAAGGCACTTGCATATCAAAGTGAGTTTCCCCATAGAAGTCAATGGAAACAAAAATAATTAGTTCTGCATTGACTTCTATGACATGCAATACTGCCAGAGGTTGGGGCACCGCAGAGCCTCGGAAATACTCAGAAAGGCTCTGGGACAGCTCGGCTGAACTCGGAAAAAAATCAGAAAGGCTTGGGGATGGAGTTTTTCAGAGTTTTTCCAAATGGCTCATTAACCGTGTTACTCGCAATTCAATGTTTCACTGTATAGCCATTTTATTAATTTTAAATAGAGTAGGGAAGGGTCAAGACCCCTATCAGTTTTTTTTCCAGTCTATGTCCCATTAGTGAGATTTTTACCTTTATGTCTTGTCCCAGGGGTGTTTACTTAAGGCAGTGGGTCTGTGTGCAAGATCATAACTTGGTTCCCCTTCCTCAAGACTCACTACTGTGCTACTTTATGCTAAGGACATGTTCACAATAGAAATTTAGAAGTGTCCAGCATGTATGTAGCCAGAGCAGGTGACCCTGGCTGCAAACCATTTGTGTCCAGGCTCAGCCAGGGGCATTGATCATATGAAATCACTTGTATGAGCGGATCCTGCAATTTATTTGCCTCCAATAAACACCTGTGTCTCTAATGCATTTAGACTAAATACTATTTCTTGGTTTTACAAGGTTTTACTTTTTATTGTTTAGATTTATTTGTGGAGAATTATGAGGAAAAGTCTAGCTAGCACATCAACTAGCAGTAGTCTTGATGCTAAGGTGTGTAGCTGTACATATGTAATACATGTGTACAGTACAGCATATTGTTGGCACTGCACCTACTTCCTTCCAGAGGGTGGGTACAATTTCAGCATGCATCGATCTCCTTTGAGCTGCAGCAACAAGTAGCAGATGTAGCTGCAGCTCAAGAGATGGATGAAGAGGAGCGCTTCTCAAATCAAATTCCCAGTGTGTGCAGCTAGTGCATATTGGCCTGTCTCCCCCTTTGGGCCCATGTGCACTGCACACATTGGAGACAAGCCATCCTGTCCTGTAATGTCATTTTGTATAGAGAAATTCTCTACAAAATAATAGAAAACTTTCTTTGTATGATTGTCACCAGAACACATGTCCCCCATTGAAAGATTTACCATCACTTTTTGCTCTGGTGACAGTTGTACAATTTTGGTTGAAGTTTGAATTGACCTAACAGGGAAACAGAAAACCAATTCTAATTTCTTTCTTCTTAGGGTTTTTAATTCTTCCCTACTCTATTAAAAAAGTAAGTAAGGGTCTACTGTCCCGCCACCTACTCTTACTGTCCTGTCTACATAACCCGCCTTTCCACCTGATCTCGAATCACTACTGTCTTTCAGGCATTGAACTGCTCAGAAATTGACCTGTATAAACATTATACTTCCTCTAAGCTGAAGTTACAGGGAGACAGGTTAGCCTTCACCAATGATATCAAATTTTTTACAGATTTACAAACTACTCGCCAACTCCCCTTGCCTGAACTGTTTTGCTATTTGCAGGTTAAACATTATACTTCCTCTAAGCTGAAGTTACAGGGAGACAGGTTAGCCTTCACCCCTTTTCAATATAAGTGTTTAAGGGACCCGCACTCAGAGGGCCTAATTTCGCTCCTGTATACTACCTTTATATCTAAACTCTCCTCCACTCCACTTCCCTACGTCAAAGCCTAGGAGAGAGACTTAAGCATATGCTTAGAATTGCATGAATGGAATCAAATTTGGTGCATTACCAAATCCAGCTCTAAACAGGCTGCAGCGGCCAAGACCAATTATAAAGTTCCCCTCCACTGGCTTATGGTACCTACCAGACTAACCTGAGCATACCCGTCCAACCCTTCCTCTGTCTTTTGGGGCGGCATGGACTTGGGCTCCTATTAACATATTCGGTGGTCATGCCCCATGGCCCAAACGTTCTGGACCCAAATCTTTGACATCTTGCATAGGCTTCTGCAAAAATGTATACCCAATTATTGTGTCCCCATTGGAAGATTTCCCCTCTATTACTTTTCTGGGGACAACCCAGAATTTGGGATTTTATTTTATTTTCACTTTTACTGATAATGGTAAACAGAACAAATAGAGAGGCTAAATCTCCTTAATGGGGGCACAGACAGCAATCAAAACCTGACAGGTGTTTTAATCCCTCTCCACTCTATCCAATGCAAAAAAAAAAAACTTGGTCTTTAGTTATACTTTAAAGATTACTATTTCAAACACATTGATGTACTGTATTGCAAAAAAAAAGAAGAAAATTGATATTTCACTTGTCCAGTTGTTTAGTGATCACCTGATATGAGTCCAGTTTTTGAGTATTTGACTGGACAAGCATGGTAAAAAAAACGATTTGATCCACTGTTTGCGTGAGAATGCTTTTATTTTCCCACAGATATCTTCAATAGTTACTATAACATTAGAACTATATCTCTGTGCAAAAGTCTTTCAATATTGCTTTACTGGAAGTGCAAATGAACACTTAATTCTTGCAATAAAATGTATGTTCCCCTTGGTAAAAGCTTTAGTTTCCATTTACTTATTGACCCAATCAACAGGTCATGACCTCTACCTGGGGAACTTGAGTTAGTGGGTGTTAGTTTCCGTCAAGAAGTTGATTGTCAAAGGCGGATGCTTTTTTATTACAAAAACTCTGTAGTGTGTAACAGGATGGATTACTTGTCTTTTAAGTATGTTTTAGTGGAAATGCTGTACGCTTTCCATTGAGGATTTATGTTGCTATTAAGTAGGGTTTTAAATTCATTTAGGCACATTGATATTTTTTCTAGGCAAAGGTCATATAAAGTACATCTTTTGTGATAAAATTTAAATTATTGGTTGATTGAAACCTTGATTATCATTGTGAATAATAATAGGACTACAAATATATATTTATTAGTTGACATTACATTTTTGTATCCTATAATTATTAATTTATGAATGAAATGCTATTGTTAATGGTAAGCAGGAGTTGTTATTGGTGTTATTATTATTATTCAGGATTTATTTAGCAGCAACAGTTTGTGCAGTATTTTACAAAGTAAAGGGAGACAGTACAGTTGCAAAACAATTCAAGACAAGAGGGTTAGAAGGATCCTATTTTTTATAGCTTAGATACAGTTTAGTCACCTGTTACTTTGATAATGCTATTGCAATCACAAAGACTTCTGTAACTAGCTTAAGCCAGCCACAGATGGTACCTGTTGAACAGGCCAATATAAGATCCATCGATGGGCAGGCTGATTATACTCAAGTCAATCTATCGTTTGACTTGGGTACAAAAAGCATGTCGGATTTCTAGCACGCGACTATTGCCAGCGGCTCCCTGCGTCCACACGTCGAAGAATAAATGCAGTTTCCACTCCCTGAAATTTGTTCTTTTATGATATAAACTCAAAAGTCCCGGGTTGACTTGAACACCTCTTGTATGTAGATATAGTGAGTGCATAATGTTGCATAGAGGACAAACCTCAATGATAAAAAGGCAGACAAATCAATCTAAATCATGGATGTTGCATTTATTCATAGGAGTATACTATCAATAAATGTTGGAGCAAACGCCTTCATATTGGCTATAGATAAAAACATGTAAAATAAATACAATATCAGATTCAATGTCAAATCAGATTGAATTTTTATGACTTTATTTCTATTTGTTTTCACAGTCCTGATAACGCAGACACTGTAATTGTCCCAAAATGTGCTGGATATATATTTCTATTTCAATTATAAAATTTCATTATCAAAAATCATTTATCTGCCTCATTGAGGTATACCATTCTTACCTGGATTTCAGTGTTTACTACATCTACTTTGGTTTCAGTTTCTTCTCACCAACATACCAGTTTAAAATACGCTATTATGTAAAGTGAGCCACTTGCTATATTCAGTGACATGATGGATGTCTGGAAGTATATGTAGGGCTTACCCCCAAAGGAGCCATTGAATGTATTGGGGTCCTGTGCCCACGACTCTAAAAATAGCACCACACATTCTGAAACACCTGGCCAGGCAGGGAATATTTATTGCAGATGTATATGCAGTACCCCGGGAGAAAAAGAGATATGAAACAACAGAAATGATATGGAAAACCGTTAAACTACAGAAAGGAACTATTTGAAAATGAATAAACAGATATATGACTAAACTATAGCAAGGAATATATTGCAAATACTGTAGGTGAACAGTAGAAAGTTATATATTGTAAAAACAAGAAAAGGGGGTGAAGAGCAACTTCTCCTGATACTGGGGCAATCCTAAGTAAGAAGAATTATGCTACTCTAACAATTCAGTGAGTGAGTGAGTAACTTGTATAGCGCAAACAAATGCAAACTTAATTGCCTCAAGGCGCTTCCATCCAGAGTTGTACCGGTCCTTCAGAAGAGGTGGGTCTTTAGTTTTTTCCTAAAGGCCTGATGGTTTTCCTCCAAGCGGATGGTGGTGGGTAGAGCATTCCAGAGCCGTGGTCCTTGGACCAAAAATCTACGTTCTCCCTTCGATTTGTAGCGGAATTTGGGAATTTGGCAATTCAGTGGGCTGTAATATACTCTCTTCTGCTGGCCAGCTCATTGAGGCCCAACTGTTATGTCAAAGCTCTCAGGATAATGTCCCTTTAAGCACTGATGATGACACTGACTCTGTCCCTTTAAGCATTGATAATGCCACTGGCTCTGTGATACTTGCAGGCAACACTGTCCTTCTTTGGTCAAAATGTATTGTGGATTTGGCCAGTGGCCTCTCACTAACTTCTTTTGTTAGTAGATGTTCTCCCTTTGTATACTGTGTGAAACATAGTCAGTCTGTGTCTGCAGCATCCTTTCAACATTATTCAGGCAGCCGGCTCTACCAACATCTGTGGCTGCCACGGTGAGCAGTCTACCAGCAGCCAGATGTGCATACAGTCCTCTCAAAAACAGCCTCCACTCTTCATCTCCTCAGCCCAGGAAAACAGTATGGAACCACCTTTCCTCTTTGCTCCAGTGCCTTGTGGGATTTTCAATTTACTCCCTTCTGCTCACCAAGCCAGCTCAGTCTGTCAGAACTACAACTCCCACAATTCTTGCAGTCCACATCCTGTGTGCCTTCCTGTTGGGTAAAGGATGGACTCAACATTGGCTGTACACAACTCTACAATAAGAGCCTCCTCCTGTACTGTGCCTGTGTAAAATCTCCTCTGCTGGTGCAGACACAGAGTCCTTTTCCTGCTAGAGCTGCAGACTGGGCTACATACAGTAAATGGTTGATTTACTACAACTGGCGAGTCCAAAATCTGGCGCAGCTCTGCATAGAAACCAATCAGCTTTCCTTTTTTTTGTTCGTTAAAATTTATTTGAACAAGCTGATGTTAGAAGTTGATTGACTACCATGCACAGCTGCACCACATTCTGCACTCAGTTTTAGAAAATCAATCCTACTTAAAACAGAGCATGTGCACTACCTGCTAACACTGCTCTGCAAAATCACCAACTGCATTCAAAGGATGGACAGGAGGGGGAGTTAGAGAAGAGCAGGATCCACCAGGTTTTTTGCAGAATACAGAAATTGAATCCCATAGTGACCAAGTGAGTATTACTAGCATGTAATAAACCATTAACTGATAGTTTTTAACTCCTTGGAGCCAGCAGCTCCCAGCCCTTGAAGGACTTTAGAATGCCGGGAGGCGTGGTGGGGTTTATGATCATGTGACCTCCGTGTTTGGCTGTCAAGGCATCACATGATCGGATAGCTCCCGATCACCACTAGCTTTCTGTTAGCTGCTGGTAACTGTGAACTCACAGGACACATGCTCCTGACACAGTTGCCCACCTACAGTGAGGCCGCATACTTGCGTACGGCCGGCGCCAAGGGGTTAATGATGTGGGTTTAATGGCATTTTAAATGCAAAATTCAAAGGGCTGTGTACCATAGTTTAACATTTAGAAAATAACTATTTTGCAGCCTATTTGTGCCCACTTTTGGTTCAGAACACATAGTGGGTCCTGAGCACATGTGCATATATAAGCACCCAAATAATAATAATAATAATAATAATAATAATAATAATAATAACACTGCCTTGCAAGCAGGCCCTTGGGTAGTAATATATATAATATTCAGGTAAAGTTATCACTGTTATAACATAGATACAGAACCTTTGCGTATATCACAATTTTTCCATGTGTAAGAAAGCTTTGAAAGATACATTCTATCATACGAAGATAGTGATGTGTTTTTCGAGCCAGGTTTGGGATATGACAAATCAACTGGCTTAGCAGCATCTGAATAAATATTTGCATTTGTTTGCTAGAAGCACATTATGATCTCAGTAGAACCTTTAAAAGGACAGAGTGTCCTGTTGTGTAGTCAACTGGAAATACTTTTGGGTATATTGAAAAATTAGGAACTATAAGGCCTCATGCACACTGGACGTTTTTGGACGTTTTTACAGCAGCTGTTTTTGGCAGTAGACATTTTTTTCTACAGTCAATAAACTCTCCATCATGTTATCCTATGTGTCCATGCACACATTTGCTGTTTTTAGCAGTTTTGGGCAGTGGCGTTTTTGAGCAGTAAAAAAAACCCCAAAACTAGTGGGTTCTGAGAGACGTTTTTCAGCTGTAAAAACGCTCTAATGCTGATAAACATCAATGAACGCTCAAAAACGTCACTCACCAGCGTTTAACGTTTTTGATCCATTGAAAAAAAATATATATATTTTTTCTTCAACCAAAAAACGATAACGCGGAAAAACGCTAAAAAATGCTATTGCAAAAAACGTTGAAAAAACCTAAAAAAAAGTCAAAAAACTCACTGCAAAGCTACTGGTGTTTTTATAACGTTATTTTAACGTCCAGTGTGCATGAGGCCTAAGTAGGCTAGGGAGTATACAAGTCTAGGAGGATTAAAAAGATCAGTACTTTAGACCCCTTTCACACTGAGGAGTTTTTCAGGCGGTACAGCGCTCAAAATAGCACCTAAATAGCACCTGAAAAACTCCTGCCCAGCCCTCTCAATGTGAAAGCCCGAGGGCTTTCACACTGAGGCGATGCGCTGGCAGGAGAGAAAAAAATCTCCTGCAAGCAGCATCTTTGGAGCGCCTTCACCGCTCCTTCCCATTTAAAACAGTGGGAAACCGCGGTAATACCGCCCGCAATGCGGGCGGTATTAACCCTTTATCGCCCGCTAGCGGGGGTTAATACCGCACCGCTAGCGGCTGAATCCCGCGGCAATTCTGACGGTATAGCGCCGCTATTTTTAGCGGCGCTATACCACCACCGCGCCTCCCGCTCCAGTGTGAAAGGGGCCTTAGAAACAGTATGGTTTGGAAGTTTGTAAAGGAAGAGGGCATTGAAAAAAGAAGAAAGGGAGAGTAGGGGGTGGGAAGGGATGGAGGAAGGTGATAGGGTGAGAGCGAAAAAGGAAAAAGGGTCTGGGTTGGGTATGCGATCTAGTAGGATCTGTCATACCCCTCCGATATGCCTCATTTTTATGTAGATCATTAGCTTTCTACAACAGTTCTTGTAGAAGCACAATGAGGACACAGGCTAATCATTATTTTCAGTGTTTATTTTTTACTAAATTATGCTTTTTGCTTGTTTTTCCTGAATATGTCTTAAAATTCTTTGTAGATAATATGGAAAATAATTTCTCCAAAGGATGTTTCTACCTAATGTATGTGCCAATTTGTAAGGATGGAACTGCCATAAGGTAAATTTAGCTTTAAAGTGGAATTCCAAACAGAATTTTTTATTTTTTATTTTTGAGAAAATTGTGAAAGGTTTAAATCTCTATAAGTATCTTTTTTTTTTTTTTAACTTCACCAAGGAGATTTACGTTTATTTCCTCTCCCAAAGACAACTCTGTCACTAAAGCTGGCAGAGAGCTTTAAATTCAATCTGTAAATTCTAAAAGCAAACACACATCTATTTTAATCTAAGGTCCTGTTCACATCCGTATGTTAGTTAAGGTGCATGTTTGTTAGCCGCATTTTACATGTGTTATCATTGAACTGTATGTAGTGCATGTTTTGCTGGAAAGACTCAGGCTTTTTTTCAGGGGGAACTTGAGGGAACTGAGTTCCACCACCTCTGGCTCAGACCCTTTGGTGCCTGCTCACCACAATCACTTGTAAACACGGAAGTCTGGTTTCTGTGTGTACAAGTCACAGCTCTGCACTCTGTATGTAACCCCCTGAACTCTAAACTCTATATGTAATGCAGTCCTGGTATTTAATGCCCCTTTAAGACCCTTCTACTGTTTTTGAAATCTGAACGGGGTTGTGGTTGAGTTCCTGCACCTATTTTCTGAGAAAAAAAGCTCTGGGAAAGAGAAACTGTACACTGTAGAGAGCTTATATATCCCAAGTCGTTACACAGACAGCAATAAAACCTGAGAGGGTTGTAACTCTTCTCTACTTTATCAAAAACTAACAAGAATGTATCTTTCTAGTAATCTTCTGTCTATCCACAAACATTGGCCTCTGCACATTGGCAAGTGGTCATCCAAACCCTAATTATTCTTTAAGTCCCCTATATTTGTAAAATTGCACATTTACATGACAGTACAATTATGTTACGGTTTGTGGCTTTATTTTTATTGGGGTAGATTCAGATAGATCAGCGGATCTTTAGATCCGCGTAATCTATCTTATTTACGATCCGCCAGTGCAAGTTTTTGAGGCAAGTGCTGTATTCAGAAAGCACTTGCCTCTAAAGTTGCGCCGGCGGATCGTAAATCCCCCGGCGGAATTCAAATTCCGCGGCTAGGGGGAGTGTATTATTTAAAGGAGGCGCGTCCCCGCGCCGATCGTACTGCGCATGCGCCGGCCGCGATTTTTCCCAGTGCGCATGCTCCAAATGACGACGTCCATCCGTATTCGCGAACGACTTACGCAAACTACGTAAAAATTCAAAACTCGGCCATACTTAACATAGGATACGCCGCATATAGCAGGGGTAACTATCCGCCGGAAAAAGCCGAACGCAAACGACGTAAAAAAAAAAAAACGACGGGCGTTCGTTTCTGAATCTGCGGATCTCCTCATTTGCATATTCGTCGCAAGTAAAACACAAAACGCCACCTAGCGGCCAGCGGAAGATTGCAGCCTAAGATCCGACGGTGTAAGTCACTTACACCTGGCGGATCTTAGGGGGATCTATGCGTAACTGATTCTATGAATCAGTCGCATTGATCCGACCGTCGGATCTCAGAGATACGATGGCGTATCAGGAGATACGCCGTCGTATCTCTATCTGAATCTCCCCCATTGTGTATAACTATAGTTTTCTTCCATATTTTTCAACATTTTATTTGACAAATATGTTTCATTGATAAATTGGTTTTAGAGTTTACAACAGTCAATAAAAAGAAATGAGAGACTTGCGATAAGCATGTGATGAGTTTGCCACACATGGCTCGATTTTCTCATGGATGACAGAACATCATGGTGGGTTAGCTCAGGCAGGTTTAGGGTGTCATCCCTACTGCCGAAACATGACTGCATCTGAGAGGATGCAGTGATCTTTCGGGCAATAATTTTCCAACCAGGTCAGTTGATTTTATTAACTGATCTTTGTCAAGCCAGGTGGTGCTTGCAGGGTCACCCATGGCTTGAATTCTGTCTGACTCAGCAGAAGTTTGAGCCGTCTATGACCAGTAAGCACCAGTGGCGGCTGGTGGGTTTCTTTTTGGGGGGGGCGGCAAACAGCCACTCCCCCCCAGATGTCCGACGGCAGCTGCACTACCCCCCCCCCCAGTTAGCTGTCTGCCGGTCAGTCTGGCACTTACCCTATGAAGGTGGCCGGCAGTGGCTCCAGTGTCCTCTCCTCCAACATGGCGGACCCCATCTATCTGGTGGGTGGTGGGCTGCGGGCAGTGGCTCTGGTGTCCTCTCCTCATTTATGCATAGAATGCATGAAGGTAAAAACCTTCAGCCTTTAGGACCACTTGAAGGTGGCCACACACTGTACAAATTTCAGATGGTTCTTGAGAAACCCATCAAATTACGCTGCATGGGAGGCCCTATCAGCCCCCTCCCGCTAAACATGTGAATGAAAAATTGTTGGCCAGAAATGTGTTGGTCAACCGCTGTTTAGGTATTTTCACAGCTGGCGGGCAGGCTGCCAAAATACAATAGCTACAGCAGGCGATTCCTCCACCTGCACTGTGTGGCAAGGATGGAGGAACCTGTTCGATTTTTTTGTCATTTTGCCTAAAGATTGAAGAAAAAAAAAGAAAATTCATATGACCAGCCTTAACAATTTACTCTGGGTGGGTGGAAAATTATCAACCAAACAGTTAATACCCCCAAACAGATGTAGTTACTGTTCAGCAGCTCTATTATAATCAGGCAGCTGTGGGTGCCGTGACTACTGAATACAATAGAAGTCAGGGAAATGTCTCCACCGGATCCGCATGGATGTGAAAATGTATTATACATCCCACAGGGTCGTAACGACGTACATCACTTCTGCTGTTTTTTTTCCCTTCTTCCCCCCCCCCCCCCCCATTGCCTTCTGGGACCTGTGTGTGTGTCAGGAGACAACGGGACCATTCAGAAAACGATGCGTGATTCGCTCATGTGCAGTGGGAATCAGACTGTGAAGCCGCAAGGCTCCCTGGACAGGTAAGTGACCTTATATTAAAAGTCAGCAGCTTCAGTATTTGTAGCTGCTGACTTTAAAAAAAAATTCACCCAGGCTGGAACTCCGCTTTAAGAGAGAAGTATGGCCAAAGCTCTCGTGGCCATACTTCTATTGAGAGTCACAAGATGGAACTTTCTTTTGCTCTCCTGTGTCCCAGAATGTGATGAAGCTGCTTCAGACTGTGGAAAGATCCCGACCACATTGTCGGGATCCACCTAGCTCCCCGATTGACATTTGGCTCCACCTCTAAGCACATGGATGTGAACCCGAAGCCAACAGTGGCCACCCCAAGCCCAGCCTGATGCTCGAGCAATCTCTGGAGGAGGAGAGTGTAGAAGTGATCTGCATTCATTGTTCTCTGCTGCAAGCAGATGGAGAAATGATCAGTCAGCAGTCATGTGATCACTCAGTTCTCAGTCTTACAGTCAATATGGGACAGCTGTAGCATCCCAGTGATGATGTAGAATGTATTGTTTATTTACAAACAAAAGCCAAAAAATCCAAGCAAGTCATTATTGGAAAGCTCTGTATTAGGAATTAGGAGAACAACAGAGATAAGTGTGGGGCTTGGATAGGACCAGGGGCTTGGATGAGGGGAGGAGGAAATAATATTAAAACTTGAATTATTTTAATGATATTATTTGTAAGAAACATTTGGCAACATAGAACGTTTCAGCGTACAGGCGGCGTGCACAAAAACAGTTCTGGCTTGTGCTCTGCTCAGTGACCAGTAGAGGTCGCACTTGTGGCTTCTCAGGCTCAGAGCGGAGGAGCTCATCAATCAATGTACTCAGCGGCCATGTGATTCCAGTCACATGATGTTTTCATGTAACGCAGTTTACTAAGCCATTAGCTACACCTCTTAAAAGCTGATTGGCTGGCACAGATTATTGGCAAGAAGAGCCTGGTTGTACGCTAGCGGCGTGTTTCGGTTGCTAGGGTGAGCTGCGCACAACTCTTCCTGCGCTGGAAAGTCCACTGCGCTTGCGCGGCATTCAATCTGTGTCCTGCTGCAGAGAAGGCCGGGTATGTATTAAACTCTCCTGTGATCGTGAGTTTATTTTTGGAAGACATAAATAGTTATCAACTGTTACTTTTTAGGCTGTGCTATTAAACCTTAAAGGGGTTCATGTGTGTTTACTTTATAGCGGCGGTGCGTCCATAAAGGGCGCAAGAGCGGCGCCCCCCTCTCCTGTCACTCTCTAATTACCATAGATAGATTAATGCATTGTTACGTGTCACCTGATTGGCTGAAGCGATAGGCGCTGTGATTGGACGCCTATCAGGTGTCCAATCACAGCGCAGGACGAGAGGAGGAGCAGACGGACACCGCTCGCCGCCTGCCGCTGTCACCCGCTGCCCACCTGAGACTAGGTAAGTGCTGGGCAGACGACAGGGCACAGTGGCTGCGTTTGATGGGCACAGTGACTGCAATTGATGTTTTTTTTTTCTACAATTTTTCAGTTTGTCCCCCCCCCCCCCCCCCCAAAAAAAAATGTTTTTGGAGCACCAGCCGCCACTGATGGAAACCTAAAATGTGAATTTGTCATAATGGGTCCAAATTAAATGTCTTGGTATGCTGATGCCTTAAAGCGGAGTTCCACCTAAAAAATAATGGAACTTCTGCTTTTCGGATCCCCCCCCCCTCCAGTGTCACATTTGGCACCTTTCAGGGGGGAGGGGAGCAGATGTCTATCTAATGCAGGTATTTACGCCCACTTCCTGCGATAGATCATTGCAAATTCTGTGGCAATCTAGCTATGTCCCCTCGCCGTCTTCTGGGAGACACACAGGTCCCAGTAGACCGCAAGGACCAGTGAGGAGGCACATGCGCAGTAGGGAACCAGGCTGTAAAGCCGCAAGGCTTCATTTCCTGATTCCCTTACTGAAGATGCCGGTGCATTGCCATTAAATGTGATTTGCCATGAAATGTGATGGTCCGCCTCCATCACATCCCATTGGCTCACTCATGTCACGTGACATATAGAAACGTCATCAGTCTCAGCTAGGCTATCATAGGGAGAGATCTCCTCTCCCTGTGATAGGTGAAGCTGCACAGAGCTGGTATATACTGTTAGGAAGGAGAAGCCAGTGTGATATGCACAGCTCTGTGAGGAGCAGCCTGTGTGCAGTGAGTACATTGCTGGTGTAACAATGTATAGAAACAATGATCTCACACACATCTATAGGCTGCTCTCAGGCTGTGTGGCCAGCAGCACACACACACACACCATGGGCAGCCTGTATAATGGAGCAGCCTCCCATCTGCCTGCCCCCCTCTCCGCCCTTTGAAGAGCTGCACGGGGACTGACCTCCCTGGGTGCGCGAGTAAGCTACATTTACTACTACAGCTCCGTGCAGCTTCAGGTTCAGCACTCACTGCACACAGGCTGCTCCTCACAGAGCTGTGCATATCACACTGGCTTCTCCTTCGTAACAGTATATACCAGCTCCGTGCAGCTTCACCTATCACAGGGACAGGAGATCCTCTCCCTATAATAGCCTAGCTGAGACTGATGACGTGTCTATATGTCACATGACATGAGTGAGCCAATGGGATGTGATGGAGGCGGACCATCACATTTCATGGCAAATCACATTTCATGGCAATGCACCGGCGCCTCCACCCAGGAGCCGAGGGACAGGTCGGCTTCAGGTGAGGATATCGCAGGCGCCCTGGACAGGTAAGTGTTTTAATATTAAAAGTCAGCAGCTGCAGTATTTAAAAATTATATAATCCCCCTCTCCACCAAATGATTTGGACCAATTTACAAAGCAAGGTCCATAAAGAGATGAATAAGTGAGTTTGGGGTGGTGAAATTTGACTGGCCTGCACAGAGTCCTGACCTCAACCTGCTAGAACCTGTTAGAGCGGAGACTGCGAGCCAGGCCTTCTCGTCCAACATCAGTGCCTGACCTCACAAATGCGCTTCTAGAAGAAAGGTCAAACATTCCCTTAGACACACTCCTAAACCTTGTGGACAGCCTGTTCGTTTGGCGCTTCATTAACATGGGGTCACGATTCCTTTTAATACAACACGCCTACTTTGAATTAGGCGGCCCATTTACGCTACGCCGCCGTAACTTAGGGAGCAAGTGCTTTGTGAATACTGGTCTTGCCTCTCTATGTTACGTCAGCTTAGCGCATATGAGCTGCGCTACGCCCGCTCAAATATACGCCGCTCTACCTGAATCCGGGCCAGGTTTGCTAACACTCCCACACTCCTAAAACAAAAAAATAAATATTTGGCTTTTATAGACTTACAATTATGCAGCGACCTTATGCTTGCTTTTATGTGGTCATTTATGGCTTCTTATTTTCTCACAATGCAAATCTATCAGTCAGGACATGCAGTAAGGCTGGATTCACACCTATGCATTTTTAGTGCCTTTTGCATTTTACAGATTTGCACTACAGAACGTGCTCCATAGGAACCCATGTTAAATGGACTGTAGTGCAAATCTGCAAAATTCAAAAAGCATTAAAACTGCATAGATCCCATTTACGATAGTTTTAAATGTGTTTTCACACAATATTCACTTTATTTGATGGTTTTACTAGGTAAAATTATGACTTAAAGTGATTGTAAAGGTGTGTTGTGTTGTGTTATTTAAAAAAAATCATACTTGCCTGCTCTGTGCAAGGGTTTTGCACAGAGCAGCTCCGATCTTCCTTTTCTAGGGTGCCCCGGTGGCGCTCCTGGCCACTCCTCTTCATCGGGTGCCCCCACTGGGAGCCGCTTTCCGAAGGGGGCACCTGTGCGTAGGGCTCCCAAGTCCCACTTCTGCATCCATTGACACAGCAGGACTCGGCCCCATCCCCCCGCTCTCGTGTCACTGGATTTGATTGACTGACAGCAGCGGGAGCCAAATGGGTTCAGGTAGCAGCTGCAGCACAGAAGATTTTTTCACCTTAATGCCACTTTAATTCCCAGTTTGCTAAAAACTATCTTTGAACTTGGATGAGGAAAATGAAAAAATGCAGTCGTGCCATTTTCACACTGTGCTTTACCTAATAACTCTATATACGTAGAGCGTGGTCGGAATGCAATTTATTTGCAATTGTCTATTAACATATTATTTTTCAGTTTTGGCACCCGTGGTTGATTACCACTCAGCATAACTGCTGAATAAGCATTCTTCTTGCCAGTTTTCATAAATTCCACTTACGGGGCTGTACTAAATTGCATCAGATGTGCAGTGATCTGCATTATTGCTGTGCGGGCTACTGATAATAGACTAAGCATTTTGGATTTGTTTTCTACAAATTTCTATTTCACCGCTATCCATTGCTAAATTACAGGACAGCTATCTCAACTAATTAGTGAAAAGTCAGCTAGGCATTGCTCTCTGCTAATAGCTAGTATGATCTTTATGGGTTAAAAGAGTAACCTGCATATGTGAGAAGTTGTACATTTCTCCAGTAGTGGGTGCAGAGGAGATTGCTGCCAAATTCAAATCTGAATTGTAAATCTAAACATTTACAGCAATTAAATGGCACATCGTTTTATAAGAATTAATGATGTTTCCATCTTCATACAGCATATCAGAAGACAGCTCAGGGATGGCAGCATAACATTTTGCAAACTGGTATTTTTCTCCTTCACTGATGGGCACTGCTAGGCAGGACTGATAGGCATTGATGGGCAATAGTGAGGGGCACTGATGAGGCAGCACTGGTAGGTGACACTAATGAGGAGGCACTGGAGAGTACTGATTGGCAGTACTAGTGGGCACTGAAGAGCACTGTTGGGACTGCATTGATTATCAGTGTACATGTTACCTTTAGAGAAGCCGTCTCTGTTCTCCTCTTCTCATGCTGACAGGAGTGCCGATAACCTGCTTCTGTTGGTCACAGCTGATCACATGGTAAAGAGCCGCTGACTGGCTTTTTACCTCAATCTGTGATCAGCATTGTCCTCTGGGCACCATTTTGATAACAAGATCACTTACAATAGTTTGGCAGCGCCTATTTTATTTTTATTATTACAAAAAGAAAAAACATTTTCATTTAACAATAATCATATCACATTGTGTTAGAGAGGACACAGAATTATCCATTCGTATAGCCAGCTGGCCATAGCATTTTTGCATTAGTATTGTATATAAAGCTACAGTCTATACAGAAATAAAAATACATTTTATAGAATATATATAACTGAGTTAGTCATTTTTAAGTTGCTGTCTATTGAGCATGTCCTCTTTGTTTCTTGTCCTCCAGCTCCGTTCTCAGTCCTAAACTGGACCATCGGGCGGGGTAGGGGTGTCCTCCACCCCTAAACAGTGGGACAGGGATAGTAATGGTCATTTATTAACCATCGCTTAAATCTAGCCACTGCAGAGCAAAACATCACCACATCAAGGGCTAGATTCCGGTATCTGCGCGCATTATTACGGTGGCGCAGCGTATCGTATTTACGCTGCGCCGCCATAAGTTATAGAGGCAAGTGCTGTATTCACAAAGCACTTGCCTCCTAACTTACAGCGGCGTAGCGTAAATGGGGCCGGCGTAAGCGCGCCAAATTCAAATGAGGATTAGGGGAGCGTGTTTTATTTTAATTAATGTTGACCCCACGTATTTTACGTTTTTTACGAACAGGGCATGCGGCGTTCGTGAAAGAATCCCAGTGCGCATGCTCGAAATTCCGCCGCAAATCGTCATTGCTTTCAACGTGAACGTAAATGACGTCCAGCCCTATTCGCGAACGACTTGCGCAAACGACGTAAAAAATTCAAAATTCGAAGCGAGAACGACGTCCATACTTAACATTGGCTGCACCTCCTAATAGCAGGAGTAACTTTGCACCGAAAAAGCCTAACGTAAACGACATAACTAAATTGCGCCGGGCGTACGTACATTTGTGAATAGGCGTATCTAGGTCATTTGCATATTCTACGCCGAAAACAACGGAAGCGCCCCTAGCGGCCAGCGTAAAATTGCACACAATTATACGCCGCCATATTCAAGTTACGTCGGCGGAGGAAGACTATTTTTTCAACGTATCTGCCTTTGAGAATCGGCGTAAAGATACGACGGGGCAGATTTGGAATTATGGCGGCGTATCTGGAGATACGCCGCCGTATCTGGTTGCTGAATCTAGCCCCAAGTATATTGCTGTAGAGCAAGTCGGACATAAAGCATTAGTGCATCAGTGTATCCAGCTACCCATTCTGTCTGTCCGGCTATTAACCCTTGTGGGTAGACAGATAACTAAGTCCTACCACCAAGGATTCCATTTTGAACTAATTGTAAGGGGGCAAAACCAGGGACTTCCAGCCAGGGATTCTAGATATTTTCGAACTTCAGTGAACTACCTCAGTGTTTATATGTTAGTTGTTTCCTTAGAAGAGAGTCATTTATGGCAGTAACCCATTCTGCATATGTAGGAGGTAATACTGAGAGCCATTTTATGATGATGAGTGAGTTTTCTGATGAGTTTTCTGGCGATAAACAGAACTCTGAGAATGGCTGTGTAGGTGTGAGGCGTATATAGTTCCTCGTCCAACCACCCAAGTAGACAAAGCTTAAAGTCAACTTCAAATGTGAGATTCGATATTCTATAAATAGAGCTGATCACTGTAGACCAGTACCTTTGCAGTTTTGGACATTTCCAGAGCATGTATATAAGGTTACCATTGTCTACCAGACAACGAGGGCAAAATGGATCGTCTCTTCTGTGCCATTTGTGCAATTTATAGGGGGTACAATAAGTTCAGTGGATAATGAACACATGGGTACGTTTTTGGGAAGCTGAAAGTGACACCTTAAGTACATTCTCCAGTATGGTGGACCATTCCTCATCAGATATGTGGCCTATATTTTCCCCCCAACTAGCTCCCAAATCTATGTATTGATGCCATGAGACTTGACAGAGAGGCAAATGAGTCACCCAAAAAGGGGAGCGCGTCATCCTCATATAGGGCTAATTTATCTTCCACATCACCTTGTTTAAAACCACATATAGCCTGGATAATTTTAGTCACTACTTTTGACAGTCTCATGGTGAGGACTTTAGTAAGCAACTTGAAATCGGTATTTAGAAGGGAGATGGGCCTATAGGGTTCAGGGTGGACCAGCTCCTTCCCGGGCTTCAAGGCAGCACCTATTTACACACCAGCCCCCCCCCCCCCCCCATACATTTATTTTAATGTTTTTATGAACATAACATAGTTTTATAGCAGCAGGAAGGCTAAAGGGTCACTAAAGGAATTTTTTTTTTTTAGCTAAATAGCTTCCTTTACCTTACTGCAGTCCTGGTTTCATGTCCTCATTGTTCGTTTTTGCTCTGATGTTGCTGTAATTCTTCTCTGTTCTGGACACTTCCTGGTTGTCTGTTTCCTGATGACCACAGTATTGGGAGTTTCTAGTTTCGTTTTCCAAACCATCACTGCTCTATGGCTCTGTATAGCACAGAGGCAGGAAATAACATGCAAAAACGAAACTAGAAACTACAGGTACATTATATGATTGATTTTTATCTATTTTTAATAGTTTTTAAAAGGAATCCGTTAACTATTATGTCTCTATACCCTGTAAACAGTAATTTAAGCAAAAAAAATGTTTTCCTTTACAACTCCTTTAACATCAAGGGTGATCAAAGCGTTAAATGTGTGCCTAACGATGTTTAGTGTGTCCTGCTTTTAATTACATATCTTTATTTTTATCGCTGTTTTGCAGTGGTGAAATAAAGATATTGCTCCCTCTGTACAGAGCCCTGTGTTGATTGTGAACACAGAGCTCTGGGCTGTAATTGCATACAGCCGATCAGCAGGTCCTGACCATGAATCATTGGCTGGGACTTGCTGACAGGCTCCTGCTGTATACAATCACAGCGGGATCCGGTGGGTGGGCGGCCCTACATCTGGAAACAGGCAGTGATGTATGGATACATCTCTTTGCCTGTGCGGCTGCCCATCCGCAGTACATTGTGAGAGGGCGGTCCACAACTGGTTAACGTGTTCTTCCCTGAAAGTGTCTACCACTGGTCCATTCACACCAGCTCCAATAACACAGTCTAGGCCTCTGGGATGTATTTTTTTAAAGGATTTATTGCTTGAGGAAACTTTAACAAGAAAGGGATTAGGGCATGGGATGCTCCAAAACTATTAGTACTTGGCTGTTAGAGGCCAATATTCTCCTTAAGCATCTGGGAATAATGGACAGTCTAAGGCAGGGGTGCCCAACCAGTGGCCCGGGGGCCACATGTGGCCCGCGGAGACCTCTGATATGGCCCGCGACCTCCTGCTCTGGAATGGCTGGTTGGCAAGCCCAGATCGTAGGTCGCCGATCCGTCATCCCAGAACATCAGTGTTGTGAATGAAGTGATGCCAAATATGGGCATATCTGTTCTGCAGTGGTTACTGCGCTGCTTTGAAACTGATCCGCAGGTGTACCGCCTACCTCCAATACATAGTTACAGGTGAGGTTGAAAAAAGACACGAGTCCATCAAGTCCAACCTAGGTGTGTGATTATATGTCACTATTACATTGTCTATCCCTGTATGTTGCGGTTGTTCAGGTGCTTATCTAATAGTTTTTTTTAAACGATTGATGCCCCCCTGCCAAGACCACCGGGGAAGGGGCTTCCACATCCTTGCCAATCCACTAAAAGAAAAACAGAATTGGATCCTTTCCACTCTGCCTGGGCGGTTTGGAGCGTAGGGCCCATAGAAATTGCTCCCACGATCTATCTTTGCTCTATTGTATTTTGAATCAGATTTTATCTTGTAAAACCTTAATAAAATATTTTCTACTTTTGATATAAAATAACTTGTCTGGTTTCTATTTCGGCACCGTGATAATCCCCTCAATCTTTCCAATCCCTTTTCTTAACCAACCCAGGGATTTCAGCAAAACATTTTTTTTCCTTTACAACTCCTTTTAAGGGGTGGAGCGCAAAGCAGCACTTGTACGAGCTGACAGGCATAACGAGGGGGAAGAGAAGGAGAGCTGCAGATGACGGAGGCACGTAAACTGACCATATTGTCAGGGCTCAGCAGCCATGAGAAACTGTGGTCAGTTTACAGGGGAAAGTTCAGAACCAGGCAGGATCAGCCAGGTATTTTAGGTTATACAGGGGGGCAAATTACACAGCACAAGCACTGTACTGTTATTCGTGCATTAAGGGAACAGGATCCAAACACTTTTAAGGTAAATTGATTGAATTTTCCGACAATATTGTTTTCACTTGTTTTTCCAGATTGGGTTTCCAATCAATATCTGATCCAGTCAGACTAGAAAAGAGTGGGCTGTGATAAAAAGTGATATGTGATATTTACACCCTACTAAGAAGCAGAGAGATTAATGGGGGGGGGGGAGGGGGCATTTTTCGCTCATCTTAAAAATTTGGAATACAAAAAGGTATACAGTATTTAGGAATAAATTATTCATTTACATTAACAGTTTGGTTTTGATCCTCAGGCTCATGGAAGAGAAGAAGAAACACTGGGTTGAAGAGTTATTTGCACCACGTTTTACTGCACAAGATTTGTTCTTTGAGACTTTTGAACCAGATCTTCTGCTGTCAGAAAAGTTGGCCAAGGAGAGAGCCAAGACAGTAAAGGTGATCTACCAGGCTGCGCTTGATGAACTTCAAGAAGATGAAAAACAGAAACGAAAAGATAAATTATCTAAACTGATCATTCGAGATTACGAGTCTTCTGCCCAGAAAACACCTGCAACAGCCCAATATACTACCTGTGCATCCTGTCAAAAATTAAACGGCAGTTCTGCTACCACTGCAGGGGGTGACAATAACAGATGTATCTGGAGTGAGCAAGAAATAAACCTTTTAAGACATGAAATGAGTAAAAATCATAGCGAGGGAACTCGGCTAAAACTTCAGCTTGAAGCTTGCAAGCTTGCGCTGTCTGAACTAAAAGACAAACAAAAGAAGACGGAACAGGAGTTAGAGACTGCCAAAGCTGAGCTGGCTGCATCAAAACGGTACACTGAATGTAAAAGCGTTTTTCTAAAGCAGATGCAGAAAGATGGCTTGAAAAAAGATGCAGAAATTGTGTTTTTGAAAAAAGATTTGCAAGATAAAGCTGGAATGCTACAGAAACTTGCAAGCAGTTTCCATAAAGCCAGAAAGGAGATGCAGGATCTGCAGCTGCAAAATAATGACATGGAGTATGAGTTAAAGACTTTAAGACGGCAAAAAGGACTGGAAAATATATTTGCTGTGGAGAACATGAAACTGCAGTTTAGTAGGAAAGTAAATAAGTTACGCGAGGAAATAGAATCCGTTAAAGCAGAAAGAGAAAAACAAAGGCTTCATATTTCTACAGATGATTTTGCCTTAAAGTGAACCTTTCTGTAAATTTCATACTTAATCCCCAGCCTGTACTTGGCCCTTTCCGGCACCTATACTTTTACCACTATATCCCCATTGCCACCTTCTTCTTAGATCCCATACACACTATTTTCTGCAGATTTTTGTCTTCAGATTTACAAAGACCATGCATGTAGTGCAAGGGCCTGCCTGATTGCATACAAATTGAAACTCTTAAGGTGGGACCTCATGTTATATGGTTTTGGTAAATCTGAAGACAAAAATCTGTGGGGTCTTATACTTACCTAGTATTGTCAACAGTTGCATACAAAGGCTTAGTTTACACTTGAGGCTGAGGGGCGGTAAAAACATGCAGTTGAAGGGGTTGTAAAGGTTTGTTTTTTATTTTCTAAATAGGTTCCTTTAAGCTAGTGTATTGTTGGTTCACTTACCTTTTCCTTTGATTTCCCTTCTAAATGTTTTTTTTTTTCTTTGTCTGAATTTCTCACTTCCTGTTTCTCCTCAGTAAGCTGTTCTGACTGACTTTCCACCGCTCGGATGGAAAGCTTACTGAGGAGAAACGGAAAGTGAGAAATTCAGACAAAGGGAAAAAAAACCTTTAGAAGGGAAATCGAAGGAAAAGGCAAGTGAACCAACAATGCACTAGCCTAAAGGAACCTATTTAGAAAATTAAAAAACAAACCTTTACAACCCATCACGTTTTTTACATCTCCCAACCACACAGGTAACCGAAAAGAGACACATGCAGCAGAACAAATTATCCCCGCTGTCACATAACAACGCAACCCATTTCAGTGATTGGAGCCACATCAAAACTGCGTGCGGTTGCGGCACAGTGGTGCATGCTTGTAGGGTTAAAACAGGCAGTGACAAGGCGATGTAAAGCATCATCATGACTATGGACATTATGTAGCAGTGAGTGCTGGAGTTCCACTTTAGCATATAACATGTATCTCCTGCAGTATTTTCTTCATATAGTTTCTGGTGGTGGTTTTTAACAGAACTTTTAATTCTGACATGTAAACTGGCACAATGGCAATTTTTATATAAAATACATTGTATACAATGTTTTTGGAAGTTTTGGATAGTTCATCAGGATATTTGAATAATTGTACTCCTTTGTTTAGAAAATAAAAAACAAATCTTTACAACCCCTTTAAAGGGGAGTTCCAGCCAATATTTATGTTTATTAAAAGTCAGCAGCTACAAAAAGTGTAGCTGCTGGCTTTTAATAAACATACACTTACCTGCTGCAGTGTTCCAGCGACGCGCCGGCCGGGGCTCCGCTCCTCTCTCCCCCCCCCCTCCCCGGCCGGCGTCTTCATTGTCACTGTGGGCACCCGGCCGTGACAGCTTTCGGCTTCACGGCCGGGCACCCACTGCGCATGCGCGAGCGGCACTGCGCATGCGCGGCCCAGCGCTGCTTGATTGGACAGGCGATCGCCTAGGACCTGTCACGTGTCCTAGGCGATCGCCTACAGGGAGGGGCTGCCAAAAGGCGATTAAGCTTAATCGCCTTTGCAGCCCCTCGGCGGAAGGAGGAAGTGGGACAGGAAGTCCCCTTCTCCTGAAGCCCCCACTCCCCCCCCCCCCAAAAAAAATTACATGCCAAATGTGGCATGTGAGGAGTGGGATAAGCGGAAGTTCCATTTTTGGGTGGAACTCCGCTTTAAATAGGTTTCTTTAAGCTAGTGCATTGTTGGTTCACTTACCTTTTCCTTCGATTTCCCTTCTAAATGTTTTTTTTCTTTGTCTGAATTTCTCACTTCCTGTTCCTCCTCAGTAAGCTGTTCTGGCTGACTATCCTCCAGTCAGATGATGGGGGCAATCTTACTGAGGAGAAACAGAAAGTGAGAAATTCAGACAAAGAAAAAAACATTTAAAAGGGAAGTCAAAGGAAAAGGTAAGTGAACCAACAATGCACTAGCTTAAAGGAACCTATTTAGAAAATAAAAAATTAACCTTTACAACCCCTTTATGACTGAACTCCAGACGGACCACTATAGTGTCATTTTGACGTAGCTTCCCGCTGATAAAAGTTTTCTTGCGGCGAATACGCCAGAGAGACCACTTTTATCGGAAAGCGTACCGCCTGCTGAAGAAGAGTTTACTGGAGTTATGGTAGCTAGCTGCTGCCATGATGATATCCCTCTTCAAAGAGCCGCCGTATAATGATGGCGGGCACTCCGGAAGTTGTTAAAGCAGACCTTCAGTAATTTTTTCAACTTTCCACCGAATAAATCTTCTGCCCTTCTTTTTTTTTTTCTTTTTTTTAACTTTGGATAGTAAAATATTTTTCTCTTTCGTTCATGGACGGACACAGCAGTAATCTTGACAAAGTGGGTATTAGCCTTCATTCCAGAGTGACTAGGCAGAAACTTGTAGAAAGTGTTAAACACATCACACTCCATACAGTACCGCCCAGGGGGCGGTCCCTCTGAGTATAACCCCTCTCTCTGCATCTTGCAGGCCCAGTTTTTTTTCTGCCTAGCAAAGGAGAAGGACATGGCTCCCTTCTGGCCCATAGGCCTGGAGGTGTATTTCTAAGTTGAATTCTTCATTTTTTTGGTTCCTGTGATCAACTGCCGACTGGGTGACAGGCTGGATCCCAGATCCTTGTAGTCTGCCCCCCCCCCCCAGTTTCAGCCATCGAGCGTGTGCCGACCTCGGCTACGCACTGGGTCGTCCACGACATGCCCGTCACTCTACGGGTGGCCGGTGAGCTACACGCTCCAGGGTACGCATTTGACCGGTCTATATGGCAGAGTCACAGCGTGCCGGGCCGATAGTCGCCTCCGTAACCGCGCAGAAGATGGCCTGTCTGGGATGCTTCCAGCATAATCCACGCAGGAAGGGTAAGTAGTATTCCTCTGCTTCGGCAGGAGGACATAGCTGGACATTCCCGGGGAGGTTGAGTCGGGGGTTCTATCCTTTTCTTTCCTCCTCCCTCCTCCCTGGGCTCTGTGAGCTAGGCTGGCTGCTGGGGCCGGGGGTTCACCTGGGGGCTCCATCTGTGGTGGGAACTGCGCTGTACATCCGCTTACGGGGTGCTAGTGAGCTGCCATTGAGAGTGTCAGTTTTGCTTGCCTGTGTGTTCTCCCTCCATGCTGTCGGTAGCCATTTTGGCGGCACCCGGCGCCCTGTTTGGCCTCTATCTGCCGCTCAGCAGCCATTTGCTTGTGGTCCGTGCTGTGTTTGGCCTCTACCTGCGGCCATTTGCTTGTGGTCCGCACTGTGGTTGGCCTCCATCTGCCTCTCGGCGGCCATTTTCTTGTGGTCGGCACTGTGGTTGGCCTCCATCTGCCGCTAGGCGGCCATTTTTTTTGTGGCCTGCTGCGTTTTTGGCTCTGCCATTTTCTCGCAGTCCAAGCTGTTTTCACAGTACGGTTGTTTGTCGGCCATTTTGCGGTGGTTTTTGGCCTCTCGAGAAGCATTTAAACGACGCGAGTTTGCAGACACGCTGTGGAGTGGTCAGACTGACGCAGGCAGCTGCAAGGAGAAACAGCTCAAGTAGGAAGTGGACGGCAGCTGTGCAGTACTGTTCCAGGGTGGTGAGTCCTCTGGGGGGGGAGCCCCTTGTCTCCGTGGCAGCTAGGAGGGTGGGTTGTTGTACCTTGCCTTGGAGTCCCTGTGGGTGTCAGGCGTGTGGGTCAGCATGGCGTCAGAAGCAGATGCCTTTTCCCCCCTGAAACACCTGAGTTAGCAATTTATGCCCCTGCACCCGATGTATCGGTGAACGCTATGTCGGCCACCCTGGAGTCTTTTGTTGTCGAGGTGGAAGCGGCGCGTGGAAACACGAGGGGTAAAAAGCGCCCCCTCCCCTGCCATCTTCTGGGGACAACTCTGATGCAGAGCAGGGTCCAGCTACGGCTCATGACCCTGGCTCTGATGTATCTGTATGTGGACCAAGACCGGTCAGACAGTGAGGGTGACTCCATGCGAAAAGGCTCTGGTAGGTGACCTTATCACCGCAGTGTGAGATATTCTAAAGATAGAGGAGTCTGCAGAAGCAACAGAGGCGTTGGTCCCATTTCGGGTTTTCTCCCTGTGGAAAAGCTGCAGACTCTTTGGGCTGCGGTGCGGCAGTTGACATCCCAAAGATGGTCGTCTCTCCGCTTTTGCATGCGAGTCTGTCCAGATGGGACAAGTGCACATCGTCCCTGGATTGTCAAATCCAGATGAGTCACCCAGTCAGGACCTTCCTGGTTTGGTGGCTGACATCACCAGCACTTCTGTCCAGGAAATCGTTCCTTCCTTTTCACTGGATGGTGATCACAACAGACGCCAGCCTTGCCAGTTGGGGGGGGGGGGGGAAGTCTGGGGTGTTCAGTTGGGCCAGGGTCGCTGGACTCTGAAGGAATCCTGCCTGCCGATCATCATGTCATGGAACTTCGGGGGATTTGGCTTTGCCTCTGCACGTGGTCTGAGAGGCTACAGGGACACCCAGTCAGGATCCAGTCTGACAACGCCACAGCAGTGGCGTATGTCAACCATCATGGAGGAACAAGAAGCTCGGCTGGCTGGTCCCAAAAAGGGCCTGACAGTCTCGTCGGCCACCATCTCGAGGTGGATCCGACAGATCGTGATTCAGTCTTATGCCTTAAAGGGTCGGGTGCCCCCCTTTCCTGTCACTGTGCATTCGACCAGGGCAATGGGTGCCTCTTGGGCTTTCTGACATCAAGCGTCTGTTTCCCAGGTGTGTAAGGATGCGACTTGGTCGTCCGTGCACACTTTCACTAAATTTTACAAGGTTGATGTGCGTGCATCTTCGGATGCTTCTTTCGGCCGCAAAGTTTTGCAGGCGGCTGTTTAGAGTTGCAACTCCTCCATTGAGGAGCTCTGTTTTGTTTTGGGGTGAAGTTTGTTTTGATGCTGTTCCCACCCCTCGTTTTTTGACACTGCTTTGGGACATCCCACTTTGTCAAGATTACTGCTGTGTCCGTCCTTGAACGAAAGAGAAAATAGGATTTTTGTACTCACCGTAAAATCCTTTTCTCTGAGTTCATGGATGGACACAGCACCCACCCCTCCGTTTTAAGTTTGTACTGCTTTTTGATGAACTGAGCTGCAAGATGCAGAGAGAGGGGGTTATACCCAGAGGGACCGCCCCCTGGGCTGTACTGTATGGAGTGTGATGTGTTTAACACTTTCTACAAGTTTCTGCCTAGTCAAGGCTAATACCCGCTTTGTCAAGATTACTGCTGGGTCCGTCCATGAACTCTGAGAAAAGGATTTTACGGTGAGTACAAAAATCCAATTTTTTTTCCTGCCGTAAATACCTTATACAGCCCACCCCTATTTCTTGCCTGATAATAAGCCTAGACTTATGACATCATGTACAGCTCTCTCACTCTCCTGAGAGTTTGCTACTAAAGGAGGGTGGATGAGTCATAAGAGGGCCAATCAGAGCTGGATGACGGCGGAGATAACAGGAGACTGCAGCGATCCATGTGTATTTATCCAGAGAAGAGAAATGTGCAGGCAAGTAGAGGTGTGTGTGTATATGTATGTATGTATATATATATAGTGTGTGTCTGTGTAAATCCAGGAAGTGAACAGGCACCAGCCTCGGCTGCCCACAGTTAAAATGGCTGCAGCATATTTGGCAGGTTCAGAATCACTGTATATAAAAAAATAATATGCAAAGTGGTTGGAGGGAAGCTTCAAAATGGCAAAGATGTTTTTATTACAGATTATATGAGCAGACTGCAGTTCCTTTTTAAGAATACCAGTTGGTAAGTGTACAGGCAGACTTGTCTTGGTACTCCACTTTTTCACTGCCTTCTGTCCCTGATGAGTACAGATTTTCAATTACCTATTTTTCATTGCAGCAAAGTATGTAGTGAATCCAGCCAGGAGACATAATGCATACCTCCCAACTGTCCTTCATTTGGAACCAAATCCCTCTGTCAGTTTTGGTGCATAGAATGTCTCCAAAAATGTAATTTCCTATTGGTGTGATTGGCTCACAGATTTTTCTCAGCAGTCTGCGCTAAGATACAAGGTAAACATTAGGCACCCCAAGCCTAAGAACTGTTGGTTTTGGTGAGATACTCACAGGGCCGGCGCTAGCAATAGGCGGGTCAAGCGGCCGCCTAGAGCGCCAGGGTAGGGGAGGCGGCAAAATCCGGATCCCCAGCCACTTGGGGGGATTCAGATTATTAAAAAAACGGCATTTTTTTTAAATACATGCTTTATGGCGGATTGACGCCAGCCGCCAGGCTAGGGGCGGTTGCGCCTGTGACTACATGCCGAGCCTGCAGTGCCGCCCTAGTAGCGGCGGCAGTGAGGAGATGAGGGGAGAGAGCCGTGACGAGGAGCAGCCGGCCGGAAGTGCCGCATGCCCGGTGGAGCGGATAAGATGGAAGCCCTGCATATACTTTAACTATGGCGGGCTTGCCGCGATATCCGCTCCCCCTCCTCCTGGGTGCCCGGGATCTGGTGTCACACCCGGGGAACGGCCCAGATTTCAGTGCGGAGAGCCGGCGGGAGGAGGAGACAAGAGCCGAGCTGAAGGAGAGAGGCGCCGGGCTACACAGGAAGGAAGCTTCCCCGACCACAGACAACACGGCTCTGCCTGATCCTCTCACTGCATCCCCCGGACTTCTACCAGCAGCAGTGGCAACCACTTCTCACCCTCCCTGTCTGCCTGCTCCTCCCTCCTTCCCACCGCCTTCATCTCCATCCTCCCTCCCTCCCTCCTTCCATCTCCATCCCTCCCTCCTTCCATCTCTATACAGAGCCCCTTCCTCCTTCCATCTCCATCCTTCCATCTCTACACAGAGCCCCATCCTCCCTCCCTCCATCTCCATCCTTCCATCTCCATACAGAGCCCCATCCTTCCATCTCTCCCTCTATCCTTCCATCTCCATACAGAGCCCCATCCTTCCATCTTTCCCTCTATCCTTCCGTCTCTATACAGACCCCATCCTTCCATCCCTCCATCCTTCCATCTTTATGCAGAGCCCCATCTTTCCATCTCTCCCTCTATCCTTCCGTCTCTATACAGACCCCATCCTTCCATCCCTCTATCCTTCCCTCTCCATCCTTCCATTTCCATCTCTCCCTCCCTGCATCATTCAATCTCCATCCATCCCTCCCTCCCTCCATCCTTTAATCTCTATACAGAGCCCCATCCTTCCATCTCTCCCTCCATCCTTTCATCCCAATCTCTCCCTCCATCCTTCAATCTCTGTATAGAGCCCCATCCTTCCATCCTTACCTCGATTCTTCCATCTCCATCCCTCCCTCCCTTCATACATCTCCATCCTTCCCTCCATCTTTCCATCTCCATCCCTCCATCTTTCTCTATACAGAGCCCCAGCCTTCCACTCTCTATCCTCCCATCTCTATACAGAGTCCCATCCTTCCATCCCTCCATCCTTCCATCTCTATACAGAGCCACATCCTCCCATCTCTCCCTCCATCCTTCTATCTCCATTCCTCCCTCCTTCCTTCCATCCCTCCATCTCTGTACAGAACCCCATCCTTCCATCTCCATCCCTCCCTCCTTCCATCTCCCTCCCTCCTTCCATCTCCATCCCTCCCTCCTTCCATCTCCATCCCTCCCTCCTTCCATCTCCATCCCTCCCTCCTTCCATCTCCATCCCTCACTCCTTCCTTCCATCCCTCACTCCTTCCTTCCATCCCTCCATCTCTGTACAGAGCCCCATCCCTCCATCGCAACTCTTTTGGAGTAAAGTAATCACCAGCCGCTGGCTCAGGTATAGTGAAAACACAGGCAGCAATAAAACATTGACTCTGCTTTTAAGTTAATAGTGCATTGCACTGTGTACAGAGGGGGACACAGACGTGCAGGGGGGTACTGATATGTGGGGGGCAGGCGTGCAGGGGGGGACAGATATGTGTGTGGGGGGACAAACGCGCAGGGGGGTACTGATATGTGTGTGGGGTGGACAGATATGTGTGTGGGGGGCAGGCGTGCAGGGGGGTACTGATATGTGTGGGGGGGGGGGGAGACATGCAGGGGGGTAATATGTGTGTGGGGGGGGGGGGGGACAGATGTGCAGGGGGTTACTGATATGTGTGTGCGGGTGACGGATGGACAGATATGTGTGTGGGCGGAGGACAGGTTTGCAGGAGGGTACAGAGGGGGAACATGTATGTGTGGGAGGGGGGGCAGATGTGCAGGGGGTACAGAGGGGGAACAGATATCTGTGTGTGTGCAGGGGGTACAGAGGGGGTGATGATCTGAGACCTGAAAATACAGGAATTGGGGCAATTTGAGGTGTGTAAGTTCAAGTCCACCTTTGTAAAAAAAAATGCAGATCTTTTTGCAGATACAAAAATGTGCATTTATTATTGTTTCTAGTAAGAACCTGTAAAGCATTGTCAGCGTATCTGTCTGCTTGTACAGACAGGCAGACTGTGGACCACGGCTGGCATGAGGAAGCGAGCTGGTGCCATCCACTTTTTGTCTTCGGGCCGTGTCCATGTGCAAGCCTGTGTACCACGGCTTTTTAGTGAGGGGGCAGGGCGTGCGTGGGGGGGGGGGGGGCGCAAAATTAGGTATCGCCTAGGCCGGGTGTCAAAACTCCTTGCACCAGCCCTGGATACTCAACAAGTACTTCCAAAGGGATGCAGACACTGCAGCTTGTCTCATGAGAGCACAGAGTGCACCAGGTGGTTTTATATTGCACCAGCCCCTCCCATTCAGAATTAGTAATCAAAAGACATAGTGCAACAAACAGGTATTTCTAAAGAGGAGAAACAGACAGGAGCCTGCAACAAACTTTATTAACTCAATCCCTAGCGTTCCTTTAGGTGGGCTATTATGCCCGGGGCAGGAAGATCTTACTGATAACATGACCTCTTTGATTGGATCCTAATCATGTGACCACTGTGAGAGCCAATCTCACCTGTTCTCAATCATTACTAGAGACAGGGAGCTGTCCTTGGAAGTTTAATCTCTATGCTGGGAGTGCGCTCTCTGCTCTCAGCACGGAAACCTCTACTGTCCATTTGATTAATATTTATTTACTACACTTATATAGTGCCGTCAATTTACGCAGCACTTTACATATACAATATATATTGTACATTCATATCAGTCCCTGCCCACAAAGAGCTTACACTCTAAGGTCCCTAACTCACATTCATAAGTACACATACTAGGGCCAATTTAGACAGCAGCCAATTAACATTCCAGCATATCTTTGGTGTGCGGGAGGAAACCAGTGTACCCAGAGGAAATACACTGTGCAAGATCTTATCTGTAACATGCAAACTCCAGGTAGGTAGTGCCATGTTTGGGATTCAAAACGATTACTGAGTGCTGCTAGGTTAAAGTGCTAACCACTTAGCCACTGTGATGCCCCATATGTGCAGCATGTGGGTATTAAAGTGGAACCAAACCCTCCTATTCTATTCAGCCAAGGAAGCTTCTATCTTAAGCCTCGTACACGTGAGCGGTATTCCTGTCGGAAAAACTGCGATGAGAGCTTTTGGCCAGGAATCCCGGCCGTATGTATGCTCCATCGCAGTTTTTCAGATGGGAAAACTGCCAAAAAAAAAAAAGAGAGCAGGATCTCCTTTTTTTTTTTTTTTTCCATCAGGAAAAAATCCTAGCAGGAAAACTGTTCGTCTCTATGCTTTTCTGACTAGTAAAAAAAACTGTGCATTGGCGGAATCAATTTGCATGCTTGGAAGCATAGAACTTAATTTTCTCGGCTCGTCATAGTCTTTTACGTCACCGCGTTCTTGGCAGTCAAAAGTTCACCGGACTTTTGTGTGACCGTGTGTATGCAAGACAGGCTTGAGAGGAATTCTGTCGGGAAAACCATCGATTATATATTTTGTTTTTTTCAACAGGAAAAACGGCCGTGTGTACAGGGCATCAGTCTCTGTTTGATCTGCAGTTGTCATATAACTGCACATGTGATCAGTTATGTCTCCAGCCATTTGATGGTTTGACAGTTTAGTTGAGAACACAAGTAAGGGCCCTTTCACACTGGTGCGTTTTTGACATGCTCATGCACATGCTCAGTTCCGTGGCCGCCATCTTGCTACACCCCATACTCCTGCACAGTAATGATAGTGAGAAGGGGGCAAGCGGACATATTGTTACACCCACCAGAGTTTTAGACTTCAGTTATTTTAAACACAAAACGGATACTGTATTTAAGCACATAAGCTCCGTTTTGTGTTGAAAATAACTGTGAAATCTAAAACTCCGGTGGGTGTAACAAGATGTCCGCTTGCCCCCTTCTCACTCTCATCACTGTGCAGGAGTGTGGGTGTAGAAAGATGGCGGCGAGGCTCTGCAATGACTACTGGGAGCAATGAGAAAAGCTCCCAGGAAGGATATGACGCACTACCTGCAGAATACCTGAGGACGAGGTTTTCAATAGGGAAAGTTCTGGTGACCTGGGGGTCACCAAAGGTTTCCATTAATTTGCAGAGATTTCCTTTTGGCTATGGGACAGGAAGTGAAGGTAAATCTCCCCAATGGGACATAGGTGACGAAAATAAAATCTGACGGGGGTTATTCCCTTATTCAATCCAAAAATGAAAAGTTTTGCCTATAGTTCTACTTTAATCCTTGTAAATTGTATTAGTAAGACCCCTTTCACACCGAGTTGCTCGCAGCATTAGCGGTAAAGTGCCGCTAGTTTTAGTCTTTTTATTTGGCCGCTACGGGGAGTTATTAACCCCTGCTAGCGGCTGAAGAAAGGGTTAAATGCACCCGTGTAGTGCCACTGCTGAAGCGATGCCCATTCATTTCAATGTGCAGAGGGCGGTTTAGGAGTGGTGTATACACAATTGCAAAGATGCTTCTTGCAGGACGTTTTTTAACAGCGCCTGAGTACTTGGGCTTTCACATTGAGGTGGACATTTAACCTTTTAGCGCCTGAAAAATGCCTCAGTGTGAAAGGGGTCTAAAGGCATAGCAGGAGTGTGCCCTGTGCCTATACATTCTGTGCTATAATGTGTCCCTCCTTCCCATGTCACAAAATTTAAAGGTATGCCTGATGTATGATCACCTCTTTACAGAGGTTCCAGATATATAGACCAGGCAATCTACCTCATGGCCGATAGATTCCATTCACACCAAACTGCTATCTTGGTGTGCAAAAAAAAAAAGACAGGTTGCATCTTTATGCAAAATGTTACAATGTACTAAAATGCATTGCAATACACAGTGGTACAGAGTTAAATCAAATGTAATTTTGTGAAATGCATGTATAACAAAGCATCAACCCTACATAGAGCTGCAAGATTAATCATTAGAAAATTGCAATCTCGATTTAACCCCCTTACGATCTTAATCTGGCATTTCCACAATTGCAGAGCTGTTTTCTGCTCACTCACAGCGGTCAAAAAGAAAAAGCCTCTGGCAAATGTTAATCAACATTTCTCAGAACTGAGGCAGGCAGATCCCCGTCCTGTCACTGCGGGGAACGATCACGGGTGGCCCGGTGGACATCAAGTCTGCCGGACCTGCTGATTGGCTCCCCCGCTGGCCAATGGGAGCACACGTGCGCCCACAAAAGTGAGTTCCTGCACCGAAGTACAGCTACGGCGATTTGTGGGAATGAGCCATCTTGCCACAGTATAATTATGGCGGCTGGTCAGGAAGCAGTTAAAGACTAAGCATTTTTCTGACACTTATTAAAATCCGTATTTTCTGCTAGAAAATTACTTGGAACCCCTCAAACATTATTTATGTAATTTTTTTTTTATTTTTTTTAGCAAAGACCCTGGTGAATAAAATGACAGTCGTTGCAATATTTATTGTCAGAAAGGGGGGTGAATGGCAAATAAATGCTAATAATTTAATAATAATGTTCTAAATTCATGTAATTAACTTTATGTATTGTTGTGCTCAGATGAACTAATTGTCCTTCTCTACACACCCCTGAAGAAGGTTACCCCGAAACGCATTGGGTGTAAAGAAGGTTTTCATGTATTTACCTATATGGTGACAATCTTTGGAACTGCATATTTTAAGTCAATATTTCATTTTTTTTATAAATATGTAAAATTGTGAATAAAAACACTTTTTTTTTTTTACCTCAATATCCCGTATATTTGGAATTAATACTATCAGTGCCTTAAAAGTCCACCCAGGGGAACTCTTTTTTCTTTTCCAATATTTATTGTCACACTGTATTTGCGCAGCAATCTTTCAAATGCAATTTTCTAGGAAAAAAATATAGTTCAATTAATTAAAAATAAACAAAACCGCAAAGATAGCCTAATTTTTTTTGTATAATGTGAAAGATGATGTTATGCCGAGAATCGTGATCTTTATTCTAAACAAAAAAGTTGTAATTCAAATTTTTTCTGAATTGTGCAGCTCTACCCCTACATAATGAACACCAGCAGGCGCACATTAACGTGGAGCTCCACCCAAAAGGGGAAGCTCCGCTTGTTCACACCCTACTCTATTTGGCACTTTTTTGGTGGGAGCTGGTACCTGGTTTTGACAGCTACCCCACTCCCATTTCTGGGTAAGAAGATTGCTGATCTTCAATCTACGTGCATTTTCTGCCCCTCCCCCGCTGCCTTCTGGGACACACACAGGTCCCAGAGGACGGCGGAACCATTCAAAAAGCGCAGCGTGACTCGCGCATGTGCAGTAGGAAATTGGCTGTGTAGCCAGAAAGGCTTTACTGCCGGTTTCCCTTAGGCCCCTTTCAGACTGGGGCGGGAGCCGCGGTGGCGGTATAACGCCGCTAAAAATAGCGGCGCATTGCCACGGGAATCAGCCGCTAGCGGTGCGGTATTAACCCCCGCTAGCGGCCGATAAAGGGTTAATACCGCCCGCAATGCACCTCTATAGAGGCGCATTGCGGGCGGTATTGCCACGGTTTCCCATTGTTTTCGCTCCTCTCACCGCTCCAAAGATGCTGCTGACAGGAGATTTTTTTTGTCTCCCGCCAGCACATCGCCTCAGTGGGAAAGCCCTTCGGCTTTCACATTGAGTCTGCAGTGAAGGAGTTTTTCAGGAGGGATAGTAGCGCTATTTTTAGCGCTGTACCGCCTGAAAAACTCCTCAATGTGAAAGGGGCCTTACTAACAATGCCGGCAACTGAAGCTAATTGATGAATTGGCTCGGGGGGCTGGCATTGCAGGATCTCTGGACAGGTAAGTGTCCTTATATTAAAAGTCAGCAGTTACAGTATTTGTAGCTGCTGACAATTTTTTTTCCATACTGGAGCTCCTCTTTAACCACTTGTCCACCGGGCCTATTCTGGCACTTCTCTCCTTTGTGTAAAAATCTAAATTTTTTTGCTAGAAAATTAATCAGAACCCCCAAACATTATATATTTTTTTTAGCAGACACCCTAGGGAATAAAATTGTCATTGCTACTTTTTTTCCTTGCACGGTATTTGCGCAATCATTTTTCAAACGCCTTTTTTGGGGAAAAAAACTGTTTCATGAGTTAAAAAATAACAAAACAGTAAAGTTAGCCCAATTGTTTTATATAATGTGAAATAAGATGTTACGCCGAGTAAATAGATACCTAACATGTCACGCTTTAAAATTGCGCACACTCATGGAATGGCGCCAAACTTCGGTACTTAAAAATCTCCATAGGCGACGCTTTAATTTTTTTTACATGTTACTATTTTCGAAATACAGAGGAGGTGCTCGAATTGTTGCACACGCTCCAACGCACGCGACGATACCTTACATGTGGGGTTTGAACGGCGTTTACATGCGTGTTCGCTTCTGAGCGCGAGCTACCGGGGACAGGGGCGTTTAAAAAAAGTTTTTATTTTATTTTACTTAATTGTTTGTTTGTTTTTTTATCACTTTTATTCCTATTACAAGGGATGTAAACATCCCTTGTAATAGGAATCACTGTGACAGGTCCTCTTTATGGAGAATAAATAAATAAGGTCAATAAGACCCCACATCTCTCCTCCAGGCTTGAAAGCATGAGATTGTGAAAAAATACACCGATCTCATGCCGACAGCCGCGATTGCGGCTTTGTTTACTTCCGGGTACCCGGGCGTGACGTCGGGGGCGGGCCTCCGGCAGTCATAGAGATGACTGGTGACCATCTGGTCACCAGAAATCTCTATCGTCGTGAGCCAGCGCATTGCCACGAAATGAGATTTGCCATCGGATGAGATGGTCCGCCTCCATCACATCCTATTGGCTCACTCCTGTCACGTGACTACTTTGACTCCTGCGCACTACTACTTTACCTGTACCCGATGCTCTACTTTCTGTTCCCCGTTCCCTGAGCCTTAACGGGGGACGGGGAGTAGAGCTGCGGGCGCGGGGTGTAGTTAGCACTGGCGGGAGGCACGCTGACAGCGCTATCGGGCAGAGGGATCCCGATATCGCTGTAGATCCCGAAGTGACATTGTAATGAAGGAGAACATTTATTAGCCTGACATTGTAATAAAGGAGAACATTTATTAGCCTAGTAAATGTATGAGCTTCTGTGGCCCGATTCCGCTCTCGGAATCGGGCCACAGAGGCCAGGTGAGCTCCGTGCACCAGCTCCGTGCAGCTTCAGCTATCACAGGGAGAGGAGATCCTCTCCCTATGATAGCCTAGCTGAGACTGATGTTCGCGTCGATACTTGACGTTTAAATATGTCACGTGACAGGAGTGAGCCAATAGGATGTGATGGAGGCGGACCATCTCATCCGATGGCAAATCTCATTTCGTGGCAATGCACCGGCCAATTCGTTCTCCGGGGCCCTGATGGCACAGGAGAGAACGGAGAAGCAACGGATGTCAGCGGGAGACGTCCCCTCCCGCTGCCTATAAGAACAATCAAGGGGTGGAACTGCCGCTATGATCATTCTTATCGTGCACAGAATCCGCGGCTGAAGACGGTGATATCTGAATGATGCCTGTAGCTGCAGACATCATTCAGATATCACCGCACAAAGCCGAGGACGTCATATGACGTCCTCGGTGGACAAGTGGTTAACCACTTGCTGACCGCCTTCCGCATATATACTGCGGCAAGGCGGCTCGGCTGTGAAAACCGATGTACTTGTGCGTCGGTCTGTGCATGAGATACAGTGATGTCCGCCAGTCACCCGCGATCGCTCCAGAGAGGCAGAACGGATCCTCCTTCTGAGACCTACTAGTGATCAGGAACAGCGATCTCTGTGTTGTCCCTGTGAGCCCATCCCCCACACAGTTATAACACACCCAGGTAACAAAGTTAACCCCTTGATTGCCCCTTAGTGTTAACCCCTTCCCTGCCAGTGTCATTTACACAGTAATCAGTGCATTTTTTAGCACTGATCACTAAAAAAAAATGTCACTGGTCCCCAAAAAGGGGAAACTTGGGGTCAGATTTGTTTGCCGCAATGCTACCACCAATAAAAAATAAAGAAAAGTCCATAAATCTATCCTCTATTTTGTAGATGCTATAACTTTTGCGCAAACCAATCATTATACGCTCATTAGGATTTATTTTACCAAAAATATGTAGAATACATATTGGCCTAAAATGATGAATACATTTTTTTTTAGGATATGTATTATAGCAAAAGGTAAAAAATATATATATATATATATTTTTTTTGTCAAAATTGTTTATTTAGCAATTATTTTTAGCACAAAAAATAAAAACCACGGGGTGATCAAATACCACCAAAAGAAAGCTCTATTTGTGGAAAAAAAGGACGCAAATTTTGTTTGGGTACAGCGGCACACGACCGCGCAATTGTCAGTTAAAGCAACGCAGAGCCGTATCGCAAAAAAAAAAAATGGCCTGGTCATTAAGGGGGTAAAACCTTTGGGGCTGAAGTGGTTAACTGACGTACGTATGTATGTATATATATATATATACACACACACACATACATACATATACATCACACATCCTGTGATGTGAATGGACCCAGCATCACACGTCTTTCCATGAGATGCGGGTTTGTACTGCCCGCGCTCTCTACACTCCCTCAGCAGCCATTACTGTCATGTTCTCTCGGCCGCCTGCGGGCCTCCAGGGGTTAACACGAGGCGTCGTTCAGGGGGCGGATGACGACGCTTCCCGCCGCTGACGTGACGTCAAGACGCCGTACGTGGTGGAATGAAAGGAAACAAACATTAGAGATTACGGCTGTTTGTGGAAGAAGAGTGACAGCGGCTGCGGCGGCGCCGGGAGGGAAGACCGGGGGCTGCGGGTGAGTGCTGCCAGGGACAGGGGCCGCAGCGCAAGTTCCGCGGGGCGCAATGTGAGGGGTCCCTGGCTCCACCTCCTGTTAAGGCGCGGGAGGCCGAGCAGCCTGAACCTCCCGCCGGAGCCCATTGTAGTGAATGGAGCCGAGGGGGATGATGAATGAGGGGGCCGGGGACACTAGGAGTACAGTGTGGGGGAGGGGGAGTGAAGGCTGTGATAGGACAGACCTCTGGTCGGTGCTTCCATGGGGAAATATTCCAGAACACTTCTAGGGAGAGACACTTCTGAGATCTTTATTAAAGTGATTGTAACCCTTAAAAATAATGATCATGTTCCTTTAAGGCAGGATATAGTGGTTGTGTGATGTCATTTGTCCCTCTCTATGCTGCAAAGTGCCTGATTGATCCTGACCACTTTAAGTCTTCAATACTACACTGCAAATTATCCTCAGAGCTCCATTTGGGCTGTGTGCAGGCACTGGGGGACACCGCCAGGTCTGTGCTGTTACCTCTTATCTGAGAACCACCCCCTTGGAGCCTGTTATGTAGATCAGCTTGGCGTCCTGTGTTTGCCATGCACCCGTCAGTCACAGATTCCTGTGAACAAGTCACCAGTCTGGGGCCCTTTGCTGTGTATTGGTTTGGATGCAGCCGGTCCAATGGATGTGTGTCTGGGGTTCATTAGTACCCCCGCTCAGCAGATCCTCGGCCCAGTGGTTCCTCGGCCCAGTGGTGGCCCACTGCTCAGCAGCTCCCCAACTCTTTAAGAGTATTTGCCTAGGAGAATGCAGCATTGGTACCCCACCCCACCCACGCTCAATGGAGCACTGAGCTGTGAAGGGGAGCAAGACCAGCTGGCCCAGGCTCTCAGCGCCTCACTGAGCATGGTGCCAGCCCAGGGTTGTGGGCAGATCCTAACCATATTGTTGTGGAGCCTGGACTGGCTCTGTGACATCAGCCAACACTGCTGAAAACGGGTCACAGGAGTACAGAACGGACTTCACCCCTGTGATCCACAGGAGAAGTACAGCCAAGCGAGCTCTGGCTGTATTTCTCTTTTAATACCCCTGTTCAGCAGATCCCCCAGCTCATTGACTCCCCTGTTCAGCAGATCCCCCAGCTCATTGACTCCCCTGTTCAGCAGATCCCCCAGCTCATTGACTCCCCTGTTCAGCAGATCCCCCAGCTCATTGACTCCCCTGTTCAGCAGATCCCCAGCTCATTGATTCCCCTGTTCAGCAGATCCCCCAGCTCATTGATTCCCCTGTTCAGCAGATCCCCCAGCTCATCGACTCCCCTGTTCAGCAGATCCCCCAGCTCATCGACTCCCCTGTTCAGCAGATCCCCCAGCTCATTGATTCCCCTGTTCAGCAGATCCCCCAGCTCATTGATTCCCCTGTTCAGCAGATCCCCCAGCTCATTGACTCCCCTGTTCAGCAGATCCCCCAGCTCATTGACTCCCCTGTTCAGCAGATCCCCCAGCTCATTGACTCCCCTGTTCAGCAGATCCCCCAGCTCATTGATTCCCCTGTTCAGCAGATCCCCCAGCTCATTGACTCCCCTGTTCAGCAGATCCCCCAGCTCAATAGTAACCCCCCAACAATGCTGATCCTCTTCTCTCTCTGGTCCCTGCTCCCTACCGCTGTATTGCTTCCATTCCATGTACCACATTTGACATCAGCTTTGCTGACCCTCTGCCGCTCAGTCCTCTCTCTGGTCCCCGCTCACCTTCTGCTATAGCGTGCCAAAGTTCCACACCGTGTTCTCCCTCGGCTTGTTGCTCCAGTCCGGACCCCGCTTACCTTCCTACCACACACTAAATGTGACATCTGCACCAGACACTTCCAGAATATATGCACATGAAACAAATGGCTTATTATGGTTTGGTTACCCAGTGCATGCTGGGATATCTCATTTTTGCAATAAACAAAGCAAAGCTAATTCAGAAAAAAAGCCTCTCCAAAAGCTGCAGGTGTTGTCATAGACTTTAACGAAGGCTTTGGAGATGCTTTGAAGCACCAAGAAAGTGACATGGGGTATCATTTGTGAAGCAAATGCAACAGTGTGAACAGGATTGTAAGCCAATTTGGCGACAGGTGCTTTGGGGTTCAGACAATTTAAAAAAGCGCATTAAATGCCACATTTATGAAGCAAGTGTAAACGATCCCTTTTAAATTTCACTTCATTCGAATGCTAAAGGCAGCATTTAAAAACAATGTCAGTCTACATAAGACTCTGGTCTTGGTGCACTTCTTTCTGATGTCTGGGCTGAAGATGCCCATAAATTCCAGTGGAGAAACATGAACATATTCTCCCATGGAGGCTGCATAGCATGGATGGCGGACTCTTCTGCTGGGGCTATTTGGTGACGGCTGGCCCCACAAACTATCAAAATTCCCAAACAGTGCTTCCATTTGGTTAGATGCAGCCGCTGTTCAGCTGCAAATTTCCTGCCTGGTAGCTTTGTTTTTTCAGTAAGGGATTTCAGGTGAGGAGTGACTGACAGGTCCACCCACTGAGTGAATTTTGTGTGGTTCATTGGGATCCTGCAAAAAGTTGCTTTCTGTATGGTCAGTCTTAAATGGAACTTAACCGCTTCAGCCCCGGACCATTTTGCTGGTCAATGACAAGGCCACTTTTTGCGATTCGGCACTGCGTTACTTTAACTGAAAATTGCGCGTTCCTGCGACGTGACTCCCAAACAAAATTGGCGTCTTTCCTTCCCCCCCCCCCCCCCCACACAAATGGAGCTTTATTTTGGTGGTATTTGATCACCTCTGCGGTTTTTATTTTTTGCACTATAAACAAAAATAGAGCGACAATTTTGAAAAAAAAAAATATTTTTAACTTTGTGCTGTAATAAATATTCCCCAAAAATATATATAAAAAAATATATTTTTCCTCAGTTTAGGCCAGTGTTTCTCAATTCCAGTCCTCAGGCCCCCCCCCAACAGGTCAGGTTTTCAGGATTTCCATTATTTTGCACAGGTGATTTGATCAGTTTCACTGCCTTAGTAATCACCACAGCCTTTTCATCTGAGGGAAATCCTGAAAACCTGACCTGTTGGGGGGGCCTGAGGACTGGAATTGAGAAACGCTGGTTTAGGCCGATACGTATTCGTCTACATATTTTTCGTCCAAAAAATCGCAATAAGCGTTTGGTTTGCGCAAAAGTTATAGCGTCTACAAAAAAGGGGGTAGATTTATGGTATTTTTTTTTTTTTACTAATAATGGCGGCGATCTGCGATTATTTTTTTTTTTTTTTGTACTGCAACCTTATGGCGGCCACTTTTGACATATTTTTGGGACCATTGGAATTTTTATAGCGATCAGTGCTATAACAATGCATTGTTTACTATAAAAATGTCACTGACAGGGAAGGGCTAACTAATGTTCCCTAGGTGTGTTCTAACTGAAGGGGGGGTGGGACTGACTAGGGGAAATTACAGATTGCTGTTCATACGATTAGTCATTTCTCCCCCTGACAGGACCTGGAGCTGTGTGTTTACACACGGTTCACGCTCTGTAATGAGCGATCGCGGGTCCTAGGCGGTGATCGCGCCCACCGGGCACGCGCGCCGCAGCAGGGGGACCATGATTGCTACTGATTTAAGACCAATTGTACATTATTTTTTTTTTCCCCTACAGTCTGAGGCAAAGTTGTCAAGCAGCAAATCATGTCGGGATCTTCTTCACAGAAGAAAGGATCCTTACGGCAGCGAAAATGTGGTTTCTGCAGGTCCAACAGGGAGAAGGAGTGTGGACAGTTAATGGTTTCCAACAATCAGAAGGTGGCAGCTCATCACAGATGCTTGGTTCGTATCTATTCTTAAAAATAAAGGTGTCACCATATGGGATATATAAAGACCATGTTATATTTATTTTAACAATAGTTTGCCCAGTTTAGCAGTGATCAGAAGCCAAAGGGAAGAATCGGTCCTATAAAGATGTCAGCTCTGCCACTGTATGAAACTTGAGGATACAATGATCATTAGATGTTTAGCTTGGTCAGTTGGCTGGCTCATAGAAGCTGCATACTTGCTTGCTCCATGAAGATGATCTGCACAACCAATGTTGCTCTAAAATCCTGCTTTTATCAAGGAAACCAGAGTGTACAATACGCAAATACAGAGAGGTGACGCATTTCAGCCTACACAGCTTTAATCATAACTACAATAGTACATTAACTTTGAAATATATAGTGACTAAAATAACAAGGGCTCCACCTACAAATGAACTCAAATTAACTGCTTCACAAACAGACAAAACAGACATTATAGAAAATGGTACAGAAAAACATAAAAAAAATATCCATCTATCCTATCCATCTCTATTATAGCAAGGCTGGCTGGAGAGACAGTGGCTGGATGAATGTTTAGAACCGTACAGGGACAGCTCTGGATGCAGATTTTGTGCCTTCCCTGGCATTCCGGCGGCTCAGAAAAATGACCCTCTGCACAGAGAAACAGGTCTATGCTGTAGGGATCGACTGATATTGGTTTTTCGGTGCCCGTACGGTACCAATATTTCGGCAACCTCTGTACGTTTTCATCACTGTTATTGCTGTCACAAGGAATGTAAACATCCCTTGTGACAGGTACTCTCTATGGAGGGATCAGGGGTCTTATAGACCCCAAACCTCTCCTGCACTTGTAAGTATTCAAGACGTCAAGATCAGCATTTTTGAATACTTAAATTTTTTTTAAAGCGGGTGCCTTTAACCACTTCAGCCCCGACACTGCGTCACATTAACTGACAATTGCGCCGTTGTACCCAAACAAATTGGATGTTTTTTTTTTTTTTTCCACACAAATAGAGCTTTCTATTGGTGGTATTTGATCACCTCTGCTGTTTTTATTTTTTGCGTTATAAACAAAAAAAAAGTGTATTTTTTTTTAAAAAAAAAACACTATTTTGTACTTTTTGCTATAATAAATATCCCCCCAAAAAATGTAAAAAAAATTAAATGTCTTCATCAGTTTAGGCAGATATATATTCTTCTACATATTTTTGATTAAAAAAAAAATTAAATTTTTGTCCTAATAGTTATAATAATATTTTTTTCCTGGTAATGAATGGCAGATTAAACACTTGACACTTTTTTTTTGTGACCATTGACATTTTATACAGCGATCATAAAAATAGTCACTGATTACTGTATAAATGTCACTGACAGGGACGGGGTTAACTGTTGTGTTTTTTTTTTTTAACTGTGGGGGGATGGGAGTGACTGGAGGAGACATATTGTTGTTCGTACTTGGTAGGAACATCGATCTGTCCCGACAACCGGGATTTGTGTGTTTACACACACACACACACACACACAGATCCCCGTTCTCGTTCTGCCAGAGGCAATCGCGGGTGCCCGGCGGACATCGTGCTCGCACATTGGCTCCGGGGGCAAGCTGCATGCGCGCACCTGCTATAGCGTCCTAAAGGGCCGACGTATCGAAACAAAAATTTGCGTAGCCATGCCAACCTGCTGCAGTATAACTGCGGCGGCTGGTGGGCAAGTGATTAAGATGTCAGTAATGCAGGAAGTGATTAGATCTGAGACCTGAACGAAGCATCGGCCTTGTTTGGGTCTTTGGGCAGCTGGTGGACGTGCCTGCTGGTGGGACGGGAGAGCCCAGGCAAGGGTGGGGGGTGTCCCCTCCCACTGTTTGTATTAGCCGAGTGGCTGCTGCATCAGTTATTGGGATAAAGGTGATCGTCCGCTCTAAAGAGCAGGTCCAGGGTGATGCCTGCAGCAGGCATCACCCCTGTAAAACCCCTTGAGGCAATATCGGTCTAGTTTGGGACCAATGGCGATTTTTCAGAAAATGCTGATATGGGACTGCAATAGTTGGCGTTACCGATAATCGGTCGCTCCCTACTATGCTGCTATGTGAACGAAACTTTGTGCATCAATGTGTCACTTGAGCTTTTGCAAGGATGTGAATATCTGAAGTGATTTAAATGTGCAAGCGTGCTGAAACCCCTTTGATTGTTTCTTCACCTTGAGTCAGGAAATGTTCATATGAAATCTTTCCTTGCAATTGCCCGCTAATTTGCAGATTGTCTCCCAGCTTCTAAATGCATTATAGTATCAAATACTATGTTGGGGGCTTTCCTCGCTGCCTGTCCTGACAGAGTCAAATGGACAGGGACTTGAGAGCGATTGTCCCAAAGCAGACAGACAGCATTAACAACCTGACAGGGGTTCTACCCTTTCCCTGCAATATTTTTTTTTTAGAGATCATTTAAAAGACAAATTGATCTTTCATGAATACAAGTTTACAGTGATTTCAGATTGCAAATTCAGGCCTCAGCTCAGTTTTGACCAGTTTTGTTTTATTATCTTCATCCTTTAATTTCATTTGTGATGGTATTGTGGTGCTCTGATTATGATAGTAGCCCTATATTAGGAATTAGGAAGAGAGTTTTAACGGAACATGTTTTCATGAAGTTTGTTTTGACCAACTATTTACTCATAGATTTGTTAGAAAGTTAGATTACCGTATATTTTGAAATTGCATATTATAATAGAAATCGGACATGTCTGTATAGTCAGCCCTTTTTTTCTTTTTCTTTTTTCTTCTTAGTTAAATGCAGAAAAGTCTAATTTATACCAATTTGTTTTTTTCTTTTCTTTTCTCAGCTGTTTTCATCAGCACTGGTATCTTCTCAGTCTGAAAGTGAAAACCTTGGTGGGTTCTCTATAGATGATATCCAGAAGGAACTAAGAAGGGGTAAAAAACTGGTAAATGTCCGATATTATGGGATATTGTCTGTGAGAGCATTTGTAAAATGGAACAGCAAAATTAAATTGGAAATGCAATGATTTCTAATCTCTTAATACGTGTAATACAGCCAGAAAATTTTGTTTTAAAATGGTAATTTGTAAAAGGTAACATTGCTTTATCGTGTCGTTTTTTAATATTAATCTTAAAGGAAAAAGTTCTGCGCTCAGAAAAAATATTTAAACAAAGCTGTTCGCACTAAGACTGCATTGACATTTCACTTGAATTTGTGATGCCATTCATCTGAATGACGCCTACAATCGCGATGCGGGTCTGCCACGAGTGTCGCACGATAAATCGTGGCAACCCGCATCAAATTAAGCTTTTCGCCCCAAAAAAGTTGAGGAGCTTTTGGGCAATGCAGTATACCCCACACTGCGATATTAGGTGTCATTCAAATGAATGGCATCTCAAATGTGAGTCTTGCGATTTGTCATTCACACATCGGCGCTTTTGATATCGTGGGCAGAATTGTGGCAAATTTGTCCGTGATTCAAAACGCTGAAGTGTAAATGCAGTCTAATGCCCTGTACACACGATCGGAATTTCCGATGGGATAAAATCCGATAGCATTTTCCGACCGTCCAAAATGCGGTGACGTAAAACGCCACGACGAGCCGAGAAAAATGAAGTTCAATGCTTCCGAGCAAAAAAAAGAAGAAAAAATTCATCACAAAGTCCACTCAATACAGAAAATAATATCTCCATCAAACTCTGTGATAAAAAAAACGCTTAATCTCTCCATTGATAAAATGTGTAATTTGCATTACAATAGACTTGGCAGTTTAAAAATGTAATGTATTATTTCATATTAAAGTGTATGTAAAGCCAACACTTCATTATGTAAGGCCTCTTTCACACGGGACGGATCAGTGATGATCCGCCCTGTGAACCTCCTCTTGCTCTGCTGAGCCGTCGGATGACAGGACGGTCCCCTCACACTGTGCAGGGACCGTCCTGTCTTTTCTCCGCTCTCCCCTATGGGGGATCGGATGAACACGGACCGTCTGTCTGTGTTCATCCGATGCGCTCTGCAGACGGATGGAAAAATAGGGTTTTCCTCCGTCTGCAGAATCGGAGGATTGAGGAACCGGGCGAGATCGGGTATCAGCGGATGAACATCCCGCAATCTCATAGGGACCAATGTATGTCCCTTTTTTATCCGTACACGGATTGATGAAAAAGCGGACATAGGGTCCGCCCGTGTGAAAGAGCCCTTAGTCTTGGATAAAATGTGGTGGTGTTTGGACGTCTGTTTTTTTTTTTTTTTTTTTTTTATTGCGGTCTGTGTCCCTGCTGGGGAGATTCACCTTCACTATTTATCATGGTCCCCATAGACTCTGCTACAGATGGTAATGAGAAAGTTAAACTTGATGTTATAGGAACAGGAGGGGGGGCGGAATCCAATTAGGGCACATTTAGTGACCGTTGTCTAAGGAATATTCCCTTGCTTTTTCGTGAGACCTCTATACTCACTGCTGTGTTTCTGGGACTGGAAGTGCTTGGAAGTCCCACTGACGGTGCACAAATGGCAAAAAAAACAAACATATGGTCATAACAATTTTTTTTTTACTACGCAAAATTCAAGTTTATTATTTTACATATACTATAAAATCTATTCTAAATCCTTTCAATTAAATTTAAAGGTGTTTATTTCTGTGTTTTGCACACGTACGTCAAACCTGCTCTCCACCTAAACCCTAACACAGTGAAAACAATCCTGAAAGAGGACATATACTGATCTGCCATACCTACAAATAACCCTTTAGGCAGCAAGTAAAACATATCCCTGAAGTTATGTTTTGAAAGCAGAATAAAATGGACATCACGGTTGTGTGTGGGTCTGCGTAGCTGCAGAGGGTCCCAATGCTGAGCTGTGTCAACAACCAAATTCTCCTACAAAGGGCATGTGAGCGTCAGAATTGGAACACTGAGCAATGGAAGGAGGTGGCCTAGTCTGATAAATCATGTTTTCTTTTAAATCGCCTGCATACTTGGGTGTGTGTGCATCACTTTCTTTGGGGAAAGATGACACCCAGGATGCAGTATGGGGTGGAAATCCAAGCAATTGGAGGAAATGTTCTGCCATTCATGTAGATGTTACTTGAAACTAGGGTTGCACCTATACCGCTATTGGTATCAGTATCTGTGCAGATATCAAACATTTGTGCGCGTATCGGTACCCATCATGTAAATGCTCCAATGCTTCACCCGATACCTATTGTATCGGGCCAGGCATCCTCAGCATAGCATGGAGGGTGGGCAGCCTCACAGGTGATCGGTGCGGTGGTGGGGGGAGGTACAAGCACCGAAATCCCTGTGGCTTTTAATAAAGCATCTGACAGCCGCTTCTCCTCCTCTCTCGCGGCTGTCAAATGCTTTACTGAAGGTCACACAGGGAGGTCGGTGCTTGTACCTCCCTCCCCACTACCGCACCGATCACCTGTGAGGCTGCCCGCCCTCCATGCTATGCTGAGGATGCCTGGCCGGATACAACAGGTATCGGGCAAAGCATTTACATGAGTACTGATACTGGCGCATATCTTTGGCATTGATGCCAATCCTAGTAGCGGTATAGGTTTGAGTAACTTCTACATGAATTGTGGAACATTTGGCAAAGATTAAATAATGTTTCTGGAGGAATTAACACAGTGTAACCATCAGACTTCGAAATATATGGGGCGCTTGGAGAACTTTTAAAACTTCTACAGATAATTTGCGGGTTTATAGCTCTCGGAAATAAACGACCTAACGAATAAATGACACGCGGATTTGGCCTGTGATTTTGTTATATAATTGTATATCTGTATATTCAAGAGATATTTACCATTATTCCTATGTTAGAAACTAACAACGATATTTTTTTTTTTAGATGTGTACAATGTGCCATTGTCCTGGAGCAACTATTGGTTGTGAAGTAAAGACATGCCGCAAGACTTACCATTATCACTGCGCTTTGCATGATAAAGCCCAAATACAGGAAAAACCATCACAAGGAATATATCTGTAGGTATAATGTGATCTTTGGTGATCTGAAGTAAAAAAAAATGTATAAAGCACAAGATTCTATCAATGTTTTGTGACAACACTTTTTTAAATGGGGGGGGGGGGGGGGGGGGGGGGGGTTGCATTGTTCTTCTCTCCACTGGGTTTTGGCATATTTCAAATTGGCACAACATTTGTTTAAAGCCCCTGTTCCTGAAAGATCCAACTGATGAGCTGTTTTAAGCCCCGCTCTAGAACTTTTGTGGGTAATGCCCTTCACCCAAACCTGGCTGTGACTTTCTTTTGTCAAACAATATCTGTTTTTCACCATCCTGTACAACTCCACTCTGGGCAGAAACATATATATATATATATATATATATATATATATATATATATATATATATATATATATTCCTATACCTTTTTTTTTTTTTTTTTAAATAATTACTTTGTTACAGTACCCCTTGGAAGTCAAAAATCCAGCATTCTCTATTCTGTGAGGAGCCGTCTGTTCCCTCTTTCCCCCTTGCTACTACTGGTCTTGTACACCCCCCCACCCCCAGTAGTTGTCAGTAAAGCTAGCTATTTGGCGCAGTTGGGACACCATAGTCCCTCACTGATCCTCCCACTGTACAGTATAGGCCAGGAGTTTGCTTTATCCCTTACACATATTCATCTCGTACACGCCCACACTGCTGCCTATTCACATGAGGGCAGATCAGACTGAGAGTCAGACTATCTAGTCCACCCACTGCATCACAAGCTCACTTTCCTTAGAACTACAGTCTGAATTGGGGGCAATGTGGGAGGGACTGTAGGTGGGTATGGTATGACCTAGACTGCTAACTTGTCTATCTAACTATTCTGTCGAGAGAGCAGATCAGACCAGGAGTTTGAGACTTTCCAGTCTACCCACTGCAGCAAGAGCTCATTTTATTACTGAGACCATAAACAGTCCTGAAATGGCACTGAGACAGCCAGTATGCAGCCTGAATGGGTGGTACTGTGACTGTGTATGGGGTGAATCGGGCTCCTAGTTTGTCCATCTTACTATGCTGTTCACTGCACAGATCAGACAGGGAGTGTAAGATTCTTGTGTCCTCCAATTGTACAGCATAGGTAAATGGACAAGCCAGGAGTCTGAATGGGCAGCAATATGGGTGTGTGCGTGATGAATCAGACTCTAAATCCCAGGGCATGATGGAATTTGTATTCTTTGTATTCGCTAACAAACACAGGAAGTGATGTCGCTGCTTCAGAGATCCCCCCCTCCTGGTGCCTAGGAATAGAGAAAATTCTGTATGAGATGACATCTCTGGTTTCTAAAATTAGTTTTGTACACAGTCTATATATATATATATATATATATATATATATATATATATATATATATATATATATATATATATTCTAATTCACATTAACAGTTTTGCTTCACTTTACAGAGCTAATGTGCAAATGTTAGGACTATCCCAGAGTTCTCAATTAAAATCTCTCTAACCACTGCTGCTTTTATGCCTTGCTTATCGAACTCGTCAAGCAGATGGCTGTAGCATTTAAATTTCATTTGTGATGGTTTCTGAAGCTTCCAGTCTCATTTCTCTAATCCGTCTTATGTCATTACATGTGATGACTGAAACTTTGGTGCAAAAAACGTTTGATCTGCACAGCCATCAAGAGTAAGGATGAGCTCCAGCGTGTTCGCACACCCCACGTGCAGAGCCTGCCAGGAAGTCGGCGCTGCGCTAATCACAGGCAGTGAGACATTTCCTGATCTCTGCAGCCGCGCATCAGGACAGTGTCTCACTGCCTATAATTAGCACAGCGCAGTGCCGACTTCCTGGCGGGCTCTGCACGTGGGGTGTGCGAACACGCCGGAGCCCATCCTTAATCAAGAGGCATTTCTTTAGATGTCTCTAATGCATGCTACTAGTGGCAAGATCATCCTCCAGTGGAAGAAATCTAAGGAACAGATTGCAAATTCTTCTTCCTCCCTGACTGTGTTAAACATCCTATTTTGTTTTTCTACTCCATTGACCCAAGCTTGGCTCCCAGACTTGAGGTGTCATTGCTGAATTTCCTATAGTAGACGTGTTTCAGGGTTTTTTACTCCAACCCGTTTACTGTCCACAACCCTGAAGGGTCATCTGCCCCACCTTCGATCTCAAGGCTCGGTAGGTCTTCATTCTGGTTTATAAATTCCAAATGAAATCCATCAAATCGGTCATTGCTGTACTTCACCAGGAAGACTCTGACAGCATCCTGGATGCTTTCCTTCATGTCCCCATTATTCCAGTGTGTCAGCAATTTTCCGTCACTTTGCTGTAGAACTCGCACTTGAGCCTTTCGCCTACATCTTGGGTATTCACCAAAATGCTTGTCCCAGTATTGGCTCTGCTGTACTCTCACGGCATCCACATTATGGGACACTTGGAGGGAACAGTCAGTGCCAGCTTTGTCGAACAACATGTTCGACTATCCAGATGGTGCAGCGGTTCAGATCATCACAGAATCTCATGATTTTCAGTATCCGGTTCTAGTTCTGGACACAGCTCAGGCCAAAGGGTCCCTTCTATGGAGGAACTTAAGACACCCCAGTCTCAGATTCGAATTTCTAGGTCTGATAACAGCCTCTTTTGAGGCAATTCTGTTTGCACAGTTTCACTTCAGACCTCTACAGTGCAACGTTCTGTTGTCATGGGATAAATTGATCCTGACTCAGTACCTTCCGTAAGGACAGCCAATTTACCAACCTACTTCAGTTCCTGTTTGGAGCCTGATTTCTAGACAGGGGCATCTCTATATCTGATTTCTGCAGTGTCTTAAGGTTGGAAGTCTGCTTTTCATGAGGTCTTTCAGGACATGGCTGGAATATTTAAATTCATGAGATTCTTGGGACCTCCACCACATAAGTTACTGCATGGGAAGAATCCTGTATTGTGCAACTTGGTTCTGGACAAGCATTTGGCTCTCCGCATCAAGAGTTAGGTCTCTGCACTTTGTATTCTATTTCGGAGATTGTTGGCCTCTTACTCTTAAAGATCTTTCTACAGAGGGGTCTCTATATAGTTACTGTCTGTCCCCCTGTGACGCCATGAGAACTGAATCCGGTTCTCTCTGTGCTTCAGAAGCAGCAGTTTGAACCTATTGGAGATAGTCTACACTTTCACCTACGAGGTGGTATTTCTTGTAGCGATCACCTCTGTGAGGCAAGTGGCCAGCATTTCAGATTTTTGGATAAGGTCGTGTTAACACATTCTCTAAGTTCTATCAGGTGGAATTTTTTTAGCCTCATCTGATGCTTGCTTTATTCTGTGTTGTCTTTTCTGGCCTAATTAGCTGCTGGATCAATTTAACAAACAGCGGGAGGGGTCATCTTTTAGACCCCAGATGTCTCCATAAAGAGGACCTGTCATACTTTATTGCTATCACAAGGGATGTTTACGTTTCTTGTGACGCAATAGAAGTGATATATTTTTTATTTTTCTATAAAATAAGAATAAACCAACAAAGTGCTGGCATTAACGTTGTACACTATTCATGATGCAGGGATAAAAATGATATAATAAAGAGTGCACAAAACTCCTGACTATAAAAATCACAATGAAAGCAAACAAAAAAAGTAATCTAAATAATGTCGGCATCCAATAAATCCACCTATAAAGTGGAGAAATTAAGCCATATTTAATATAAATCAAGCAGTGATATAATATATAATATAAATGAAAGCCCACTCCCAAAGAGATAGATATATAATGGCTTCACTAGGGGAGGATATGGTAGGCGTGGAGGTTTTCAAAACCTTGTATGATTCGTATTTAGTTTATCCTAGTGATCTCTTAAAATCTGGAGATCCTGGTTATCCGGTTAGGGAGTTCATATATATGTCTAAGGCAGTAGTTCTCAACCTTTCTAGTGCTGTGACCCCTTCTGGACACAAAGTGTCTAATGTTCTCTAACAATTTGGCTTTTGTTGGACCTGCATCAATACGATGTACTGAGCTCTTGGTTATACCCTTCCTTATCCCTAAATGATTGACTGTACCTTTCACAAAATGTTACATTGTTTACCAGTGACGTATTTTACTGTACCATGTGCTTTCTTGCAAATAAATTGTTTGAACAAGAAAAAACACTTGATGCTCCTAATTGCGTCTAAGTGTGCTTTAGATTTTGGGCATTTGCTCATTACAATGACCAGAATAAATTGATATTCTCGTCAGTGAAATGAAGCAACGCTCAAGCACTTTATGGGCGTGTTTGCAAAATGCAGCTTTAGGCATGTTGTTTAATACTGTTTTTTTTTGTTTTTTTTCCCCCACTGGAGCATAAGCATCCAGGGAAAAAGGTCCTGTGTACATGGGAACCAAAAAAAAAGTAAACTAATTCAACCCACCACATCGAATGTTTGGTAATTTTTTAAGTTTTGGGTTTAATATCGCTTTAAGTGTCTGTAATCCTGAGGACTGATGTTACATTTTATACGACTCTTTGCCTTATTTTAATCCCTAGTTCTTTTTCTAATTGTAGGATTTATTGCAGAAAACACAAGGACCAGCTGCATAACTCAGAAGGTATATATCCACATTTAAAATACTTGGCTTGAGGTTTTTATAGTGTCCTCTGATGTACTGTATGTCATTGCAGGTAACTTGTTATGCCTTTTTTTAAAGAGGACCGTCGGGCTGTTTGGGGGGGGGGGGGGGGGGCAAGGTTACAGTATTTATCGGGGTATTGCGCGCACCCCTAATGTGGACCCGCAATTCCTGTAAGTACACATTTTAGTACTTACAGTTTTGGTGTCTTGCGCAGCGTCCATCGGCGGCCTCGTCGGGTCCGTCTGCGGCTTCGGTGGTGTCCTCCCGGCTTCTCCCGTCGAATCGCCGCTTCCTGTGCTCAGTTTGAACGCCTCCGCCGACGTATACCGAGTGCAGTACACTCGGCTACATTCGGCCAGGCTCGGCTTCGCTCGTGCTCACGCTCTGACGTTTATGCGTGAGCACGAGCGAAGCCGAGCCTGGCCGAGTGTACTGCACTCGATATACGTTGGCGCAGGCATTCAAACTAAGCGCGGGTATCGGCGTATATCGCGCACCCACAATTTTTCCCTTATTTTAAGGGAAAAAAAGTGCTCAGTATACGCAGATTAAATACGGTAAGTCAGCAGCTATAAAAAATGTAGCTGCTGACCTTTAATAAAAGCACACTTACTTGTCCAAGTATCCAGAGCCGTCCTCACCTGGGCTCGTTCTTCACTGGTCTTTGGATCCCTATCACCAGCATAATTACTAATGGAAGCTGACTGTGACTTCTTGTGGCTTTACAGACGGCTTTCCACTCTGCATGCAGGGAGATGTGCTTTGTGAATGACCCCTCAGCCTTCTGGGACCTGTAACATGTCCCAAAAGCCTGTGGGCTAAAGGAGGGGCATACTTCTGCTCCAATCTACTAAGTGACATCATTCAGCCAGTCCAAGCTCAGGAAAGATCCAATTTTACAGAGCAGATGGAGAGAACTGAGTGATCAGCAGTGTTTGATCGCTCAGTTCTCCGGGTAAAAGCAATAGACAGCTGCAGCTGGGATTGGTGCTGCAACCATATAAGTGAGGTGTGTGTGTGGTTTTTTCCTCCCTCCCCTGCATTCCCAAACTTCTCTTTTTAAGCATTGTGAAGCAAATGCATTGACACTGATAAATTGACTTGATAACTTTATCTGCTAAATGTTTTCTTTAGATGAGTTAGATTTGAGTCCATCTCCTCGCCACCGTGGTAGAGGGAGAGCATCCCGCGGAAAGTCAAGAACCACAAATTCCAGAGGGCAGTCAGAGGAGAGCAAACTCCCATCTTCACACTGTACAGAAGAGACAGAAAGCAGCTCCAGTGTAAGTAGCTACTTTTTAAGGGTGTTTTTGGGTTGGCTGTAAATCATAAAATCTATTTCTTGATTTGATTGACAGAATACGTTTTCAGATAATCCATCAAATCCTCATTAAAAAAAGTGTATTTTGGTCACATGCCTAAATATTAAATATGCTGTTATGTCAGAATACCAAATCGGGCATTTAAGTGAATACCATTTTACACTTAAATGCAAAGATTCTGTTTGCTGAGAGTTAGCTGCACAGGCTTACTAAAAGGGCTTGGGTGTTCATACGTTTATTGTAGGGTAGGCACACTTTCATTTTTATCGGTTGCTCTTGACTTGCTTGTGGTCACTACATCCTATGGCATTTTCAGTCTCTCCAGGAAACCTGTAATAACCTTGTGGCCTTTTTTGCAGCTCAGTTTGCTGTCAGTCAAGCCGCTACCTAATGTTTCAATTCTGAGTAGTTCCCTAAGATGGCTCAGTTGTGAATTGCACCTGTTCTTGCACCCGCAGCAAAATAATGGCATGTCAATTTACAGTCAAAAGCACCTTGCGATTTCCCTTCAGCCGTGTTTCTAAAAAGGTGCAAGCACCTTATTTTCTTTGCAGGAAATGCAGGCATGGTAGCCTGTCCAAATTTGGCTGCTCATGACGACAGTTTTTGGTGAAGAAGAAGAGGGTTACTCAATGTCTGAATTGGACTGTTTTCTAATCAGACATTTGGCAATCTGAAAAGTGTTTTTAATATACAAGTTTATGGATTTATTAAAAAAAAAACAAAAAAAAACGGTGTATTTTGACTGGAATGTCACTTGAATTACTGGTCCATGGAACAGACATCCAAAAAGGTTCTATTGAGATGCCCTTTTGGGTGGTCACCTTTTCAATGCATTCTTGGATGACCTTTTTAAAAATGTCACCTATGGCAAGTTTGTCCTCCTTGGCTCGGAAGTATAAGGAGACGCCTCAAAAACTGGCCACCCTCCATAGAGAAGCCTATCTCTGCATGCAGAGTACCACCATCTCATCTCAAGGTGAGGGGACCTCTCCTACTGTTTGCAAAACTTTGGAAGTCCCATGTCTCAGGCAATAGGGTTTTAAGAAGTGGTCTCCTCATCACAGTGCATCCCCCTTTCCTTTTGCTGTTTCTGGGAAGAAGCTGGATGCATTGCTTGAAAGCAGAAAGTAAGGGTCTGGAGTAGGACCAGAGGAGGGCTGGAGCTCTTCTGCAGCGTGGCGGGCCACGGCCTTGGAGGTGTAAGATTGTCCTGTCCCTACCTTACCGGAAGTCGACATTCTGAGATTGGACAAATGGCAAGCAGACTATCTCGGCCCCCAGATCCTGGTTCAGGGGGAATAATCTCTGATGGACCACCAGATTTCTCAGTACTGGGCATTCAAGACTTGGATCTTATATTGTCCGAATCAGAAGGTTCCCGCATTTGAGGCTCGAACCGTCCACGCATCTGGTTTGCGGATGATGTTCGGTTGGTTGATATACCATGGCACCTTCTGCTCTGACCAGATCTTCTCTCCCAAGGTCCAGTCATCCACCCTGCTTTGAGGGTCTTCTCTGGCTGTAATTTCGATGCTGCTAGCCCAGAGGTCCACTTATTTTATCTGTTATCGCACCTGGAGGGCCTACTGCACACACTATGATATTCTGGTTTTGCATCCCTGTACCTTTTTCGATTGCTTGCATTTTAGCTTTTCTTCAAGGGGCAAGGATCGTTTCGTCCTAAGCAATGTGAAGGGCCAGGTTTCTGCTATGGCCATTCTTTTAAGCACCCCTGGTCTCTCTTCCTGGTTCGTACACACTTTCTACACCCCTCTTGCCAACATGAGACCTTTTTTAGTATAGTTTTATCGGCCCAATGAAAGCCTCCCTTGAAGATGCCCAAATTATCCTCCTCCTACTTTCACAGGTAGCTATCTTTGTGGCCCTCATTTTTACATGTATGGTGTCAGAGCTGGTTGCTGTTTCTTTTAAGCAGCCATTTTGTCCCCCCCCCCCCCTTAACTTTTGGCACTTTTGCCGTAGCCGTGGAGGATTTTATTCCGCATGAAAAGGGCCTTATTTGTGTAAGCCCAGTACCAAGCGCCCACTCCTTCCCATGTCGGCATCAGATGACATCGGCCGGAGTCCCCTGCAGAGGATCCCCCCTCAGATAGTGAAGAGTACCTGCCGGTGGCTAAGTTAGCGTGTGAGCAAGGATTAGTCTCTCAGCTTATTACAGCAGTCCGGGAAACCCTGCAGATGGAGGTTTCCCAGCCCCGAACTACAGATTTAAAGCGAAGGTACACCCTAAAAACAAGTATATACCATTCAATCCAGCATACTGCCGACATGTACAGTATGCTGTTGTTGTTTTTTTTTGGGTTTTTTTCGGTTTACATACCGTAGTATAGGTATTTTCCCCCTGGCTTCTGGGTAGTGAATCCCGCGGGAGTGAGCGTTCCTATTCAGAGACTAGTGATTGACGTATGACAAAAGCTTCACCCCCAGCACATAATGCGCGTCACCAGTTTCCCAAAAAAAGCAGAACGTCGGTGCGCAGGCACCGTATATCGCCGACTCGCAGTTCGGCATTATACGCCGAGGGTGAAGCTTTTGTCATACGTCAATCATTAGTCTCTGAATAGGAACGCCCACTCCCACGGGATTCACTACCCGGAAGCCGGGGGGGAAATGCCTATACTACGGTATGTAAACCGAAGAGAAAAAAAGCATACTGTACATGTCGGCAGTATGCTGGATTGAATAGTATATACTTGTTTTTAGGGTGAACCTCCACTTTAAGTCCCTTGGGACTTACAAACCGAAGAGATGTTCCAAGGTTTGTCACTTCAACAACTTAAGGTAGCTGGGATGTCTTTGCTTGTGCAACCAAGTTTGCGCACATCCGGACAGATACATCTTGGAGGTTATTTCTTTCAGCTACAAGATAGATTTTCAGTCCTGGCCACAGACCATTTCTTTCCCTTCCAAACTCCATCTCTCTTTGTAGCCTCTAGGTGACCTGTGTTCTAAGTACTTTTGGATCAGGGAGTCCCACAACCAGTTCCATCCTCTGAATGGGTCAAGGGGTTCTATTTTTAATGTCTTTGTTGTCCCGAAGAAGGACCAATTGTGGACCTAAAGTCCCTGAACTCCTTCCTTAGATGCACAAGTTTTGCATGGAGTCGTTACGCTCAGTCGTAACATCTTTACACCAGGGAAGACCTCCATCGACCTCAAGGATGCTCATCTTCACGTCCACATTTGTCGCTACTATCAGAGGTTCCTTTTGATTGCTGTAGGGGATGTTAAAATTATGAATTGGCTCCCTGCTTCTCTTGTTTAGAAAGTTCTTTCTTTCCCTCAGCTGGCAGATCATCACTGTAGACGCCGACCTCTTCTTTAGGGCGTAAAGAGCAGGGCCCTCTGATTCCTATTGTATTGAACCTGTACTGTCTGCTCTCATGTTGTAAAGCGCTGGCAAATCTGTTTGCGCTATATAAATCCTGAAGAATATTAATGGAGCACTTATTTCCTTGCCTTTCCATAAATTTTCTGGAACCTTGAGTGGTCCAACCTCTCCCTTTTCTAATTGTTCTCGAGCGTCTCCCAATCTGGGTGCAGTCAGACAATGCCACAACGCTGGACTACATCAACCACCAGGAGTTCTGCTGCAGCATTAGAAGTGTCAATCATCCTCGTTTGGGCAGAATATTATGTCCCAGTCCTCTCTGCAGTCCTCTATGCAGTCTCCTTTTTGAGAATATCCAGGATATTCTTCTCTTGATCTTTTTGCAAAAGTGGCTGTCGTAATGGCCATCACTTCTGCCCTTCCAGTGTTCAACCTCATGGTTCTTTCCTCTAAACAACCCCCATTCCAATTATCGCACATTCTACCAGTTTGCTTGACGCACCCAGGGCTTTTCATCACTCTGCTTCTGTGGTTAAGTTTTGCAAGGCGGCTACTTTACCGTTGGTTCACATATTTACCAAGTTTTAGAATGTTGACATGGCTTTCTCTGTAAATGCCAGCTTTGGCTGGAAAGTCTTGCAGTCGAGGGGGAGGGGGGGGGGGTTGAGCTCCGTCTGAGGGCGATTCTTTGTTCTGTTGTGGATAGATTGATAGAATATATCACTTAATGTGAATGGCTGGCTGAGCTTTGCTGTGATACTCTACAGTGTTCCGGGTATGAAACAGGAAGTCTCAGGCCAAACAAACTATGTAATGGATAACAAAAGTTCGAGTTTAGCTTTAAAGTGGATGTAAACCCACTTATACAAACTGTATGGCTTAAATCGCATCTCATTTGGACCAAACGCGCACAGGACCCTTTTTTTGGTCCATACCAGAATCGCATAGGTGTTCACACCCATGCGATCCGATTCATGTCCTGTCAGTTCGCAGTGCGGTATGCGAGCTGAAATGGGGGTGTCATTACCATCGTATGACACTCCCCAGCAGTTCGCATATGGGAGTGTGAACTGCCGTGCGAGTCGGGTGCGATGTGGGAACCCGCAGTGGATTCGCAGGTTTCCCGAATCGCACCGGTGTGAACCGAGCCTTGGTGGGAGCATTCGGGTGACATTTGTAGGCTGTATGCTTTTAAATCTTGGTTCACACTGGTGTGATTCGGGAACCCTGCGAATCCACTGCGGGTTCCCACATCGCACCAGACTCGCACGGCAGTTCACACTGCCATATGCAAAACTGCTGGGGAGTGTCATACAATGGTAATGACACCCCCATTTCAGCTCGCATATCGCACAGTTTACACATAAATCGGATCGCATAGGTGTGAACACCCATGCGATTCTGGTGCGGACCAAAAAAAGGGTCCTATGCGTGTTTGGTCCGAATGTGATGCAATTTCAGCCATACAGTTTGTATGGCTGAAATCGCATTGCATGTGATCTCAACAGCAATGCGGTGCGAATCACAGGAATGCGAAGTGTACAGTGGTGGGTAGTACATGCAGGATGGTGTCTGGATAGTGGACAGTGTCGGATAATTTTATTTATTTTTTTCAATGTTTTTATTGAAGTTTTCACAAAGAAAAGAAATACAATCTTGAATACAAAAACGTGGAGAGTATAAAATGTAAACAAAATCCTGAGAGCCGGTTCACACTGGGGCGACTCGTCAGGCGACTCAGCCGTCTGACAAGTCGCGTCCCATTCTATTCAATAGAACCGTTCTAATAGGAGCGACGCAAGTCGCTCCGACTTAGAAAAAGGTTCCTGTACGACTTCGGGGGCGACTTGCATTGACTTCTATACAGAAGTCACTTTGCAAGTCGCCTCTGAAGTCATCTTCAGGACGCCTTGCCGAGTCGCCCCAGAAGTCGTGCCGCCCCAGTGTGAACCAGCTCTTAGTCATCCAAACAATGAGTGGATATCTCTGCAGCGAACCGAATTGCAGGTAAGATTCTTCATGAAGTGGAGTAATTAACACATCTTCAGCCCTAGGAGGTAACCTCAAAGCTTGTTTGAAGTTTCGGACATGGACGGATTCTAATACCGTGTGGCAGTTAGACAGTTAGAGATAGAACCTCCATGCTTTAAAAAGCAACATCAGTCATCCATATATAACTATGTGTACATACAGATATTATAGACACACCAATTGACCACTTCCCATATGAGCAAGTAGAGGTGAATAGCTGTATATTGAGGATACCACACCACTTGGCTCCCTGAGATCAGAATACATTCTGTAGAGGCACTCGCTGTGTTAGAGAGCAAAAATCCGACAACTCTCATATAATTATAGTAACAAAAAAGAGAAGGCCAACAAAAATAATGAAGAAAGAGGAAAAAAAAAAGAAAAACACAACAAATGAAAAATGAAATGGCTAAAAAAAAAAAAGGAAAGGGAGAGCGGATAAGAGAAAAGAAAGTAGTGGAAATAGAAAGTAGAAAAGAGGAAAGTGACCATGTGCTCCAATACCCACCAGCCAGAGACGGCTCTAATCAGGTATATGTCAGATACATTTTTTTTTTTTTTTTACAATTTATTTTTGTACTATTGATGGGAGGGTGGGGTTTTATTTTTTAAATATATTTAGAGGATGGGGCAGTGGACTGCGTCAGTGGAAGGAAGTGGTCGGTGTCGATGGTCTTTTCTCTGCACAGAAGATGAATGGAGAGAAGACAGCGTCTCCCCTCCATTCATAAACTGAGCATAGTAACACACAGGTTACTCTGCTCAGTTATCACAGGGCACACAGTGATCGATAACAAACGCTCTGTGTCCCGTATAGAAAAGAGAGGGGCTGGTAACTGACATACCAGCCCCTGTCTCCGCTCTCCATCCTGACAGATCCCCCCCCCCCTCGCAGCCCGCGGGAGAGGAGAGAAAAGCTGCGATGGCTGCGGGAGACGAAGTGGACACACGGAGCAGGACGAGGGGGGCAGAGGATAAAGACACGGCGGGGGGGGGGGGGGGGTGGACACACAGAGGGGGACGACATCGGGGGTGGAGGAGAACAGGGTGCTAGAGGAGGAGGATGACACTCGGGGATGATCGGTGTGACAAGGACAGCTGTGAGCACTGATTCCCCCCTGCATGGCTTTTCAGGTGAAAGCCGCGGGAGGAAGGAGGAGAAGCAGATGATGAAAAGCCATGCAGGGGGGGTTGGTGCTCATAGCTGTCCCGTCGCAGCGATCATCCCCGACTGTAAACGAGACATCAATGTAAGTTTACTCAAATGAAAGGGGGCCGTGAGTGCGCTCTGCCTGTCCTGTGCAAGCTCTGGCCAAGGGGAGTGTAGCGGTGGGCAGGGAGTCTGCTGACATGACTCCGCCCACCGAGCGCCGAACAGACCCACCCACCGAATCAGGACTTTTTTGGGGTTTCAAACAGCTAAAGGGGAGACATTTGACAGGTAAGGATACATGCAGGAGGCATGTACATCCTTCTAGATCACCACTATGGCAGTACTTTAGAATTGATGAGAGGGTTTACATCCACTTTAACTAAACTCAGAGAAAATAATTTTAGAAAGTGTAAAAACAAATTGGATTTTTGTACATTTTAATATTTTAAGTATTTCAAACACCACACATTTTTGTTTTGTTTTCTTCTCCACTTGAACTCTGCACATAAATGTATATGGACAGCCAGCATCGAGTTGAACAAACCTTTCCAATCCTTCTAAATACATTTCCTTAAATATTTGTAAATATATGTGAGTTGTTTTGCATTGTTTTTGTTCTTTCCAGAGAGACAGATCACCCCACAGAAGCAGTCCAAGTGACACTAAACCAAAGTGCGGTTTCTGTCATGCAGGAGATGAGGAGAATGAGACACGGGGCAAACTGCATGCGTTTAATACAAAAAAGGCTGCCGCTCACTACAAATGTATGGTATGTGTTTGTCTTCCCAAGTCTTGGTCCTAATACCAACATTTAAACAATCTGGTTATAAAATACTAGTGTGTGTTGTGTAAAAAAAAAAAAAATCCTTCACAGAAAAGTGACGAGTGTTTTTTAAAATTCCATTTCCAGAAAATAGCCTATGCACGCAATGGACCCCAGTAGAGTTTAAAAAACAATTCAGCTTTGTAAATTTTAACTTTTTTTTTGTCTTACCTAGATATTATAAAGGCAATTTCCCAACTCGCTTATACACACCTTTCCCATCCTCCCCTGCAGCTCAAGGAGTTTACCTCAGTGCAATTGGTCCTATACTTGAATTGTTGCCTCACCTCTATTTCAGTAAGCCTACCTTACTTTCTCAGTGCAAGTTTAAGTATGAAAGTTCCCCTAAACCTTCCATCTATCTATCAAAATCGCACAAGTATAGAAGACTTTGAGGTTATTAGCATGAACAAAGTGTTAAAAACACATTAAATGTTAGCAAAAAAAGTATGTAGACTGCTGTGTCCAGCAATTTCTTGCCATTCATAATAAAGGTGCGTAAACCATCAAAAAATGTATCGCACAAAAAGCTTGAAGATTTGATCACATCCCAGTCTGTTACATTTCCATTACCTGGTACGTCATTTGACTTCAAGTGGTTGTACTGGTATCACCCCAGTACTGTGTTTTTTTCAATAGAGCGGATGGTCGGCTCTCTTGTAATAGCATTATAGCGACCGGTGTGGCTAACTAGCCACTCAGTTATTACAAGCAGCGGGAGGGGATGTACCTCCTCCTGCCACCTTTCACGACTCTCTGGCTCCTCTGTCCCACCAGCTGGCCGGAGACCCTTACAAATTCGTAATTGGCTTTGATAGGATCTCCGCTATGGTAACCCGGAAGCGATGACATGACATCTCTTCTGGTTTACCTGGCTGTTAACTGTGCCTTTTTGATTAAAAAAAAAAAAAAGTATTCAAAAACGCAGATCTTGGCATTTTGATTGCTATCAAGTGCAAAGGAGGGCTTTGGGGTCTTATTGACCCAAGATCCCTCCATTAAGAGTACCTGTCGCTTGCCTATTGCTGTCACAAGGATGTTTACATTTCTTGCGACGGCAATAAAAGTGATAAAAAAAAATGTAACATGCTAGCGTGCAAAGGCGACCGCGTGCGCCAGTCTTGCGGGCACATAAACTGCGATTGTCTCGCATGTGAGGTATCGCCATAAACGTTAGATCATGGGCAGTAATTCTAGCACTAGACCTCTGTAGAAAAAGTGGTAACCTGTAAATACTTTTAAAGTATCGCCTATGGATAGTAAAATTTGTATTTGTTGCCGCTGCGCAGGCATGCGCAATTGTAAAGCGTGACGTGTTTGGTATCGATTTTTACTCGGCTTGACTTCTTCTTTCTTTAACATTTTTAATTTTTTTTCCCAAAAAAATGCCTTTAAAAAAAATGCTGCGCTAATATCGTGTGACATAAAAAAATGCAAAGCTCACCCATTGCTTCTCTAGGGCCTCTGTTTTTAAAAAAATTATAATGGTTGGGGGTTCCAAGTAATTTTCTAGCAATGAAAAATAGATTTTTACATGTATACCAAAAGTGACAGAAAAACAGCCCTTGTGTACATTCCTGGGCAGATGTAGGGCTTAACATGTTGTGCCCAACAGGGAGAAGAAGAAAAATACTGCCCAGTTAGTTTCTGGCATACAAAGTGATGCAAATGTTTTATTTCTGCAGCTTTTCTCTTCTGGTACAGTCCAGCTAACAACAACGTCTAGGGCTGAAGTTGGTGACTTTGATATCAAAACTGTGATACAGGAAATGAAGCGAGGCAAACGGATGGTAATTATTTATGCATTTATATTTGGAAGCTTTATCGTACGTACAGCACATTCCGGGAGACTTGTCTACCAAAGCAACCTCCTCCAGGTTGTCATGTCAGCGCTCCCCTCTGTCACTGGCTATTTTATTCCCTTTTGATTTCAGAGTCTTCAGCCACTTAATTGGCTGGGCCTAGATTATTTAATACCCACATACAGTGCCTTTATAAAAGTATTCATACTCCTTGGAATCTTCCACATTTTGTCTTGTCACAACCAAAAACGTAAATGTATTTTATTGGAATTGTAAGCGGTGGACCAACACAAAGTGACACATAATTGAAGTGGAAGGATAGATCCTTTTTTTTTTTTTTTTTTTTACAAATATGTGAAAAGTGTGGTGTGCATTTGAGGGGGTGCGGATGGACTATTTTTTCATACCACTGGCTTTAGTGACACGTTAACTGTTATTATTTATTGCATGGGGAAGTGATCGCATTTTGTTATGACAGGTTCTCTTTAACCACTTGCTTACTGGGCACATATACCCCCTTCCTGCCCATGCGAAGTTCCAGCTTCCGGCACTGCGTCAATTTAACTGACAATTTACTTTTTTTTCCACAAATGGAGCTTTCTTTTAGTGGTATTTGATCACCTCTGCGTTTTTTTTTTCGTGCTATAAACAAAAAAAGAGCAACATTTTGAAAAAAAACACTATTTTACTTTTTGCTATAATAAATATCCCAATTTTTTTTTGAACTATTTTTTTTTTCTCAGTTTAGGCCGATACGTATTCTTCTACATATTTTTGGTATAACAAAAATTCACAATAAGCGTATAGTGACTGGTTTGAGCAAAAGTTATAGCGCCTACAAAATAGGGGACATAATTATGAATTAAATTTTTTATTTTTTTACTAGTAATGGTGGCGATCTGCGATTTTTTTTTTTTTTTTTTTTTTTTTTTTTTTTTTATTTTTTTTGGGACTGCGACATTATGGTGGACACGTTTGACACATTTTTGGGACCATTCACATTTATACAGCGAACAGTGCTATAAATATGCACTGATTACTGTATAAATGTGACTGGCAGGGAAGGGGTTAACACTAGGGGGCGAGGAAGGGGTTAAATGTGTACCCTGGGAGTGATTCTTACTGTGGGAGAGGTGACCGATCGGTGTCCCTATGTACAAGGGACACAGCATCGTTCTCCTCTCCCTGACAGGATGTGGATCTCTGTGTTTACACACAGAAATCCACGGTCCTGCTCAGTTACTGGGCAGTCGCAGGTGCCCGACGGCCATCGGGCACGCACATTGTGTTGCCAGTAACGTGGCGGGTGCGCGCGTGCCCCATAGTGGCTGTGTAAAATGAGGACGTCATATGACACCCTGTCAGAACAATAGATCTGACGTGCTGCCGTCAATTGACGGCGGCCGGTGCAAAAATACGAAGGAAACTTGGACAGCCGCACTCCAAAAATGTTCTTTTAATAGATCACAAAATGAACCTACCACAGCAAAAAAACTGCAACAAAAGCTAATGTTTTGCACTGTAGCTTCAGTGCTTAGTCATAGCTAGTGGACGACGGCCGGTAGTATAGTGGTTAAGGACCCATCGGCTACCAAGGGCCTGCGGAAGGGATCAGGTGGCTGTACATCCATCTGGCAGCTGATGGTCAGCTTGTCAGACGTACATGCATTTTTAAAAATAATCACTCACACGAAGGATATAAAAAAAAAAAAAAAATGGCATGTAAAACCATAAACCAGAGTAATGACTATAATAGCTGTGCGATCTATGTAGTATACCATTAATATATGCAGTATACAGTGCTATTAGTGCATTTAAAGTGATACAATTGCAATAAAAATTGCATACAATGTGTACAAAGTGAATATAAAGTGCCTCAAATTAATGCAAACTTCTTATAAAGTGATAAAAAGTCCATCAAGAAAGTGTGTCTAAATATAATTAGAAGTCCATATGCTTGGAATAAATATATTTATATTCTCAATAGTTTCTGTGTAAAGCAGATGCATAAACAATACTTCCAACAATGTGCTCCGTGCGTAAACTATTGTGCCACTGCAATCCACCATGCGTGCCACTCACCTGCCAGCATGGCCCCGCTAGGCGTATACCAAGGTATGTCTGCAAGGCTTTCCATTTACTGCTGTGTAATCCAAAGGTATGTAGACCACATCGCAGATATAGCTTAAAGGAGTTGTAATTAAAAAAACAATAATTATGCTGAAATGACTGTTTACAGGGTATAGAGACATACTAGTTAACTGATTCCTTTTAAAAACTATTAAAAATGGATAAAAAAACAATCATATAATGTACCTGTAGTTTCTAGTTTCGTTTTTGCATGTCGTTTTCTGCCTCTCTGCTGTACAGAGCCAATACAGGGCAGTGATGGTTTGGAAAACGAAACTGATTGGTTCTGAGGGGTTTTAGACACACAGTAATCACACCTCCTTGAAGTTAAGTGACCAGAGAGAGAAAGCTCCCAGCACTGTGGTTATCAGGAAACAGACATCCAGGAAGTGTGGAGATCAGAGAAGAATTGCAGCAACTTGAGAGCAAAAAACAAACAATGGGGACATGAAAACAGCACTGCATTAAGGTAAAGGAAGCTATTCAGATAAAAAAAAAATGTCCTTTTACAAACCCTTTAAGGGAAATGCAAGACCATGGTTGAAAGCCTAGCGTAACTCAGTTTTGTATTAAAAAATCATAAAGATAAAAAAAATGTCCACTCACAGAATAGGTGCCGTATCCTGGCACCCGGAATGATCTGCTGATAGTTCAAAAGAGCCGCATGCTGCTCTGCACTGTACACATGGTATGCATTTTTTATTGTATTTGTAACGCTTTTTACTGCATATATTGTTTCTGGTATACTGCATAGGGTAGCACAGCTTTTATAGTCATTTACTCTGTACATGCTCTATTGTAGCAACTGGAAGTGTGTTAAAACCCTGATTGCTGCAGATTAACACAATACCATATGTCGGTGGCAGCGAAAAGCCTAATGGTACTTTTAAACTTTTTCTGTAATGCCTGGTACATACAATGCGATTTATCTTTTAATGGATAGTGTATCCACTGACATGTAGTCCCAACTTAAGCTGGTTACACATGGCCCAAACATTGTCTGGTTCAGCGGGAATTGAGCAACATTCGGACCAAGTATACATCTTTCCTAACAAGACAGTCTAAGGACCGTCTGGGTTGAATGTAAAACCATCAATGTGTACCAGGCTTTACGTGTGTGTGTGTTTTTTTGTGGGGAGGGGGGTTGCCAGTTGTTTAAATAAGTGGAGACTGTGTTTTGTAATGAGCATTTTTTCACCCTCTTCCCATTCAGAAGTGTACATTATGTGGCCTACTAGGCGCTACGATTGGATGTGAAATAAAGGCCTGTGTGAAGACTTATCATTATCACTGTGGAGTAGAAGACAAGGCTAAATACATTGAAAACATGTCACGAGGCATTTACAAGTAAGCTATGATGATCCTGTAATACAAACATTAGAATTATCACCGCATATATTCAGTTAAAGAGCATCTGTGACTTTCCCACTTGACAGGTTCTTTTGTCTCTCATTCACCCACTTATTGTTTGCCTGCAGCTCTAATCTGAGCTGACAGAGTTATTGACTTCCTTTTCTCCCCCAAATGACAGTGTTGTGGCCTGGTGATTGTATGCTTAGGTCCCTAATGCTACTCTCTAGGACATGGGTCTTCAAACTACGGCCCTCCAGTTGTTCAGGAACTACAATTCCCATCATGCCTAGACATATCTGTGAATGTCAGAGTTTTACAATGCCTCATGGGATGTGTAGTTCTGCAACAGCTGGAGGGCCGTAGTTTGAGGATGCCTGCTCTAGGAGAAAGAGTAAAGGGTCACTTGATCCTCAAACTCGGAAGCATTGGGAATTTCTGACAAACCCAGTGACAGGTAAGCCCTGCCGAGTTGAAAATCACTGTGATGGGATGGTGAGCTTTCAACAGAGCTCAATAAAGACTAAGTGACAGATTCTCTTTAAGAGCACATATTGGCATATTTATGTATCAGAGGGTCTCTAAAGGGGTTTCCTACAAAGGCTCAGTTTTTCTCAAACGATTACACATGTTTGCAGTAAAACATTTTCAGCTACTATAGCTTAAAATAGCCATCACATGGCTGGAAATAATTGGAAAATAACCAAGTAGTGAATTGAGCCTAAACTGACATCCATGGAACATGTACTATGGCATGTGCTGAAAACTGTTCAAGCACTTTAGTGATTTTTTCATAGTGTTGAAAATGGAACAGCAGTTATATTCAAAAGTCTATATCCCACCACACTCGTGATCAAATTTGTAATTGGAATTGCATACCTATGATGTTGACAAAACGACTTTTAAAAATAGGCAGATTTTAACTTTTGTGGGGCTTTGGACTGTGTGATCATATTTCCTTCCTCATGTCTACATAGAGCCTGACCATATATATATACCTAAATTCAGGACAAGCACTGCTTTCCATGTCCAAGACTAAGACCCCTTTCACACTTATGCGACTGTAGATCCGACTTTGCACCACGACTTGAAGTACGATTTCAATAAGCAGGGACGCGACTTTGATCCTCCATTAATTAGGGGGAACTCCATGCCAATATTTTTAGAAAAAAATAAAAACGGCATGGGTTCCCCCTTTATTGGCATTTCGGGCCCATGGGTCTGGTAAGGGTTTCCTGGTCAGGAAAGGGGGTGGGGTCGAGCGGGTTGGTGCTTTGGGGCAGGGGCCCCCCCACCCCAAAGCACCTTGTCCCCATGTTGATTAGGACAAGGGCCCCTTCCCGACAACCCTGGCCATTGGTTGTCAGGGTCTGCGGGCAGGGGGCTTATCGGAATTTGGGAGCCCCCCACCATATGTGAATGAGTATGGGGTACATCGTAATCGTACCCCTACCCATTCACCTGGGGGCGAAAAAAGTATCAAGAAGAAAAATGCCCTACAAAGGTTTTTAAAGTAATTAGGCGACTTCGGGGGTAGTCTTCCGCTTTCTAGGGTCTTCTTCCGACTCTCCGCTCTCTTCTCCCGCTCTCTGGTGCTTTCTGCCTTCTGCCAGGCTCCGCTATCTTCTTGCAGCTCTTTTACTAGTGGTGGCCCGGTCTTCTGCGTCGTATTCTTCCCTCTTCTCTTGTGCCAATGTTGACACAACGATCTCTCCCGCTGTAATGCCGTGTGTGCAGAGCGCATTACAGCGAGGGAGATCTTCGTGTCAACATCGGGACAAGAGAAGAGGGAAGAAGACGCAGAAGACCGGGCCGCTGCAAGAAGATGGCGGAGAATCGGAAGAAGACCCCCGGAGCTGCCAAATTACTTTAAAAACCTGTGTAGTATGTGTTTGTTTTTTTATATATATATTTTTTTTATATTTTTGTACCCCATACTCATTCACTTAGGGTTGGGGGCTGGGATCTGGGGACCCCTTATTAAAGGGGGCTCCCAGATTACGATAAGCCCCCCCGCAGACCCCATAACCATTGGCCAGGGTTGACGGGAAGGGGTCCTTGTCCTCAACATGGGGGCAAGGTGCTTTGGGGTGAAGGGGCACCCATGGGCCCCATGTTGAGGGCGTGTGGCCTGGTATGGCTCAGGAGGACGCTAGCTCGTCCCCACCCCCTTTACTGTCTGGCGGTGCTGGTGCTCGGATAAGGGTCTGGTATGGATTTTGGGGGGGCCCCACACCGTTTTTTCGGCGTGGGGGTTCCCCTTAAAATTCATACCAGACCTATGGGCCCGGTATGCTCATAAAGGGAGAATCCATGCCTCTTTTTTTTTTTTTTTTTAACCACTTAAGACCCGGACCAAAATGCAGCTAAAGGACCCCTTTTTGCGATTCGGCACTGCGTCGCTTTAACTGACAATTGTGCGGTCGTGCGACGTGGCTCGCAAACAAAATTGGCGTCCTTTTTTTTTTCTATAAATAGAGCTTTCTTTTGGTGGTATTTGATCACCTAATTTTTTGCGCTATAAACAAAAATAGAGCGACAATTTTGAAAAAAATGCAATATTTTTTACTTTTTGCTATAATAAATATCCCCAAAAATATATATATATATATATATATAAAAAAAAAAAAAAAATCCTCAGTTTAGGCCGATGCTAATTCTTCCTATTTTTGGTTAAAAAAAATGCAAAAATCGTTTATCGGTTGGTTTGCGCAAAATTTATAGCGTTTACAAAATAGGGGATAGTTTTATTGCATTTTTATTAATTTTTTTTTTTTTTTTTTTACTACTAATGGCGGCGATCAGCGATTTTTTTTTTTTTTTTTTTTTTTTCTCGTGACTGCGACATTATGGCGGATACTTCGGACAATTTTGACACATTTTTGGGACCATTGTCATTTTCACAGCAAAAAATGCATTTAAAATGCATTATTTATTGTGAAAATGACAATTGCAGTTTGGGAGTTAACCACAGGGGGCGCTGATGGGGTTATGTGTGACCTCAAGTGTGTTTACAACTGTAGGGGGGTGTGGCTGTAGGTGTGACGTCATCGATTGTGTCCCCCTATAAAAGGGATCACACGATCGATGACGCCGCCACAGTAAAGAACGGGGAAGCCGTGTTTACACACGGCTCTCCCCGTTCTTCAGCTCCAGGGACCGATCGCGGGACTCCAGCGGCCATCGGGTCCGCGAGTCCCACGGTCACAGAGCTTCAGACCGGGTCGCGGGAGCGCGCTGCGACCCCACGGCTGGGCTTAAAGGACATATACGTTGATGTGCCCAGCCGTGCCATTCTGCCGACGTATATCGGCGTGAAGGGGTCCTTAAGTGGTTAAAAATGGTGTGGCGTTCCCCTGGATGTGCAAGTCGCATGCCAAAGTCTAATCTGTTAATACGGAATCCGACTTAGAAAAAAAGTAGTGCAGGAACTACTTTAAAGTCGGCACGACTTAGTCGTGCCAATATGAATGGTAGTCATTGAAAATCATGGATAATGACTTGTCATACGATTTTTGCTGTCCAAAATCGTGATACAAGTCGTATAAGTGTGAAAGGGGACTAAGTCATAACTAAAGCTTGTATTCCAGCCCTCACATACTGTATCCAAGGAGGTGTTATGTAACACGGCTCTTCTATGGACAAGCCTAGAGAATGGTTTTCGATGGGGAGAGGAACTGATGGGAGTAAGGGAATACCTTGTTATCTTCAGGCTTTAGGGTTCTGTGTGTGTGTATTTTTATTTTGATGCACACAGTGTAGGGAGACAAAGCTGTAGTCCCTGCAAGTAAAGGTGGCTCCACAGAATGCTGCAAGAGAAAGGAGTCGCCCTGAAATGGAAAGCCTAGGGCAACAGTCATAGTACCAGCTTAAAGCCTAACTCCAAACTTTCATCTTCACCAATGTATGCGCCTGCTATGGGCGCTGTATGCAGTATTGGCTACATATGGTCTACAGCAGCACAGGGACTTCTGATTAGTTGAGGTGAAGAGATGTGCAAATAAGGTTATGATCTCCACCCCAACCAATAAGAGGTAGCATGGGACAGCACAAAGGAATCAAAGATATTAAATAAAGAGACACAATTTCATGTTGGCTAGAATTGCCACAGCGTTTTTTAAGGGGTAACCCAAAATTGAACACTAATAATCCATAACCAGCAATATATTACAGTTACATAACCATAAATAATTTAAAGCGGATGTCCGCTGAAAAAAAAAATATTAAAAGCCAGCAGCGACAAACACTGCAGCTGCTGACTTTTAATATTAGGACACTTACCTGTCTTGGAGTCCAGCGCTCGTCACTCTGCTGCCCCCCCCCCCCCCCCCGCCATCCTCGTGAGGGAACCAGGAAGTGAATCGCTCCGGCTTCACTGCCCGGTTCCCTACGGCGCATGCGTGAGTTGCGCTACGCCTGCCGATTGGCTCCCGCTGTGTTCTGGGAGCTGAGTGTTCCCAGAACACAACGGGGGGGACGGGAGGTGACGTCATGCCCGCAGTTTACCCGAGACTGTGTGGCCGGAAGTGGGTGCAAATACCTGTCTTTAGACAGGTATCTGCACCCCCTCACCCCTGAAAGGTGTCAAATGTGATACCGGAGGGGGGGAGGGTTCCGATCAGCGGAAGTTCCACTTTAGGGTGGAGCTCCTACTATTACTTAGTCCATCCAGAACTGGATGACGAACGCATGACATAAATTCATATATGTTTTAAAGTGAGGGTGTGTGGGAGTAGCATGGGGCTCTGTCTTCAGCTGGGGTCTCCTCAGGCAGTGAACGGAGCGGGAAAGCCGCTGGCTTTAAAACCTCTGCCCTGGTTAATCCTGCCCGATTACAGCCAATCGGAACCTGTTGCTATGGTGTACCACTCACCTTTTTGGTTTGTTGGGCAGTCTGTTGAAATGAATGGGCTGCCATGATGCAGTGCACATTAGCATGCATCCGTGTACCCCAATGGTGTTCATAGGCCGTTGAAGCAGAACTTCATTGAGAAGTAGAAGTTCCGCTCTTCCTCCTGCTTCTCCCAATACGCTATTGGTGCCAATACTGACCATCTGCTCAAGTACCAGCACTCGTGCAAATGCTCCGACACCTGAAACTAATACCTTTTGCGGTGCGATTTGAACCCATACAAAATTAATGGGCTCAAATCACACTGCAAAAATCGCATGCGATTTGAACAGGAATGTAGTGCGATTCCTGGCCGAATGCCGTGCGGTTCCCCCACTACTTCGTATCAGCCCAGGCTTCAGCTTGGGTTCACACAGGAGTGATGCGGGAAACCACATTAATTTTGTCTGGGCTCAAATCGCACTGCAAAAAGTATCGGTACTCTGTATGGGCGTGTACTTGACCGAAAGTATCAGTACTTGTACTCGCCGGTGAAACCCTAAGAAATGGTTTTGGGGGGGAGCAGGTACCCACTTCCACTGGAATGGCCGGCCTAGACAATTCCACCGTATTCCGCGCCTCTCTGATCCCCACTGTGACAGCTAGTGGGGTTTCTTCTCCCTCCCCGCTAGCTGGCGCATGCATGGCTGCATCACTGACAGTGCTCTGTGCATGGAAAACTACAAGGTCCAGCAGTGGTAGTTAAGTCATGCTTCCTGACAGATTGTATCTGCTTGCATGTACAGGTAAGCAGATCTGCTGTAGACCTGCATGGTACCAGCGATCTGCTGATTGCTGGTGCAATGCTTTACAGCAAGGATATGCAATTAGCGGACCTCCAGATGTTGCCAAACTACAATTCCCATCATGCCTCTGCCTCTGGGTGCCATGCTTGATGCTGTCAGAGTCTCGCTATGCCTCATGGGACTTGTAGTTTGGCAACAGCTGGAGGTCCACTAATTGCATATCCCTGCTTTACAGGAACAAAAAAATAAATAAATGCACATTTTTTTTTTTTCACCTGCAAAAAGTGAAGTTCTCCTTTTTAATGTTGCCAAAGCAGTTACACCAGTGGTGGCTGGTCGGTTGGCGGCATACCTGGGTGGGCTCGGAGTGGACTCTCTGCGACCCGAGCCCACCCTATATTGAAGCCTCTTGGAGCCTCTGGCTCTAATCTGTGCTTCAAAAAATAACTGCCCCTCTGCATTGGAATCCATGCGGCGGGGTCCTGAAATGGGCCGGACACATAGATAAGGGAGGTGGTGATGAACATGGCGGGGGGGATGCGCCCTTATTGGACAGGCCGCCCTTGAGTTACACACTTATTGAAGCTGGAGCTAAAACCTTCCGAAAATGTGAGATTTGTTACTCCGGGACTTGATTTTAGAAAGCTATAAACCTCATTTTGCCACAATGACCATTATTATCAATAAGAGTCGGAAGCTACAAATGAATTGCATGTCAGGAATGTCATAGTTTAGTGAGTGGAGCCCATTTTGTTTCCATTGCATTTGCATTGCATTTTCCCTGCAGCCCCTTTTTCTTTTCATCAGTTTCTCAAAACTCATTGCTTATCACATTCTCATGCAACCCTCCTGTCAGTGATATTCATGCACAAAGGGAGTGGGGGTCCTAAGTGCCACTTCAAAATAAACTGAACTATTATAAAAACTGACCCTTGAACAGTGTAAAAAAACATTGAACACTGAACAATTTCAGGGACAGGAGAATATTTTGAGCACGTCCATTTAGTATTTTTTGCTGTTATTGTGTTTTTAAATTATTTTTTTTTTCTTTCTTTCACAGGCTATATTGTAAAAATCACAGTGGCAATGATGAAAGAGACGAGGAAGATGAAGAACGTGAGAGCAGGAGTAAAGGGAACACAACAGGTGGACATGACAACACTCCACAGCAAGTCAATGGAAACTGAAGGGGGGGAGGGTCCTGCGAACAAACCATCCATTTTTGATGGGAGAATTCTGGACGCTTTTATCTACAGTTGTAGAAAGGACTGTGGGGGGGGGAAATGGGGAAAGTTTTTTTTTTTTTTTTGTTTTTGTTTTTTGTTTTGTTTTTTCTACATGAGAAAAGCTGCATATATGGTTTAAGATGACCTGGATTCATCAATCTACACAAACTTGTTTTGGGGCTTTTCTTTTCCATATTCTATTTCTCCACTCTAATTTTTATATTTTAATAGTTGCTTTTAAATAGACAATTCTTTTAAAATTCTTGAGCCCAGAAAAAAAAAAAATTGGTTGTTTTACTTTACACCACGTGGCAGGATTCCTTTTGCTAACTCACAACAGGTATTGCCAGTCTCCTAAACGTATTTACCTGTGTGGGGTTCTTCCTTCCTTTTTATTTTTTTCCCTACATGATTTCACATTGTTGAAATAATTGTAAAATGTAGGTATTTGTTTGAGACGGTCATTGAGTTTGGTTGCCCTTTATTGTCTTGTACAGCAATATTGTACATGTTTATGACTACACAACTCTAAGATCATATATTGTGACAGAGCGTAGGGCTTTTCACTTTTTTTTTCTTGTTCTAGGAAGAATAAATCCTGAAATATTGTTTTTGTGTGTGTGATGGTGTCATGTCAGATCTTAAGGTCGTAGAGAAAATGCTACAGTTGATTTGCAGCATTTACACATTTGGAACTTTTAAGGGCTTGGATGATAATCATACTCCGGTGAAATGGTCTTCTGGTCTCTCACTGATTGGTATACAAGCAAGCTACAAAGAAATTGCTACATGTAGTTGTGCACAGTCACATCATTATTCAGTATGGGATCATCTATTGGACATTTTTATCAATATATCTGGAATTGCAATGGTGGATTTTATTTATTTTAACTATCTGACCTTTTCGTTTTCATTACAGTAAGAGGTTGAATATTAGTCACACCACTGCTTGGGTTGCCTTTGCTTTAAGAAAAAAAGAAGCAAGCCGTATAGCTTAATTTTTCCTGTCCATTGAGGGACTCTGGAAGCATTTCACCTTTTATGTTATACTGCGGCTTATGGCAGATTGGACACTGGCAATCAAAGGTTTAGGTCAGCCCAGGATACTACCAGCATGCCTCAGTTTGCTAGTGTCCTAAAAGGATAGACATATTTTCTTATGTAAATGAATGACTTGATTTGATATAATATTTTTTATATATATATATATAAAAGCATTTAGAAAAATGATGCAAAAATTTTTTTTTTTTTTTTTAATCTTTCTGCATCATTTAGTTGTGCCTCCCCCCTTCCATTTAGACTTCTTTTTTTCCACCCTTATAGAGCTGGTCTCTGATTGCAGCTCTCCAGTACTGGGTTCTGCATAGGGTGCTTTCCAGACTGTTCTAGTAACAAGTTGGCTACATAGCTCTTTTTAGGTCCAGAGCAGTCTGTATTCCCTCCCTGACTTCCTGCCCTGTCCATAAAGTCCCACTGTTTAAGCCTACCTTTTTACATAGGTCAGTAAGCACCTTTTGAATTCTTGTTCTCTGTGCATCAGAAACTTCTGTTTGATCCCACTAAGATCAAACTCTCTTCTCTCTTTTTCTTGTCTCCATCACCTCTTCGAGGAGAGTGCCTGAACTTGTCGTCTTGCCCAATGTTGTTTCTGCATTTCGCCGCAACCAGAACATCATTCTTTCGTCGGTCTCCCTTTGTTGTCCTAATCTGGTCGGGCTGTGAGTCTCTCTCTCTTTCTCTTTCTCTTTCAGAAAGGCGGATTCCCTTTCTGAATCCCGTATGGACTCCGTAAGCTTGCATCAGCTGCTCGTTCTGCCATCTTTAGGTTGCTTAAACAGACCATCATCCAAGCTCATTAACTCAGGGATCAGGTTCCGCCCTTTCCTGTCAAGACGCGCTCTACTAGATTTGTAAGTGCGTTTTGGGCATCGGGTAACATTTCTCAGATTTGCAAAGCTGCCATCTGTTCGCACGTTCAGTAGGTGTATGTTGTGCCCTCATCTGATGCTTAGGGCATATATTTATTTTAAGGGTGGCTTTTTGAACTGCAGGCAGTTTTCCGTTGCTGTCTTGGGCCTGTTGGCATTTGCTGCATTTACCCACCTCTTGGTTGGACTGCTTTTGTACATCGCAAAGGTTAAAGATTTTCTGTGCCCCTTAGTGGAAAGTAGAATTTTTGTACTTGCTGTAAAATATTTTTTCCAAGTTCAATGAGTCGGGTCCCAACCCCCTTTTAATGATCATTCTCTCAGTACTGCTTTGCTATAAAGCAGAGGCATGCTGGTAGCAATGGGGGATTAATCTAGGCTGGCCTACAGTTTTTTTGTGTGCTTGTTTTTTTGACAGTTTCTAATCCTCCTGTAGGTGGCAGTATAACCTGAAGGTTTAAGTCTTCCTTTGACTTTCATTGGTCTCCAATATGAACTCTTTTTGCTGATCATGTGATCTGATCATGTGAAAAACAAATCTCAAACCACACATGGGTCACATTCATACAGAGCCTAAATTGAAGGCGATTCCAGTTTAGGTGGACATGGCTCTCCATCGAGATTTATTTTTTTACAGCACAAGATCTGCCTTTCTGTGCCTCCGGCTGATGTTGGTCAAAGGACTTCATGGCCTTGATATTTATGTATTTTCTGCTAGTGTCCAAGGAACCTTCACTAAGCCAGATGGCAATTAAATCTACTGACCTCCTAGAACTAAATTTCTAGGCTTGCAGCACATTTCCAGAGATCTAATGAAACCGATATTAAAGACTTTCAAACTTTGGCCATACCAGTTGATCATGCATGTGCTACAAACCAACAGTCAGTTTCTGCTATCTAGAGATAAATCAACTTTTTTGGTTCATAATTTTCCATGTGATTTGTATTTGGAACTTTTTTCCCCTGTACACAGGATCGGTTCATCCGATGAAAACGGTCTGATGGATTTTTTCATCAGATATCCGATGAAGCTGACTTTCATCAGTCTTGCCTACACACCATCAGTTAAAAAACCGATCGTGTCAGAACGCGGTGACGTAAAACACAACGACGTGCTGAGAAAAATTAAGTTCAGTGCTTCCGAGCATGCGTAACTTGATTCTGAGCATGCGTTGATTTTTAACCGATGGATTTCCCCACAGACGATCGTTTTTTTTCTATCGTTTTTTTTAACCATCAGATAATTTTAAAACAGATTCTATGTTTTTTTTCACTGATGGGAGGAAAAAAACTGATGGGGCCCACACACAATCGATTCGTCTGATGAAAGCGGTCCATCAGACCGTTTTCATCAGACGAACCGATCGTGTGTACATGGCATTAGAGGTTAAACTAATTGGGTTCTTGAGCAATGCATGGCATGCATGTCTCCTTTTTAATTGGATGTTCTGGTCATGAGACCCTCAAGTGATCATGTGTATCTTCACTCCTAATACTTATTCTAAAGACTCCAAATGTGACTCTTCTGTCAGTTTTATGTCAATCAATATTGGGAGATTTTGTTAGTCATTCCTAAAAAAAAAAAAAAAAAAAAAAAAAAAGCAAGTACTCCATTACACTGCTGCTAGGTACTCTGCCTCCATTAACCTTTGATGTGTATTTCTTTTTTAGGTGTTTTTACTGTAGTGCATGTACCCTGTATCTCCTAACGATATTAAGTAGCACCTTTACATCTCAAGACACGGCCTGTTTTTTATCATAACATTCGAAGGTACATGTGTTTGGATATGAGTAGATGGAAATCAAAATCTAGAAGGGTTGTGACTATGAAACCGGTTTACATTACTTAATATAACATAAAGTATACAACTCCAGTCAGAACTTTATTTTTATTTTGGGTAGAACTTTTTATTGTGGTCAAATGTTGTTACATACTGTTCATACTCAAAGTCACTATGAGATTTGTTTTCTGCAAAAAAACTGGTTGATCACGCTGCTCTTCATGTCCTCATCGCCCTGTGCAGAACAGTTTCCCCCTACTGACCTGGCTCCCCCTCACAGCACTGCCGGCTTCCCCCCTCTCCCACTGGTTGTTGCTGTGGATGTTTTAGCATGAGTGGGGGAAGGGGCCAGTAAATAATCCATTTACCGGCCGCTTCCATTCCTGAATGAACATCGTGAGTGATCGGTAGAGTGTGTTTGAGCTTTGGGGTGCACACCCTAATGCCAAAGGCTGTGCACACCTATGCCATGTCCCCAGTTCAGCTAAGGATTATACAGAGCATTGTTGGCAGCTCTGCACATGTCGGTGACTTTCTATGCTGAGCATTTCTTCATCACATCTGAGTAGCCATGCAACTTACTATAGTGTCTCTCATGTGGGTGTATACACAGTGGTAAACGACAGCCAGCTCCCTCCCTCTTCCTCCGTGTCCACTAACAAGCTAAACACAATAGGAGTGGGATATTGCATGTAGATTGCTGTGGTCTTTACCCTCCCTGTTCTAACACGCAGACTGGAGGGGTGCAACACAGCCTGTGATTGGCAGAAAGCTGCCCATACCATGTTATTGCCAAAAAATAAAATAAAGAGATTACTGGTATATATATAATATTTCAGTACCTGAGGACTAGCTCCTCCTGCTTATGTTTCCCTGCAGACAGGCTGGGTCATGTGACGGCTGTATATTGATTTAGGAAAAGGTACTTGGATGTTTTTCATTTAAATAATTAGTGCCATCCCTCCATATACAGTAATAGAGGGGACAATGTAAATTAAACAGTGTGTGTTTAGTATCATTTTAATGCATCAAATCACAACTGATCTTGCTGGTGTAAGTGGGCTCAAAATGGATAATCTCCCAATGGGAAAACCTGTTCTGGTGAAAAATTTTAGGCTTTTCCCCGCGCTGGGAGATGGGATTCATCTAATTTCCTGTTGTCTCCAAGATTGGAAGTGATGACCAATCTCTCCAATAGGGACACAGAAAGAAAACTGGCAGCTTCATTTAGGAAAAAATGGGTGTGTGTGTATGTGTATGTTTATATGTATATGTGTATATGTGTGTGTGTGTGTGTGTATGTGTGTATGTGTGTATATATATATATATATATATATATATATATATATATATATATATATATATATATATATATGTATGTGTATATATGTGTATGTGTATGTGTATATATATATATATATATATAAATTGTGTGTGTGTGTAATAAATAAATAAATATATGTGTGTGTGTGTGTATAAATCTCTATCTTTTGTCAAATTTATACAGAAAAACCATTGTACAAAAACAATCCTTTTAGACCCTATTTTCCGCCCCGTCCCTCCCTACCTCTTAACCCATAAAAATATTTGTTTATCGTTTACTCCTGTTGCGGATGGGATCCCTCAGTCTACAGACTTATTGCCTCTGCGTACCTACATGTCTTTTTAAACGCTTTCCAACTCTCCAACGCTTTTTTCCCTCCAAACTCTGCCTCAAGCATTCCATATTATGTTTCTTCTACTATGGTTATTCACTCTCTAATAGAAGGGCTTTCTACTACTTGCCACTTTTTAGGAATAAGTATTTTAGCGGCATTCTCGTTCAATAGATGTGGTATTGCTGAATCTTTATATTGTTTTTACTGGTCCTTCCACTCCATGTAGCAAAACTATCCACGGGTCCTCGGGTATTTTTTTTTTTTTTTTTAGTAATTGCTTTTTATTAGCTGTAGGATCCCTTTCCAAAGTTTTTAATTTTTGGGCACTCCCACCACAGGTGGGCCATCGTTCCTACTGCCTTGCATCCTCGCCAACATTCCGCAGATTTTCCTGGTTGGTATTTGCTAATTTTATCGAGGGTTGCGTACCACCTTGTTAAACATTTGTAGTTCATTTTAGCCATTTTGGTGTCTACCGCGGAGCTATGGGTTAATTTCAAAATCTTACCAATAGTGACTTTATATATGTCCCCAATTCCCTTTCCCACTTATTTATAAATGACGGGATCTCCAGCCGATCCGCTGCCAGTAATGTTTTATATATCCAAGATATGCTATTTCTTGTGTGTTCTGTTATACATATCCGTTCCAGCGGGGTTAGTTCCTCTTCTGTTCTTATTGGTTGGGATAGTTTGTGTATCTTATTTTAACTATATATATCTGCCTGTTGGGTTGAATAGAACTGTTATATCAAGTGAACATTTTTGTATCTTTATGCCATTTGTATAACAATGTGACACTGTATGGAGTACAGCAATCAAAAAATATGATCTAAGGTTTCTAGCATTTTATAAATAAGTAATGGACTCAAAACTAAATTAGTTGGTGCTGTCGTTCAAACACAGAGGTGTGCTAATGGGAAAAAATATACTCCATGGTGAATAGCCGAGTTTTCAGTCCTCATTTAACAAGCAGCAAGGTAAATAAGTGGTGCTGTGATCCATTTTGTTTTATAATCCAAATGAAGTTTAGGCTGACTGTACAGTTTGACCCAAAATGTTAAAGCTGCTTCTAGCAACAAAGGGGACGTTAAACATAACTGAGCCGTATACAAATTGCATTCCATCTAGTGCAATTTTGTGCCTTTAGGCTGCTTTCACACTGATCGGTTTTTCTTCTGCTTTTGCGTTACAAAAAGCAGAAGGAAAAACTCATGATCATGAAAGCCTATGGAACGCTTCTCATTGATCAGTTGTACCTCTGCATTTTTGGCGCAGTAAAAATGGCCACGCCAAAAATGCAACTCCCTATTGAAATGAGTGGAAACTGCTTTAAAAAAAAAAAAAAAAAGATTCTGGTCCCTTAACCTCCCTGGCGGTATTCTTTCAGATTTTTGGTGCTGAAAGCGGTACAATTGTTCTGCATGGAAATTTGGCATTTTATATTGTAGGCCTGTAATTCTTAGGAATAACTCATTTAAATCTGTCCAAACAAGAGTCTAGTAGACATCCCGGGTATGATGAAGTTTGAAACGCAAAATCATAAATTATAATATAATAAATAATTATAAATAATTATAACAGTAATCTAATAGTAAAAAATATTCAATAATGTAATCAAATCAAAAACACTGAAATTTGCTCAGTTGCAGAATTGTCGCTGTCATTACTTTCAGTGTTTTATGATGAATTTCCCCACAAATCGCTATCGCTCAATTCTGCAAGTGATTCCAATTTATTATCGCTGTTTTCTAGCTGTCTAAAACCACTTTTGACATAAAGGGACACTTTTTGGTTGCTATGGACAATATACAGTTTCCAGGCAGAAAGAACAGTATTTATAATATAAAAGTGCTTGCAGGTCACTGGACAAACCTCTAGGGACAAAGGGGGTGTGTAATTATTTTGTACTGTAATCTGTATGTGAACAGTGTTTTTATTTTTTTGAATTTGGCGCCGATCTCCGCCCCCGTGCATCGTAAAGTCGCAGGGAACGGAGCTCGGCGCCACTCTGGGCACTGTGTGAATCGAGCAGGGAGACATCGGGGGATCCAGGGGACAAGGTAAGTAGCTCTGGGATACCACTAATGGTACTGGATTTCCACCCTGAGCCAAACTGTGGATTACAGCCAGGGAGGTTAAAGCAGATTACGCAGCACAGCGCTTGTGCAATATAATCAGCCCCCCTCTCAAATAAAAATAATAAAAACCTACCACTTCCTGTATGCCCTCTCTAAACGGAACACAACCAGGGCAGCTCCGCCCTTATCACTGTGGTCAAAGTGCCTCCTCCCTATGATGGGCTCTCGCCCCCTCCTTCCTCCCTGTCAGCGCCCTCTGTCTCCGGCCCGAGCCCTCCCCCCTGTCCCGATTTTAATATTAAAATTTGTCACTGCCACCCCCTCTTAAAGGCTGGCAAAGCACACTGCATGTTGTATTTAAAAATAAACAATGTAAATACTGAATAACAGCTGTCTTCATCCTATTGGCCCAGTCCTGTGCTGCATGCAATACAAAACAGAAACACAAAGGTTATATGCCACACACTGGTAGACACAAAGGCCATATGCTGCGCAGCATAGAAACCTAAATATGGAAAAACACAGATTCACTTGGTGACTTGGCATATTTGTACCATTTTTACTCTTAGCACTAAAAACAAAATATCCTTTTTTTTGGTTGAACTTGTGTCTTTGTCAACCAGACTAAAATAAAAACTGACAGGGGTTCTAATCATTCTCACCTGTATCCATTTCACTGAGTATCGTGTCATGAGATGCAAAATGGTTTACCATGAGTAAAATACCTTGTATGTTGATGAAATAACTTGTGCTTTATTATAGTAGCAGGTTTTTTTTTTTGTGAATTGTAAAAATAAGTTTGAAAAAAGCTAATGAGTTATTTTATCTCAGATTTTAAAAGGAAAATAACTTTTGTAAATTGAGCCCAAAATCTGTTTTCACATAACCAAATAAAGTCTTCTAGTTTTCTCCCATGTTTATATAAATTGTATGCAGTGGCCTACCTATATTGTAGGGAATTGGAAATATGTATTTTCTTTTTCTTTTTTTGCAGCATAAATATTGGCGCATTTTTTTTTTAATCTTCTATGGCAACTGTTATGTGGTGTTGCACCAGCTATGCCAAGTCTCATTAAAAGTTCTTTGCAACAGTTTCTATAATTGTCCAATTGGATGTAACAATAGTGTTCTAATCTTAAAACATTTCCTAATATATAGACTATTACTAGAGGGTGCAAGTACTGTAGTCCAACGTAACACTAGTTTTGTGGCAGTTTTATAAAGTTGGTCACAGTGAGCGCTAATTAAGGAGGCATATAGAAAATTATGCATCTTTAGGGGTTGCCAGCCTTTGGTAATTCCCTTCATGTTTCTGAACTGGGAATGGAATAGTTTTATAGAACTCCTGGCAAAAGAACACAAAGGCGGCTAAAAATAAAAAAAAAATTATATATCTAATGACTTTTTTTGTCACACCTTCCACCGGACATAAATAAAGTCACAGCTGTCTCTCGTAAGAATTGAGATTGTACCTTATCACTACTGTACCGTATCACTACAGTCCCCACAATATAATCTGTGGATTTTGTTTAACCCTTGGCATTCAACTGATTATTTGCTGTGAGCAGTTCATTGTAATTAGATTACAGGTTGACTTCAGATTGTATCTTACAGGCTACTCTAGCCTGTAAACCTCTGCACTGTGCATTCATAACATAATGATGAGCTTATTTAAATAGGCAGTGTGTGATGTGTTGGAACCTTTGCAGCCACTGATTTGACTACAGTAAATTGTGGGTTGGTGCACATTGCAGCTAATCATGGTTGCTTTATTGCAAAGGTCTGAGACCTCTTTCCCACTGAGACGCTTTGCAGGCGCTATAACGCTAAAAATAGCGTCTGCAAAGCACCCTGAAACAGCCGCTGCTGTCTCTCCAGTGTGAAAGCCCCGAGGGCTTTCACACTGGAGCAGTGCGCTAGCAGGACGGTAAAAAAAAGGGTGGCAGCATCTTTGGAGCGGTGTGTTTACCGCTCCGCCACCGCCCATTGAAATCAATGGGCACCGTGGCTATACCGCTGGAAAAGCGCCCACGCAGAGGCGCTTTGCAGTGGTTCTAACCCTTTCTCAGCGGCTAGCAGGGGGTAAAGGCGCCCCGCTAGCGGCCGACTAGCAAAGTGCAATTGACGGCTTTACCGCCGACGCACCCACCGCCCAAATGTGAAAGGGGCCTGAGTGTTTAATATGGGGGAGAATGTTTGGGAGAATTGGAGAATGCCCTTGTGGCTGACAATGAGAATGACTGACTGTTGAGAGTGATCACTATAAAATGGGCTTGTCCATTATTTAAACCTGAGGGCCAGGACCTAATTTTAGGAAGCACGCATGTTTGTAAAGTGATGTGGTTACCAATTTTATCATTGCCTCTGAAATCCTATTCCTATACTCCCCAGGCATTTTTGTTTTTAGCCAGCCTTGTTGTATAATCTATCGCACAGTCCTGTTTGCAAAGTGCCTTACCATGTAAATAATTGTATTTGTATATTCTTGACGAGCATCTCCTGGATAGTGACATGTTAACATTTAGTAAAGTGTACATCTTTGTATTTACTGTATCTGTCGGTAGGTGTAGTTTTACTAATAAGGCATGAAAACTTATTTATATAGTAGGTATGTAACATTTACATGCATTGTATGTATTTAATTCTGCCATTGTTTTCTAACCTATTATGTTGAGCTTTAGTAGTGATTTCTAAAGCTGAGTTTTGAATCACTGTTGTATGACCATGTTAGGAATTGTAACGAGCTTGTTTTTATCAGTAAAAATAGATATATTGGTGACATTTCATGGCAGATGATGTATAGTGTCACGTTGCTCCAGCGCTGTACAGCAGGAATAGAATAATTGCCTGAGATTTATCAGCTTGGTGTACAGTTAAATCCTGAACTAGAAAAGGGTTTTCTTTCATGCTCTACAGCTTTCTTTTTTTATGGAAAATGTTTTTATATTAAAATGAATACAGACCTATTTAGTGTTTTTATTTTTTGCTGTCTGTTGAGAAGGCCCAGTTATCAGTCCTGTAGTGCTTCCATCTACATAAAATATTTCTTGTAGCTTTCTGCTTATTCAATTTAAAACCATCCTTTTTTTTTTTTTTGGGAGGATGGCTATTAACCTTTTAAGACCCGGACCATTATGCAGGTAAAGGACCTGGCCCCTTTTTGCAATTCGGCACTGCGTCGGTTTAACTGACAATTGCGCGGTCATGCGGCGTGGCTCCCAAACAAAATTGGCGTTTTTTTTTCTTTCACAAATAGAGTTTTCTTTTGGTGGTATTTGATCACCTCTGCGGTTCTTTAGTTTTTTTTTTTTTTTTTGGTGCTATAAACAAAGAAGCGTCAATTTAAAAAAATTTTTTTTTTAATATTTTACTTTTTGCTATAATAAATATCCCCAAAAAAACATATAAAAAAATGTTTTTCTCTCAATTTTGGCCGATATGTATTGTTCTACATATTTTTGGTAAAAAAACGCAATAAGCCTTTGGTGTGCGCAAAATGTATAGCATCTACCAAATAGATAGTTTTATTGCATTTTTATTAATTTTTTTTCTAGTAATGGTGGTCCGCTTTTTTTTTTTTTTTTTAAATAAATCGTGACTGCGACATTACAGCTGACACTTTTGACAATATTTTGAGACCATTGTCATTTTTATAGCGCTATAAAAATGCACTGGTTACTGAGAAAATTACACTGGCAGTGAAGGGGTTAACCAGGAGGGGGCAAGTGTGCCCTAAGGGAGTGTTCTTATTGTGGGGGGGGGGCGTCACTGATCGTTGTTCCCCAACACAGGGAATAGACGATAAGTGACAGCCACACTAGGGAGAGGTTTGTATTACACTTACCTCTCCCCGTTCGTCCTCTCTGTGACCCGATCCCAGGACACCGGCGGCGACCGGGTCTGCTGTTCCCACTGGAACGGTCACTGAGAAGAGGACCGGGTCGTGGGCGCACCACGCTGTGCGACCCATGGCTGGGCTCTTAAAGGGGGCATACATGTACGCCCTTGTGCCCAGCCATGCTATTCTGCAGACGTATATCTGCGTGCGGCGGTCTGTCCACCTGCTATGGCCAATAACTTGGGCTGATTTACAAGAAGAGTTGAGAATCTTTGCACAATAAAATATGTGAATATTCACGTCAATTATACAATCATGAGCATCAAGCAAGGTCCTGTTCACTTTGAATTCATGTGCAGATTAAAAAAGTAAATGGGAATTTTCATGACCCATAATTAGTGTGCCTATTAAACAAGAATTCAGCCTAAAAAATGCTGACAGGTGTGATTTTTCTGATAGAACAGTCAAAAGCCCCTCTTCCTGCCTGTCAGTGGTTTTGTACACGGAGTCATGCATATACAGCTCAGTGTACATGTTACAGCTCTGTGCTGTGATTTGACTCCTGTATACATGTGCAGGAATGATGTCCTTGCAATTTGGCCAACCAATCACTCAAAGGTTTGTAACCAGGCAGGAAGACCAGTAGAAGATGACAGCGCCAGTGATTGTCAGGCAAGCCTGCCATATAATACTAATGAACTGCATATACTCCCACCTTATGGCTAAAAGCTCCTGAGACCCAATTGAAAAAAATGGGGGGGGGGGGGGGTGGTACATTTGAAGGTTTAATTCTACTTAATGCAATTTATCGTGTGAAGGTTATTGTCTTTTAGTAAATCTGCCTCAGAGCATCTCCTGAAATAGGAGGCAGGGCCATTTGCTCTTATATTTATTTTTGTGCATGTAATGAATTTTTGCATGCTTTTAAACGGGGGGGAGAGAGATGGAAACAAAAAACACGATGCATGTAGCACATGTCTAAAAATCTATTTTTTTTTAGAAAGAATGCAGAGAGATCCTTGGCGTGCATGTCTAAATAAAAGTATAAGTAGGTACAGACAGGGCAGGACTTAGGGTGGTGGGGGCCCCTGGGCTTGAGTGTTGAAGGGGCCCCCTGGAGCCGAGAATTGGGGGGATCGAAGTTGTTGAGCGGGGGGGGGGGCGAATTGAAGTTGTTGAGCGGGGGGGGGATTTTGCAGTTGTTGAGGGGGGGAGTGCCTCTCACCTGTGCCAACAGCCGGGGCCACAGACTGTCATTAGCCCGGCTGTCGGCTTTCTTCCCTTCAGCAGCCACAGTCCTCCACACACCACTCCGGTTCCTCCTGCTTCCGTGCTGCCGCCTCCTCTTGCAGTGCGGGAAAATTAACCCTTTTGCGGGACTGCGGGAAAGTCCCACAGAATCCGTGCGTGTTGGGAGGTATGCGCAGGGCCGCCATCAGGAATTTTGGGGCCCCTTGCACAGCTTAAGGCATGGGCCCCCTGAAGCAGAGAACCTAGGGGGGGTGGGGGTGCTGCCGCCTGAAATTGAGAAGCGTGGGGGCTGCCGCAAATTGAGAAGCGGGGGGGCCTTTACAAAAAAAATATATGTAGCCATCCGGGGCCCTGGGGACCTCTGGGCCTTTTAATAAAAAGAAAAAATAAACCTCTGGGCCCTTTAATAATAAAAAAAAAAAACATTTATAAAAAAATACATAAAAAAAAGGGAGGTTGCCAAACCCGGGGGCCCTGGGGACCTCTGGGCCCCTGGGAACCTCTGGGCCTTTTAATAAAAAATAAAAAAATAAACAAAAATAAAAAAATAAACATTTATAAAAAAAATAAAAAAATAAACATTTATAAAAAAAAATAAAAAAAGGGGGGGTTGCCACATGGGGCCCTGGGGACCTCTGAGCCCTTTAATAAAAAAAAAATATATATATATATATAAAAAAAAAAATGTAATTTTTTGTATTAAAAAATAAAAAAGGTGGGTTGCCATCCGGGGGCCCTGGAGACCCCTGGGCCCTTTAATAATAATAATAATAATAAAATATATATATATATATATATATATATATATATATATATATATAAAAAAAACATTTTTTTACAAAAAATAAATAAAAAAAAGGGGGGTTGCCGTCCGGGGCCCTGGGGACCTCCGGACCCCTAAAAAAAAAAAATATATATTTTTTTTTTTTTTAAAGGGGGCCCCCTATTGGGTGGGGCCCCTGGGCTTGAGCCCAGTCAAGGCCAATGGTAAGTCCGGCCCTGGGTACAGAATTTCCAATGTGAATCACGTATAAGGTAAGGAACATGCTGCTCAGGAACTGTGCTAACATCCATCAAAGAATCTATGTGAATGTTGTAGAAAAGTTACATAAGGGAAGTAGTCTATAAATTATACTGTGTGACATGGTGAGGTCCTGCTTGCTACAAGTAATGGGACACCAAGGGCTGTTAAAAATAAGCCACTCCCACTTATGAATGCCCTAACACAGTGATGGCGAACCCATGGCACGTGTGGGCATGCCAGGAGAAATGGAGAAACAGACTTAAAGACTGAAATCGGAAGTGGGGCTCAGTGGCCAAAAAGCTGCATACAAGGGAGAAGGACTGTGCCAGGGAGAAGGAATGGTCAAGGTGCCACAGGGATATAGCAATCAAAAAAAAATAGAAAATGGGAAATTAAATGACAAAAATTTATTAATTAAAACAGGTCAAATACAAAAAGATGTTTTTCCACCTACAACCATCTAAAAAGACAATGTTGTCTAAAACAAAAACATCTAGGCGCCGTTATGCATCCACATACCCAAACCGTGCAGTAACCATGGAATGTATGGCTGGGTATATCCAATTCTGAGCGGAACGCATTCCTTTAAAAAACACGTTTTTTTTCTGGGCAGAATCATACATTTTTGGTCCCTTAGGACCTATTCAGAGGGATTATCAGTCCCATCCTCTGTACAGAGCCACTGGTAGGTTTAATTCTGTGTTGGCACTTTGAAAGAAATAAGTTGGTTTTGCGTCGCAGTTTGGGCACTCGGGTTCAAAAAGCTTTGCCATCACTGCCCTAACAGATGTTTAATTACTTTTAAAACCCCTTTTTTTTTATTTTTGATATATATATATATATATATTATAGCCATAGCCCGTGCAATATACACTGCAAATTTTAGTCCAGAATGCAAGGATGTAACAAAAAAAAAAAAAACATACTCCACAGCAACATCGAGATTTATTTTTACAAGATAGTAAATTAATTTGGCATTATACAGACACTTGACATTTTTGAAGTGCAAGTCCACCCTAACACTTAAATTCTCACCTGCAATCATTAGTGTGAGCTAAATTAAGCCTAAGGCCCCTTTCACATTGGAGCGGGAGCCGCGGTGGCGGTATAGCGCTGCTATACCGCCGGGATTGCCATGGGAATCGGCCGCTAGCGGTGGGTATTAACCCCCGCTAGCGGCCGATAAAGGGTTAATACCGCCCGCAATGCGCCTCTGCAGAGGCGCATTGCGGGCGGTATTGCTGCGGTTTCCCATTGTTTGTTTTTTAAATGGGAAGGAGCGGTGAAGGATCGGTATACATGCCGCTCCTCTCACCGCTCCAAAGATGCTGCTGACAGGAGATTTTTTTCTCTCCTGCCAGCGCATCGCCTCAGTGTGAAAGCCCTCAGGCTTTCACATTGAGTAGGCAGTGAAGGAGTTTTTCAGGCCTGTAAAACTCCTCAGTGTGAAAGGGGACTTATGCCTCAAAATTAAAAAAAAACTTTTTTTTTTTTTACAGTATCCGAAAGCTAGTTACATCACTTCCAGGAAGGTACAGTGTTCCTGTGTAGCCAGAGGGTGTATACAGGATGGGAGGAGATGATCATAGGTGTTCTCTCATTAGTAAGGATGTATTGTACACACTAATTCATGAGAAAATAAAGATCCATTCACACAGGACACAGAGGGGGAGGTGCAGAGCACATATACAGTATACTGTAGCTGTGCTGGACTTTGCGTGAAGACTAGCACGGGAGCTGGACATGAAGGGGAAGCTGTCGGTGTAGCTGGAAGTGCTTTGGGGTCTCGGGTCACAGTCGACAGTGATTACTATACACTAAAGCAGGGGTCTCCATACTTTTCAAGCAAAGGGCCATTTTGCTTTGTGGTAATGTACACACTACATATACTGTATGTGACGCTGGCTTTATTGTTGTCTTAATGAGCCTCACACTATGAACCGCATGTGAATCACACAGGAACCGCACCACGTTCCTTTCAACTCACATGCGATTTGAGCCCATTTCATTTGAGACCTAATGTTTTTCCATATCTATAGCCTAAAATGCAGCTTAAAAATTGTATGAGGCAGAAAATACTACCTAATGTAACAGTTGTGTTAAAATGTATAGTAAACATTGACTGGTTTCAAAATTCAGGTTCTGTTTTTGTATCCATTTACTACCTCCATGAGCATCTGGTATATTTCAGACCTTGTAATGTTAATGTAGGCACAGGCAACCAGTTGATATTTAGCCATGGTCCAGTACATCCAGCTGGCAAATTAGGGCCCTAATCCTTTAAAGGCCCATTCAAACCAAAGTAAACACATGAGAGTGCAAGGGGGATAATAAGGGGATAATAGATTGGCGCACAGAGGAACGTGCGGCAATTTCTTCATGCCCAATTTTTTTAGTGTTTTATGTGACACAAAAACAATTATTCAACAATGATTTGTTAATTTGTTATATGATTGTGGTGTGCTATCTATCCATACATATTCTCCTCTCCCTCCTGCAGTCAGTGGTCGCTGGCGCTCAAAATTTCTGGGAGGACGCAAACAAACTGAAAAATTCTGGGGAAAAAAAATCAATTGCAGCCATTGTGCCCACCAATTGCTGCCATATCAATTGCCGCCACTGTGCTATATCAATTGCCGCCACTGTGCCATATTAAATGCTGCCACTGTGCCCACCAATTGCTGCCACTGTACCATCAAACTCAGCCACTGTGCCATATCAAATGCTCCCACTGTGCCATATCAAATGCTCCCACTGTGCCATATTAAATGCTGCCACTGTACCATCAAACTCAGCCACTGTGCCATATCAAATGCTCCCACTGTGCCATATCAAATGCTCCCACTGTGCCATATCAAATGCTCCCACTGTGCCATATCAAATGCTCCCATTGTGCCATATCAAATGGTCCCACTGTGCCATATCAAGTGCAGCCACTGTGCCCATCATTTGCTGCCACTGTGCCATCAAACGCAGCCACTGTGCCCATCAATTGCAGCCACTGTGCCAATCAAACGCAGCCACTGTGACATCAAATGCTCCCTCTGCCATCAAATGCTGCCACTGTGCCCATCAAATGATGCCAGTGTGCCCCCCCAACCGCCATTCGCCCCGCACTTACCCTGTCTCAGTGGGGCAGGGGGTCACGGCGGTGAGCGGTATCCAGTGTCCTCAATGCTTCTCGATGTCTTCTCCCATCCTCTCTTTCCGTCCTCTGCTATGATTGGACGCCTGATTGGCTGAAACGACAGGCACTGTAAAAGACCCAAGCACCTGATTGGCTGAGAGGCAGTTCAGTGTTAGGAATGCCAATGACTATTCGCTTTCCTAACAGCTGGGTGAACTGCGAGTGCCAAGCATGGCGCTCGCTGTTTATCTTTTTGAACACCTAATAGAGCCTACGGCTCTAATCAGGTGCTTCAAAAACATCCTCCCGTCGCTGTAATTCAGGCGCTCGAAAGGGGGTTGTTGCCTGAATAGGGGGTGGCAGCGGCGGCTATAGGTAGATTCATGCAATGCATGAATCTATCTATTGGTTATAGTGAGGGTGGCAGGAGAGAGGGGGTGGCACCCGTGCGCCCTTATGGATGCACTGCCACTGCCTGCAGTGCTACTGCTACTTCTCCTTGTCTGCCCAGTATGCACTGTGTTAACGGAATACATTTTAGAACAATTTCTAATTTAGAGATCAGAGAGAACAGAGATCTCTGAACTGCCGCCTGGGGACCGGATGTAGCTCTTTGCTTATCTTTTTCTGGTGCTCTCTGATAAAGGGCACTATTCTTCCCACTGACACCAACAGTGGGGCTTATTTTCTGCCACGGACACCAACAATGGGCAATTATTCCTCCCACTGACAGCGATGATGGGGCACTATTCCTCTCACTGACACCAACATTGGGATACATTGGACACAAATGACAGTGTGATATTCCTCCCACTAGTACTAACGATGGGGCGCTATTCCTCCCACTGACACCAATGATGAGGAGCTATTCCTCCCACTGACACCAACGATGGGGCGCTATTCCTCCCACTGACACCAAAGATGGGGCGCTATTCCTCCCACTGACACTGATAAGGCACTATTCCTCCCACTGACACTGATGGGGCACTGTTTACTCCCGCTGATTCCAAGACATTTTCTACTACTACTGTCTGAAGTCCAGCCCCGCTAAACCGGCTCTTTGTTTAGAAAGTTTAAAGCCCCCTGATTTAGAACCTCAGTGCATGGGCTTGATTGTTTCAGACAGTTAAGCCTCGTACACACGGTACGATTGTTGGCCAACCGAGCGTCAAATTTTTGTCAAAGGGGAATGTGCCAGGATCTTGTTTTGCATACTAACGGTACACAATTGTCGTGCCACAAACCCGAACGTAGTGACGTACTACGAGGAATTTCAGCTCTTGAGTGTCACCCTTTGGACCCCTTACCCGACGGTAAGATTTTAGGACTACAGTTTGTCAACAGACAATCCCCTGCCAACAATCGAACCATCTGTACAAGGCTTAAAAATAAACAATTCTCCCTGCTGGACTACAAAACACCTTTTCCCCTATCATGATTATGGAGATGAGCAGAGGATGAGATGTTGTTTAGTCCAACAAAAGGGAACTGGACAAGACTGATAACACTTTTGGGGATTTCACTGCAGAGGGGACAGCATAGTCAGAGTAGGGAAGGGTTAGAACTTTGGTTTTTATTGCTGTTTGTGTCCCGCTGGGAAGATTTGCCTTCCTGACTATTATCACCAGAAATTAAACTTAAGAATAGTACAAAATGTTGAGGAAGAGAAAGAAAAACTTGCATTAGTGACACTTATTCTGGTGATAAATAAAGCCTCATACACATGATGAGAATATCAGGCGAATAAGAGTTTTTTTTATTTTTTTGCATGCTAATCTCCTATCAAAAATGAAGAGGTTACTAAAGTTACAAAGATTCTCGTACGGCAGAATACAACTTCGGACATTGTGTAATGTATTTTATTGCATTCTTTCGTTTCTGCGCGGTCTTTGTTACTTGTTTTTTTCCGGACGAATACTGTACTGATTAAATGAAAATCATTCATTCTATTATGGTACAAGAAATAATTTTGTGCTCGTCCCTTTGGATAATTTTGCATGGACTGTCGTGATCGGCTTTAACCACTTCCGGACCAACGCACTGCTATATACGTCCGCACTTTGAAGCAGGATATGTTATAGCTGCTATAGCCCAGCTATTCTCGTCTTCAGACGGCAGTCCGGTTTACGATAATGTTGGTCTTTGCGGCCGTTGGTAGTGGCAGTGCCATCTTAATAGCATCGTGGGCCCCTGGGTAAACTAATGCACTGGGGCCCCTATCAGCCTGAATCAGATTTCCCCATCACATTCCCCCCTTATATCAGGTTTCCCCCATCACAGTTTCCCTATACATCAGATATCCCCATCCATCATGCATCCGGTTACACCAGGTGTCCCCATGCATCAGGTGTCCCCATCCATCAGGTGTCCCCATCACAGATGTGTGGCCCCCTTCCCCCTTGTACTCACAGATCACAACTGCTTTTTCCCACCTGCAATAAAGGTAGCTCCTCCTTCCTTCGTCAGCATTGAGACTTAGGTGAGTTTTCCGCCCCCCTGAAGGATGGAGGAGAAAGCTGAATCCTCACTCCAGCAGAAGCCAAATGCTGCTCCTTCTGACAGGAGTGACATTGCAGTTATCCCTGTCAAAAAAGAGCAGCACAAATCGCCAGTGGAGCCCCCCCCCCCCAACACAGCACCTAGGTGTGCCCATGCATTAAGACAGCCCTGGGTAGCGGCGGAGGCGATCGAGTCCTGTCCGTGGCTGGGTATGGAGACGAGTGAGGGGAAGATGGCCCTCTATACTATAGCAGGGTGGAAGCGATGTCAAAACGTCACTTCCGCCCACAGCTCTTAAAGGGACATTTTTTTGTCATTTTTTCAAATGGCACATTTTTTTTTTTTTTTATTGCATTTTAGTGTGAATATGAGATCTGAGGTCTTTTTGACCCCAGATCTCATATTTAAGAGGACCTGTCATGCTTTTTTTCTATTACAAGGGATGTTTACATTCTTTGTAATAGGAATAAAAGTGACCCAATTATTTTATTTTTTTAAAACAGTGTCAAAATAAGTAAAATAAATAAGAAAAAAACTTTTTTAAAGCGCCCCGTCCCAATGAGCTTGTGCGCAGAAGCCAACGCATACGTGAGCAGCAACCATTAGAGCGATCGCCACAATCGTTAGAGCGAGAGCAATTATTCTGGCCCTAGCCCTAGACCTCCTTTGTAACTGAAAACATGCGGGGCCAGATTCACGTAGATGGGCGTACTTTTGGGCGGGCGTAACGTATTTGATTTACGTTACGCCGCCGCAAGTTTTTCAGGCAAGTGCTTTATTCACAAAGCGCTTGCCTGTAAAGTTGCGGCGGCGTAGCGTAAAACACCCAGCGGAATTCAAATTCAGCGGGTAGGGGGCGTGTTTTATTTAAATGAAGCGCGTCCCCGCGCCGAACGAACTGCTCATGCGCCGTCCCTAAAAAATCCCAGTGTGCATTGCTCTAAATGACTTTGCAAGGACGTCATTGGTTTTGACGTGGATGTAAATGGCGTCCAGCCCCATTGACGGACGACTTACGCAAACAACGTAAAATTTAAAAATTTCGATGCGGGAACGACGGCCATACATAACATAGGATACGCCACCTAGGGGGCAGCTTTATCTTTACGCCGGCATAGCTCTTACGGAAACAGCGTATCTTTACTGCGACGGGCAAGCGTACGTTCATGAATCGGTGTATCTACTAATTTGCATATTTTACTCCAAACTCAATGGAAGCGCCACCTAGCGGCCAGCGGAAATATTGCACCCTAAGATACGACGGCGCAGGTAGGTTTAAGTGTATCTCAGTTTGAGCATACACTTAAACATGCGACGGGCTTAGATTGCGAGTTACGTCGGTGTATCTACTGATACGCCGTCGTAACTCTGTGAATCTGGCCCGCAACCTGTAGAATTTTTAAACGTCGCCTATGGAGATTTTTAAAGCGTGACATGTTGGGTATCAATGTACTTGGTGTAAAAAAATTGGGCTAACTTCACTGTTGTCTTATTTTTTTTATAAAAAAAAAGTAAATTTTTTCCAAAAAAAGTGCGCTTGTAAGACCGCTGCACAAATACGATGTGACATAAAGTATTGCAATGGCCGACATTTTATTCTCTAGGGTGTTAGAAAAAAATGTATAATGTTTGGGGGTTCTAAGTAATTTTCTAGCAAAAAAAAATTGTTTTTAACTAGTAAACAACATATCTGAAAAAGAGGCTCAGTCCTTAAAGCGGAGGTTCACCCGCACATGACCCTTTTTCCCCCTAGCTGGATGCTCGTTTTGTCTAGGGGAATTGGCTAGTTGTTTTAAAATATGATCCGTACTTACCGTTTACGAGATGCATCTTCTCCGCCGCTTCCGGGTATGGGCTGCGGGACTGGGCGTTCCTATTTTGATTGACAGTCTTCCGAGAGGCTTCCGACGGTCGCATCCATCGCGTCACGATTTTCCGAAAGAAGCCGAACGTCGGTGCGCAGGCGCAGTATAGAGCCGCACCGACATTCGGCTTCTTTCGGCTACTAGTGATGCGATGGATGCGACCGTCGGAAGCCTCTCGGAAAACTGTCAATCAAGAAGGAACGCCCGCTCCCGAAGACCCATACCCGGAAGCGACGGAGAAGATGCATCTCGAAAACGGTAAGTACGGCTCATATTTTAAAACAACTAGCCGATTCCCCTAGACAAAACGAGCATCCATCTAAGGGGAAAAGATAAAAAAAATATATAATTGGGTGAACTCCCGCTTTAAGTGGTTATATAGCTGTGTACTAATGATCAGATTATAGTACGATCGCTTCTAAAGCAGAATTTCTTGTCCAATTTTCTCATTGTGCGTTTGAGGTATTAGACCTCATTCACACTTGGTGTACATAACCATGGAGAGCCCTTGGAGAGCTTTGTTTACCTGTATGGAGGTGTTCCATACGTCCCTGTGGTGTCAAATGGGATGCAGCAGCTATATAGAAAATACATTTTCACTGGATGTAGCAGCCGCACGGACACAGCTGCTGCTCCCAGTGTGACATCTGTGTGGGTGCATGACCCTGAATGCATCTGGGACTTATCATTGATTTTGGAGAGACCTTTGTCCCTGAACACACAGGCCACTAAAAGCTGACAACACTCAGTACAGTGCTCAGCCTTGTTCAGCTGCAGGGTGCTATAGACTTTTACAGGCTGCCTGCAGCAGGGCTGGACTCTGCACCTGTCCTTCCTGAGCATACTAAAACTTCAGGAGGGTTGCACTGCTTCTAGAAAGCCCTGTGTGCAAGGGACCTAAGAGGAACTTCAGTCCAAATCTGCAAGGAAATTTCAATACCTATAATTTAATAATCAGTTATTATTAGTTAGTTATTGTTTTGGATTTTTGTTTTTTCGGATTTTGAAATTAGAATTTTACGTTTTACGAATTTATGCAAAATAACAAATTTCGATCACAACGAATGACCCAAATTTTTTTTTTTTTAACTAAAACAAATGCATTTTTTGGCAGTGCACATGTCTAGCCTATTGTGATGTGATCAGGGGCGGACTGACAACTCATGGGGCCCTCGGGCAATAGGAGATTATGGGGCCCCCAGGCAATAGGAGATTATGGGGCCACACAGTACTGTATACACACACACATACAGTATACATACACAGACACAAAATATACACACACAGTATACATACAGTATTTTCACAGTATACATACACACAGAATACACATACAGACACACAGTACACAAACACACACAGTACACATACAGACACACAGTATACATACACACACTGAGAAGGTACTGGAGAGGCGGGGCAGCTATAATCTTGGGTTTTTTAAACCAAAGGGATGTTGGTAAGGGACATTTCACGGAAAGATGTAAAAAAAAAACATATTTTTGCATATTGTCCCTGGTTTTACTGAGGCTGGCAACCCTGATGGGGCCCCCTAGTGGCATGGGGCCCTCGGGCAGTGCCCGAATGGTCAGTCCGCCCCTGGATGTGATCATTCTACAATAAATCTTTCAGATGAGACTTGAAGCTCTGTGGTGTGCTGGAAAAAAATATAAATTGGCCTGTGATGTTCCAGTCCCCATCACTTCTAAGCCTACTCCAGAAATATGTGCAATGAAAATATTGACATTATTATGTTCTGTATGGGTATCAGGACCAGAACAAGCCTATCTGATCTGGGAGTGCAGGAAATTAAAAACTTAGACCCCCTTCACACTGAAGCCGCTTTTCAGGTGTTTTAGCGCTAAAAAAAAGAGCCTGAAAAGCGCCCTCTCATGCCTCCATAGTGTAAAAGGCAGAGTGCTTTTACACTGGGGCGGTGCGCTTGCAGGACAGGAAAAAAAAGTCCTGCAAGCAGCATCTTTGTCGCGGTTTGGGAGCGGTGTATACAAAATGCCCTGGCCATTGAAATTAATAGGCTGCGCTACTGAAGTGCCCACAAAGCGATTGGGCAGCACCGCAACACGGGTGCCATGAACCCTTTGGCTGCTAGCAGGGGTTAAAAGCACCCCAAAAGTGGCCGAAAAGCATTGCTAAAACGGTAATGCTATCACGGTGCCAGTGTGAAAGGGGTCTAAGGGGGCATAATGTCAATAATGGAACTCGGTATACTGATGTACCACAAGTCACAACCCAGAAGTAACATCTGACAGGTGATGCAGGAGTGAACAGAGAACACTAGTATGTATCTCACTGTCATTAGATTAGGATGATTAAACAGAACCTGTGCCTCCTTATACCAGGTGTCCTCCTTGGAGACCCCCCTTACATCAGGGCTCCTAAAAGATCCCCCCCCTTTATATCAGGTGTCCTCATGAGAGTGCACCTTACATATCACTTCAACATCATATTACCCCCTTCCTTTTACTGCCTCAGTGACTCCTCCTATCAAATGCCTCATGAGAGTATCCCCTTCCATCAACTCCCTTATTAGAGTGCCCCCTTACATCAACTGTCTCTTTAGAGTCCCCCTTACACCAACTCCCTTATTAGACTGCCACCTTACATCAACTGTCTCATTAGAGTCCCCCTTGCATCAACTCCCTTCTTAGAGTGTCACCTTACATTAACTGTCTCATTAGAGTCCCTCTTACACCAACTCCTTTATTAGAGTGCCCCCTTACATCAACTGTCTCATTAGAGTCCCCCTTGCATCAACTCCCTTCTAAGAGTGCCACCTTACATCAACTGTCTCATTAGAGTCCCCCTTACAGCAACTGTCTCATTAGACTCCCCCTTACAGCAACTGTCTCATTAGAGTGCCCACTTGATCAACTGCCTCATCAGAGTGCCCCCCTCCATCAACTCCCTCATTAGAGTGCCTCTTACATCAACTGTCTCCTTAGACTCCCCCTTACAACTGTCTCATTAGAGTGCCCTCTTACAGCAACTGTCTCATTAGAGTCCCCCCTGCAGCAACTGTTTCATTGGAGTGCCCACTTACATCATCTGGCTCATTAGAGTCCCCCTTACATCAACTGTCTCATTAGAGTGCCCCTTACATCAACTGCCTCATTAGATTCCCCCTTACATCAAATGCGATTTAGCTGTCCAATCAGCGGATACGATTTTCTGAATGCTTTATTGTCTCGGCCCAACACGACCAACATCAACATGAGATAGGACAGGAAAGGTTGATGAAGTAAGAGAACCTTGCAGTATCAGGCTTGGATAAGAGATGAGCAATCCTGCTCGAAGTAGTAATAGATACAATTTGTCGCCACTCTAGCCAGAGTGGGTGAAGTGCCCCCGGACAGACTTCTGCCACGAGCCTGGCAGCCGAAGTGTCACTTTAATGTCGCTGGGAGGAACAGACCTCTGCCACAGGCCTGGCTCTAGTAGGGCCTCTGCCACAGGCCTAGAACTTGGATGAGCGGAATAGTTGAGCTTATCCTCCCAGTAAATTGTGCTTTGGGGTCACCGACTGACAGTACAGAGGTTATCTGTCAGTATTCGGTCACCCAGATCCCCGATGGTTCGTTCAAGCTTCTCAGACAACCTGCCTCTTGGTTCTCCTTGAGCCGATCCCCCACCGCACAGCACGCAGCTTGGGATCTCTTCAGTAGAGTTGGGAACCCAGTAAGTCACTGGGGCCCCTGGTAGCATCAGTTGCTCCAGGCCAGGAGGGCCCAGAGTCAGGAACTCTGCGTTGCGCGCAACCCCAGGTCAGGTAGGCCATAGTGGTGGGGCCCCCGATGTGCGCACACCCTAAAGGTGGGTGCCGCACCTGGAACCCGCGAACAACGGCTTTCGCCACAGAAATACTCCTCCCCAGCATGCCCCGCGAGGGAAAACTCCTCTAATTGGCTGCTAGGGAAAAGAGGCCTCTCTAGTGCCACCTGTCGCCCAGGGATGGTGTCTCATCCCTAGAACACAGTCTAGCACACAGAACAATCCAGATTTGGCGACAGCCAAATTTGACATAATTCATAATGAGAGCAAATTCTCTCTCTCATTCTCCCACTAACTTTAGCGTAGCGCCTTTACTGAAAGTAATGGGGCGCTACATATATAATGTATTGCTGGGATTTGTTGTTCCTCTATAGCTGCTGGTATTCTTCATTGCTCTGTATAATGTATTATTGCTGGGATTTGTTGTTCCTCTATAGCTGCTGGTTTTCTCCATTGCGCTGTATAATGTATTATTGCTGGGATTTGTAGTTCCTCTATAACTTGTCAGTGGTAATCTGCATTGCGCAGTATAATCATTATACAGCGTAATGGAGAATACCACCAGCTATAGAGGACTATAAATCTAGCAATAGTACATTATATACAACGCAATGCAGAATACCAGCAGTTACAGAGGACTACAAATCCCAGCAATAGTACATTATACAGCGCAATGCAGAATAACGCCATCTATGCTATCTTTCTCTGTAAAAGATAAATAAGTTAAACGATCACTTTAAGCATCATAACCATTAAATGTTAATAGAGCACAGATATAATGTATGGTGTGTGTGTGTGTGCGGGTCGGGGAGGGGGGAATATACCTTTGCCTTAGTTGGCAAAAATCCTTGCACCGGTGTAGCATGCAGATCTTTATCTCATGAAGATGGGTATCCCTGCCATCAACTGCGCATGTGCCGATTTCAGGCTATTGAAGTTGAGCGCAGAGCAATGGATTTCCAACAGTACACACCAGCGAACCCGGCATTCGGGACGACGTGGACTTAGGGGAAATTGGCCAGTCGGCCTCACGTCCTCGCTTCGCTCGGAAGGCTCGCTCGGCCTCCTGGCTCTTTTTTTAACATCCTCCAATCCACGGGGATGTTAAGGAAAGAGCCTGGATGCCGACTGAGGTTTCACTGGTGTGTACTGTCGGCAGTAGCTCTGCGCGCCATTTCAATTGCCTAAAATCGGCACATGCGCAGTTGATGGCAGGGATACCCATCTTCATGAGCTACAGATCTCCATGCTTCACCGGCCCTGATCAGTACAGTTGTCCGAAAATACAATACAAATACATTACAACACGTGACATCACTTCTGAATGTTTATTCTGTCGTGTGAGAATTTTCATCGCTTTAGTAAACTCTTCATTTTCGATATGAGATTATTGTGTGTACCAGGCATCAGATCACTGCACATATGATATGAAGCGATGTGTGGCCAGAGACATAGCATGTTCCTTCTGCAGTAAAGATCATGCCTGCAATTTTAGGATGTTTACACCTGCTCTGAAAAACGATCCCCATTTGGATCACTTATAAAAGGCTTGCCAGGAGGTGAATACGCCACATCTGCGTGCATTGCGCATGGAATAAGTCGCATTGGGTGACATGAGGGATAGTTATCACGTGGACACCCGTTGAGGGGGGTAAAACCACGACTCTTATAACGTGAAATGTAAGGGTAGATCCGCAGTAGGTGCCCCTGAGTGCCCGAGCTGTGTGTGATGTATGAAATCACCCCGAAGGCGGCCTATGACCGCTGTGCCATGTGAGGGAGAGGCCGCACACCATGGGGTGATGCTGTGCCTGCTGCTGACTCCCATAGAGGTGAATGGGCAGGGCTCCACCCCACATCCTCCTCAGCAGGCGGGCCCCGGGCAGGCCATGTGTGTGTGAGCTCCGGCCCACTGCTGTAGTGTACAGAGGACGCCGATCAGGTGCTGCAACTCTCCCTGTACAGCCGCTGACTTCCCCCACCCCGGATCAGCTGACATGGCGAGTCCCTGTGTGGTGGTGAGTACAGGCCGGACCCCCCCCACTGCCAACCTGGCACCGCCCTGAGCTCTCCCTCTCCTGGACGGGAAGGTGGCATAGTAAGGGGAGCCAGTACCCGGGGTGTGAGCGGCGTCATGACAACGGCCAGCAGAGCGGGAGACGGGTCCTGTCAGGGGGTATGGCGGGAGAATCCACAGTGTGGGGGGCATGGCAGGCGGGAGGAAGTCAGGAGGAAGCAGAACACGTACACGCAGCATGGGGGGGAGGAAGCCGGGGGACAGACATGAGGCTGGAGGACTGTGGAGGTGCATATAGTACATGTATGAGGAGGATACACATGAGGCTGAAGGACTGTGGGGGGGTGTATATAGTACATGTATGAGGAGGATACACATGAGGCTGGAGGACTGTGGGGGGGGGTGTATATAGTACATGTATGAGGAGGATACACATGAGGCTGGAGGACTGTGGGGGGTGTATATAGTACAGGTATGAGGAGGATACACATGAGGCTGGAGGACTGTGGAGATGTATATAGTACATGTATGAGGAGGATACACATGAGGCTGGAGGACTTTGGGGGGTGTATATAGTACATGTATGAGGAGGAGGATACACATGAGGCTGGAGGACTGTAGAGGTGTATATAGTACAGGTATGAGGAGGACAGACATGAGGCTGGAGGACTGTGGGGGTGTATATAGTACATGTATGAGGAGGATACACATGAGGCTGGAGGACTGTGGAGGTGCATATAGTACAGGTATGAGGAGAATACACATGAGGCTGGAGGACTGTGGCGGTGTATATTGTACAGGTATGAGGAGGAGGAGGACAGACATGAGGCTGGAGGACTGTGGAGGTGTATATAGTACAGGTATGAGGAGGATACACATGAGGCTGGAGGACTGTGGGGGGGTGTATATAGTACATGTATGAGGAGGATACACATGAGGCTGGAGGACTGTGGGGGGGGGTGTATATAGTACATGTATGAGGAGGATACACATGAGGCTGGAGGACTGTGGGGGGTGTATATAGTACAGGTATGAGGAGGATACACATGAGGCTGGAGGACTGTGGAGATGTATATAGTACATGTATGAGGAGGAAGTCACGAGGAAGCAGAACACGTACACGCAGCATGGGGGGGAGGAAGCCGGGGGACAGACATGAGGCTGGAGGACTGTGGAGGTGTATATAGTACATGTATGAGGAGGATACACATGAGGCTGAAGGACTGTGGGGGGGTGTATATAGTACATGTATGAGGAGGATACACATGAGGCTGGAGGACTGTGGGGGGGGGTGTATATAGTACATGTATGAGGAGGATACACATGAGGCTGGAGGACTGTGGGGGGTGTATATAGTACAGGTATGAGGAGGATACACATGAGGCTGGAGGACTGTGGAGATGTATATAGTACATGTATGAGGAGGATACACATGAGGCTGGAGGACTTTGGGGGGTGTATATAGTACATGTATGAGGAGGAGGATACACATGAGGCTGGAGGACTGTAGAGGTGTATATAGTACAGGTATGAGGAGGACAGACATGAGGCTGGAGGACTGTGGGGGTGTATATAGTACATGTATGAGGAGGATACACATGAGGCTGGAGGACTGTGGAGGTGCATATAGTACAGGTATGAGGAGGAGGACAGACATGAGGCTGGAGGACTGTGGGGGGTGTATATAGAACAGGTATGAGGAGGAGGACAGACATGAGGCTGGAGGACTGTAGAGATGTATATAGTACATGTATGAGGAGGATACACATGAGGCTGGAGGACTGTGGGGGGGTGTATATAGTACATGTATGAGGAGGATACACATGAGGCTGGAGGACTGTGGGGGGTGTATATAGTACATGTATGAGGAGGATACACATGAGGCTGGAGGACTGTGGGGGGTGTATATAGTACATGTATGAGGAGGAGGATACACATGAGGCTGGAGGACTGTGGGGGGTGTATATAGTACAGGTATGAGGAGGATACACATGAGGCTGGAGGACTGTGGAGATGTATATAGTACATGTATGAGGAGGATACACATGAGGCTGGAGGACTTTGGGGGGTGTATATAGTACATGTATGAGGAGGAGGATACACATGAGGCTGGAGGACTGTAGAGGTGTATATAGTACAGGTATGAGGAGGACAGACATGAGGCTGGAGGACTGTGGGGGTGTATATAGTACATGTATGAGGAGGATACACATGAGGCTGGAGGACTGTGGAGGTGCATATAGTACAGGTATGAGGAGGATACACATGAGGCTGGAGGACTGTGGAGGTGCATATAGTACAGGTATGAGGAGGAGGACAGACATGAGGCTGGAGGACTGTGGGGGGTGTATATAGAACAGGTATGAGGAGGAGGACAGACATGAGGCTGGAGGACTGTAGAGATGTATATAGTACATGTATGAGGAGGATACACATGAGGCTGGAGGACTGTGGCGGTGTATATTGTACAGGTATGAGGAGGAGGAGGACAGACATGAGGCTGGAGGACTGTGGAGGTGTATATAGTACAGGTATGAGGAGGATACACATGAGGCTGGAGGACTGTGGGGGGTGTATATAGTACATGTATGAGGCTGGAGGACTGTGGGGGGTGTATATAGTACATGTATGAGGAGGATACACATGAGGCTGGAGGACTGTGGGGGCGTATATAGTACAGGTATGAGGAGGAGGACAGACATAAGGGCTGGAGGACTGTGGAGGTGTATATAGTACAGGGATCTGGAGGACTTTTGGGGGGGGGGGGTGTATATAGTAGTGGTATGAGGAGGAGAACTGTGGAGATGTATATTGTACAGGTATGAGGAGGAGGACAGACATGAGGCTGGAGGACTGTGGAGGTGTATATAGTATAGGTATGGTCAGAGACTGCGGGCATGACACAGGAGATTGTCCACGGCCCCCACACCCCACCCCCATCTGCTCTGCCAGCCGCCAAAGTTTGTTATGAACTGTAAGTGACAGGTGAGAGCCCATTGCAGCTTTCATTCATACTAGGGCTGGCAGTACACTGGTAGATTTTGGCATGAGCATTCCCATAACAATTCTTTATACATTTGTTTAGCTTTCAAATGTGCTTCAAAATGTAATTTGTATTTAACATTAAGGTGGTGTTCCGCCCACCGCTGCAAGAATTAAAAGCCAGCAGCTACACATATTAAAAGCTGCTGTCTTTTAATAATAGGGCATTTGCTTGTCCTGGAGTCCAGCGATGTCGGCACCGCAGCTGATGTTGCCATTTTGGATAAGAGAACCTGGCAGTGTAGCCTTATGGCTTCACCCAAAGTACCCTACTGCACATGCGCGAGGCACCGCTCCTCTCTCTTTCTGGCCCGGCGGCAGGGGAAGGAGGAGGGAGCCGAGCGGTGACATCAACAGTTGTCGCTCTCGGAAGTGAAAACAGGATACCTGTCAAAGATCGGTGTTGATGTTGATGTTCAGTGTTGATCGCATCGTAGCCTGCAGAGCATTGCACCCATGAACAATGGTTGCAAGGTACAATGCCCCAGGCATTGCGAGTTTTTAAAAATGGAAGAAATGAACCGCTTGCCGATCATATAACTTCTATATATACAGTAGCAGAGCGGCTCTCCTGTGCTGGATCATCTAGTACGTGATCCGTGTGCTTGCCGACCCGGCTGTGATGTGTGTCATTACAGCACATGCTGATCACCGGGTCCCTGCCAATGATTGTCCACCAAGACATGGTGATCGGCACTGAACACAGCTCTGTCATTGTAAACAATACAGAGCTGTGTTCACGAACAGGGGATAAAAACAATAAGATCCACATTACACAGTTAGGCGCACCGTTATCTAGTGCCCTTTTTACAGAGCGAGTACACTTTATTTGCGCTACTCACTTTATTAATGTCCCTGGTGATGTCAGTGACAGTCAGTTCCCTTCAGCGTCAGATAGTGCAGCGGGCAATCTGACACTATAGCGGTTCCATTATAAGTCACTGATCCCCGCAGTTCGTAGTATAAAAAAATTAAATAAAAATGACAGTAATATATCCCATAGTTTGTAGACGCTTTAGCTTTCATCCAAACCAATCAATACGCACTTATTGGGATTTTTTTCTTACCAAAGACATGTAGCAGAATACAATTTGGCTAAAATTTATTAAGATTTTTTTTTTTTTTATTATTATTATTATTATTGGATATGATTTTATAACGAAAATAAAACTCCTATATATATTTTTTCATTTATTTTGCAAGAAATAAACTCAGTGGTGATCAAATGTCACCAAAATAAAGCTCTATTTGTGTTAAAAAAAAATTAAATACATTTTCATTTGGGTATAGCATTATCATCAAAATTGTAATATACTGCGCTATCTGTAACATATAAAAGGTGTGAGATATAATCTGAATATTATATCAACGTGAAAAATGCTGCAACTTCATGTGAGATGCACACAAGTATAGCATTGCAAGAACAGCGCAATCGCCAGTTAAAGTAAGGCCCGTTTCAGACTGGGGCGGGAGCCTCGGTGGCGGTATAACGCCGCTAAAAATAGCGGCGTTGTACTGCGGGAATCGGCCGCTAGCGGTGCGGTATTAACCCCCGCTAGCGGCCGTTAATGGGGTCTATAGAGGCGTATTGCGGGCGGTATTGCTGCGGTTTCCCATTGTTATCAATGTGAAGGAGTGGTATACATGCCGCTCCTCTCACCGCTCCAAAGATGCTGCTGACAGGAGATTTTTTTTTCTCCCGCCAGCGCATCGCCTCAGTGTGAAAGCCCTCGGCCTTTCACATTGAGTAGGCAGTGAAGAAGTTTTTCAGGCGGTAAAGCAGCGCTATTTTTAGCACTGTACCGCCTGAAAAACTCCTCAGTGTGAAAGGGGTCTTGCAGCATGCCGAATAGAAAAAAATGGCCTGGTCATCAAGCTGGTAATTGGTAAATCCTCCCGGAGGACAGGTGTTTATAAAAAAAATAGCTTTTGTTCCTTTTTTTTTTTTTTTATAACCATACTGTCACCAGTGCAGTACAGTGTCGTCATATAACTGGTGTGCAGATGATTTAAAAAATTTGCACACTGTAATTGCTTATAACGGTAACAATCAACAAGCAATCTTTTCATCTACTGTTTACCATTGTGAAGCTGTAATTGGCCACAGCTATCACATGGTACATATGCACTGTGATGAGTTCAGTCTGTACCATGTGATCACTGTCACCAATCACAGAGAACAACTCAATAATACACAATGGCTTATTAAATTAGGAAGCCAATTGTTGAGTACAATTGCCTTATGATCTGCTGTGACTGGCAGCAGCCTGGTACAGTTATTTGTCATCCACTCTGTCCAGTGGGCACAGCAGATGTCAAATTGTGCTGCAGTGCGGCACAATCCTGGGACGACATCCTACTGTGTGACGTCCATACGGGCAGGAAGCTGTTAAGTAAACATAGGCTTCCATTTTTTTTTTTTTTACACTAACCTTAAAAACAGAGTATGTAGCATTACATACACTGTTAAATTGGGGACATTTTCGCTCACTGTCACAAAGATAGGAAGAAATCTCTGCACAGCAGGGACACATAACAATACAAACTTGAGTTGATCCTACCTTTATTCACCTTACCCTCTCAAAAAAAAAACACTGCACTGCAAAGTATTTTTGAATCGGGGGGGGGGGGGGAAATGGCCTTGATGTACTAAAAGCTTATTAGGGTATGCAAACTTGCACTGCATATTATCTATTATCTTTTCTTTCCATTGCAATGAGGTAAAGCAAACAGGAATGATGGTTAGTTACATTTAGTGACCTCTAGGGTTGTCCAGATACCGATACTCGGTATCGGTCCCGATACCGATACTGGTATTTGCGGGAGTACTCGTACTCGCGCAAATACCCCCGATACCTAAATAGAATACTTCCCCCCCCCCCTTTCCCCCCCCGCCGCCGCATCGCGCCGCCGCATCGAGGGACATGGCTAGAGGGACATTGCTGCATATGTGAGGGACATGGCTAGAGGGACATTGCTGCATATGTGAGGGACATGGCTAGAGGGACATTGCTGCATATGTGAGGGACATGGCTAGAGGGACATGGCTGCATATGTGAGGGACATGGCTGCATATGGGGGGGACATGGCTGCATTTGGGGACACATTTAAAAAAAGTATCGGTATTCAGTATCGGCGACTACTTGAAAAAAAAGTATCGGTACTTGTACTCGGTCCTAAAAAAGTGGTATCGGGACAACCCTAGTGACCTCAAAAGCTGCTAATGTTAAACCAATATTGTAATTTCTCTTTAGACTAGAGTTTGATCGGCTCTCTATCGTAGCAGAAAACTGTGCAGGATGGCAAGTAGAGCAATACTGTTCAGAGTTCAACCACGTGCAAAGCCCTGCTAGTGGAAAGTTCAGCTCATGTTTCAGCCTTGTGTGTGTGTGTGTGTGTGTGTGTGTATATATATATATATATATATATATATATATATATATACACATACATGCATGCATGCATGCATGCATGCATGCATACATACATAAAAACACACATGGGTGGAGGGTTTCCGTCTATAAGTGTGCTCCTTCCTCTTTTGCAGCCATACGTTAGGTACTTATAATCACCACAGTTTTGTATGCAGCTTTGCAAGCTGGACGTTGTTTTACAGCTACTCGCTTGTGTGCATCTTCCTGCAGCTTATAAGCTAAATTCGTATCTCTGTTTTGCACCCATATTATGTGCAATACCCCAAATCCCTAGGGAAGTTTAGCTGGAAAAAACAGGTGGCAGAGCTGTTGTTTTACAACTCTAACATTACAGACTGTATACATGCCGAGGCAACAATGCTTTACTTGATAGCCACAGCATTATTAACTCTGGTCGCAGATCGTGACCGGCAGCACCACCTGTCATACTTTCCCATTGAGGTCTACCTAAAGCCAAACACTCCAGTTGCAGTGCATCCCTGCAATGTAAAATTTCCTTTTAGTAATACAAAAAAAAAAAAATATTAGCTAATGGTTTATGGATAACAATATTGAAACCCCCCCAAAAAAGCAAAGAAAATTGAGATTTGTTCTCTTTCTGCCTAAATTCACAAATAAGTTTTATAATGACGGTTCATGATCCCCAAATGTGACGCAAATTACTAATGATCAGTGGTTTCTATTAGAGGTGCGCATCGTCTGTGGTCTCACGTTTCGATTCCGCAATGCATCACGATTACTGCCCATGGTTTTCATCCAAAAAATGTAAGCAGTCAGAAGAACTTGTTTATTAACTTATTTTATCTGTTCTTTAAAAAAAAAAAAAAACACTCATGTAGCAAAGTCTAAACACAGCAGATAATTTAAAGCAGAGTGTCGGGCTCCCCCAAAATACTAGATGAGATGGTCAGAAGATTGCAGACATACTACAAGAGAGGGTCGAAGATTGCAGATATAGTGAGGGAGAAAAGTATTTTATCCCCTGCTGATTTTGTACGTTTGCCCACTGAAATGATCAGTCTATAATTTTAATGGTAGGTTTATTTTAACAGTGAGAGACAGAATAACAAAAAAATCCAGAAAAATGCATTTAAAAAAAGGTATAAATTGATTTTACATTTTAATGAGTGAAATAAGTATTTGATCCCTTATCGGCAAGATTTCTGGCTCCCAGGTGTCTTCTATACAGGTAACGAGCTGAGATTAGGAGCACTCTCTGAGGCTGGGTTCACACTTGTCCGACAAACGCTCCTACATTGGGAGCTCATGTCGCATGACGTGTGAAAATCAATGTTTCCCTATGAGAGCCGTCTTAACTGGTCCTACACAAGTCGGTCCGACTTTGAAAATGCTCCCTGTACTACTTTTGGTCCTACATTGATCCTACTTCAGCCCATTGAATATTATTGAAGTCGGACCAAAGTAGTATCCTGTTCATGAAAGTAGGATGGATGTAGGATCAATGTAGGATAAATGTAGGACCAATGTAGCAGAGCAAAGTAGGATGAAAGTAGTGTAGTAGTGTGAACCCAGCCTGAAAGGGAGTGTTTCTAATCTCAGCTTGTTACCTGTATAAAATACACCTGTCCACAGAAGAAATCAACCAGATTCCAATCTCTCCACCATGGCCAAGACCAAAGAACTGTCCATGTATGTCGGGGACAAGATTGTACACCTATACAAGACTTTAATGGGCTACAAGACCATCGCCAAGCAGCTTGGTGGGAGGGTGACAACAGTTGGTGCTATTTCTCTTTCGTTCATAGACGGACACAGCCTTCATTGACCTTAGGGTTATGCTTCTTCCTACCAGGAGATTTAGGCAGAATTCTACAGCACTTAAGGTGTTAAAAACTTTCCTTCATGCTGCTCCTCCCAGGGGGCGTGGCTCCCCCAGGCATAACCCACACCCTGCTTTAGCAGCCTCAGTTTGTTTTCTGCCTAACGACAGGAGGTCAAGGCTATCTCTGGAGTTCCTGGACTCTGGAGTTTTTTTCTGGCGATTTTTCTCGCTTTTTTTATTATTTTGTTCCTGCATTTTTGAATCCTGCGATTCTTCTATCAACAGCCGACTGGGTGACAGGCTGGGTCCTCGACTCTTGTAGTCCCCCCATGTTCGGCCTTCGAGCGTGTGCCGGCCCTCAGCTCAGCTTTGGGACGTCCACGACAGGCCCCATTGCTCCAGGGGCGGCCGGGGAACTTTGGTTCTAGGGCACACATATGACCGGTCTCTATGGCTTTGTCACAGTGTGTCTGGCCGACAGCCATGCCGTTTACGGACGTTGGTTCTGTCTGGGATACCTCCAGCCGGGTAGTCGCAGGACAGGTAAGTAGTGGCCCCTTACTCAGGTAAGTGGTCTGGCTGGTGGTTTCCCTGGGGAGGTCGACTGAGGGTCCGCCCTGCTTTCCTCTCTCCCCTTCCTCTCCCTCCTTCCCCTGACTGGGTAGTGGCTGTGAAGGGGGGCCTCCTGGGTTTTCTTTGTTACCACCGGGGCCCGTGTGTTGTTAGGGGGACTGTGTTGTTACTCTGGGGGGTGCTGCTGTGTGCTGCTGTGTTCTATGAGGTAATTTTTACCTCAGACAGCGGCCGTCTTGGAAATCTCCTTGGTAACGCTGTGATTCTTTTCTGAGGTAACAGACAAAGCAGTCAGGGCTGCTGTGTTCTATGAGGTAATTTTTACCTCAGACAGCGGCCGTCTTGGAAATCTCCTTGGTAACGCTGTGATTCTTTTCTGAGGTAACAGACAAAGCAGTCAGTGCTGCTGTGTTCTATGAGGTAATTTTTACCTCAGACAGCGACCGTCTTGGAAATCTCCTTGGTAACGCTGTGATTCTTTTCTGAGGTAACAGACAAAGCAGTCAGTGCTGCTGTGTTCTATGAGGTAATTTTTACCTCAGACAGCGGCCGTCTTGGAAATCTCCTTGGTAACGATGTGATTCTTCCCTGAGATGACTCGGCACAGCCTCTGGTCAGTTTTAGTGCTGTTACAGTTTTAGTGCTGTGAATCTTCCATGAGGTGAATACACATCACAGTCAGCACATCAGAGCACACCTGAGGTTTTTCAGCTCCCTCTGCAGCTGGGTGGGGTGGTGAATACCGGGGGCCCCCCATGCTCTGCAATAGCAGCAAGGAGGTGACCAGTGGGGTTTTTTTGTCCTGCCTTGCAGGGTGGGTGACTCAGCGCTGACACTATGGAACTCAAGCTATGCCTGAGTTAACCCTTACCGCCCCTCCCCCTGCCACATCTGTTATGTTGGCTGTCCTGGGTTTCTTGCCAGGTTTGAAGCAGCTAGTGCCCGGATGGGGGGTAAAAAAGCGCCCCCTCCCTGAAGCCTGCTTCTGGGGATGACACAGAATCGCTGTTTTTTTCTGGTTCTGTTATGTCAGAGGCTGCGGGTTTTAACCCTTATGGATAGTGAGGATGACTCTGCTGCAGTCAGTTGCTGGCAAGAATTTGTTGGAGCTCTTGTTTCTGCGGTGCGTGAGGCTCTAAAAATTGAGGATGTGGCGGAGACACCTCCGTGTCAGTACCAGCAGACTACCACGCATCGCTGAAGTGTTTCCTTGTGTTCCTTATTTGGACTATATGTTATACAAGGAATGGGATGCACCGCAAAAAGTTTGTCAAAAAACTTTGCAACCCGTTACCCCCTTGAGGGGGGCTTTAAAAAAAAAAAAAAAAAAAGTAGGTCTCTCCTCCGCCAGTGGACCCCCCTGTGTCCAGACTGCGCAAGGCCACCACATTGCCTGTGGAAGGGGCTCCTGCATTTCAGGATCCCGCTGATAGGAGAGTGGAGGCCGTGGCCCGCTCCCTATTCACGGTGGTGGGTTCGGCGGTGAGGCCGGCTCTGGCCGGGGCCCTGGCAGGCCCCGACTAAAAGGGCGAAGCTCCTGCTGCAGGAGCTGGAAGAAGGACCTCTAAGGTGGCCTTGGTGATCACCGTTAAGGGTGAACGGTCCTTTTGGGTCTTCCCTGACTGGCATCATTGAGGATGCCACAGGTGTTAAGCGCATGCTGTTCCCACGGTTTGGGAAGGGCTAGGGACCTCGCCCTGTGCAAGGACCCTCCTTGCCTACCTCCGAGCGTTTTTTCGCTCGCCCTGTGCGGTGGGGGTAGGTCTACATGGTGCTTGAATCCCCGCTGCGGGGTAGCAGCGCACCGGATACCGCATGCCTAACAAGTCTGCGGACATACCTGCTTCCGCCTGAAGGTCTGCTCCCGCCCGTGTCTCGGGTGGGAGACTGGCTTCGCATTGCGAAGTGTTTTCCTTGGGGTACAAGATTGAGTTTCTCTCTTGTCTGCCAAACAGGTTTTTTCCCTCCGGCTTCTGGCCTCCTCCGGTTCGCCGGTTGACTCCGTCAGGGGCTGTCCAGGATCTTCTGGTCAGGGGAGTGATTGTGCCAGTTCCCTCGTTGGAACGGTCTCGGGGTTTTACTCCATTCTGTTTGTGTCCCCATGGAGGATGGGGCCCGGTCGATCCTGGGCCTCAAGTCCCTCGTTTTGTTTTTGTCAGGTTTTTCTGGCATCCTTGGATGTCATGAACGTGTACCTGCATATCCTCAAACCACCAGAGATTCTGTGCTTTGCGGTCGGGGGGGACCATTTTCAATGGTGTCCTTCCCATTCGGCGGGTTTTCGCCAAGGTGCTCGTACCGATACTGGCCCAGCTGTGACAGCGGGGGTTTGTTATCATGGGATGTCTGGACGACATTCTCCTACGAGCTTCTTCGAGCTCTGCATTGGTGGAGCCGTGTCTATCACGTGTCAGGCTCTCCGAGTGTTCGGCTGGTTTCTGGATTGTCCTGAAATCAGGGTTGATTCCGTCTCAGGGATACCTGAGACTGGTCCTGGATTCCTCCGGGGCGGGAGTGTTTTTCTCCTAGCGGAAAAACTTCAGACTCTGCTATCTGCTGTGCAGCAGTTGCCGACCCAGAAGCGGTCATCTCTGCGATTCTGCAGGAAGGTTCTGGGTCAGTTGGTAGCCTCTTTCGAGGCGGTTCCGTATGCCCAATTCCACGCCAGGGTACTACGGAGGGAACTGCGGTCACGATGGGACTAGCTTCCGTCATCTCTGGATTACCAGATTCAGTTGAGTCATCTGATCATGTCTCCCCTGGTATGGTGGCTGGCGTTTCCGGTGCTTCGGGCCGGAAAGTCATTTTTCTGCAGGCCACTGGACAGTGGTCACGACGGATGCCAGCCTCTCCGGTTGGGGAGGGGCGCTTGGGGCACCCAGTCAGCCCAGGGGCACTGGACTCAGGTGGAGTCCTGCCTACTGATCAACGTTCTGGAGCTCCGAGCAATCAAGCTTTGCCTTACCAGGTGGTCCCTGGATCTACAGGGCCGACCGGTCAGGATCCTGTCCGATAACACCACGTCCGTGGCGTAGGTTGATCATCAGGGAGGCACACGGAGTTCTGTTGCAGCGACGGGGGTCGCGCGCATCCTTTCGGTGGGCCGAAGGGTCCGTTCCGGCTCTATCGGCCGGGTACATTCCGGGAATACGGAATTGGCTAGCCGACTACCTAAGTCGCACTGCACTGGGCCAAGGAGAGTGGTCTCTCCACCCGCAGGTGTTTCGGGGTCTGTGCCGAAAGTGGGGCACTCCGGACGTGGACCTTCTAGCGTCCCGTCTCTATATCGGTAGGTGCCACGGTTCGTGGCCAGGTTTAAGGACCCGTGGGCGGACGCGTCAGGCGCGTTGGTGGCTCCTTGGGGTCGCTGTCGCCTACTTTACACCTTCCCTCCTCGGAAGCTTCTTCCTCGCCTGCTGCGCAGAGTAGAAGCTGTAGGGATTCTATCGGTCCTGATTGCCCCAGATTGGCCGCGTCGCTTCTGGTACGCGGACCAGGTGCGTCTGCTGGCAGACGCCCCCTAGCGTCTTCCCCTGGGAATTGATTTTCTGTTACAGGGTCCAATCTTCCACCCTGTTTCACAGCCACCGGCCTTAGCGGCGTGGCTGTTGAGAGCCAGGGGCTTAAGGACCGAGGCCTATTGGGCTCGGTGGTCTCTACCGTGCTGCCTGCACGGAGGTCTACCTCACGTAGGTTTTTTCCTCATTCATGGAAGGCCTACTTCTCTGTGTGTGGGGAGATGAACTGGCACTCTCGTACATGCGTTGTGTACAGGATTCTGCTGTCTTTGCAGCAGGGAGTGGTTCAGGCTCTCGCCTTACGTACGGTTAGGAGCCAGATTTCTGCTCTGGCTGTTTTTTACTTGCAGCGACCCTTGGCATAGCACTCCTGGGTGCGTGCGTTGGGTCAGGGGGTCTGGCAGGTGGCCCCTCCGGTGCGCCCTCCATTACCCCCATGGGACTTGAATTTAGTCCTTTCAGTGCTTCGGGATGCTCCCTTTGAGGACATTCGGGAGGTTTTTTGTTTTATTGTCACAAAAGGTGATTTTATTTCTGGTAGCAATTACCTCGATCAGACGGGTGTCTGTCTGTTCTGGTGGCCTTGTCTTGCAAGGCTCCCTGCTTGGTCATCCGTAAGGACGAGGTGGTGCTGCGGCCGCAGCCGTTTTTCTCCCTAAGGTCGTTTCGGCTTTTCACTTGGATGTGGACATTGTTCTTCCATCCTTGTGTCCTCAGCCGAAGAACCCGAAGGAGGCCACTTTACATTCTTTGGATGTGGTTCGGGCCCTTCGAGTTTACTTGTCGGCGACAGCTCCGTTCCGGATGTCGGACTCGCTGTTCGTGTCTGTGTCCGGTCCCAGTAAGGGCCTGGCAGTTTCGTCGGCCACCATTTCCAGGTGGATCCGACGGATTGTGCTTCAGGCCTACGCCCTGAAGGGGCGGGCACCTCCCTTTCGGGTCACGGCGCATTCGACCAGGGCGATCGGGGCCTCTTGGGCTTCCGACACCAAGCCTCTGTGTTACTGGTGTGTAAGGCTGCGACCTGGTCGTCGGTCCACGCTTTTTCAAAGTTTTATATGGTGGATGTGAGTGCATCTTCGGATGCCTCCATTGGCCGCAGGGTGTTACAGGCGGCAGTTTAAGGTTGGAGTTCCTCCATTGAGTAACTCCGGTTTTTGTTTGGGGTGTAACCTGTTTTTGCTGTGTTATTTTTCCCACCCCTCGAATTTTTTTGACACTGCTTGGGGACGTCCCTAAGGTCAATGAAGGCTGTGTCCGTCTATGAACGAAAGAGAAAAAAGGATTTTTGTACTCACCGTAAAATCCATTTCTCTGAGTTCATAGACGGACACAGCACCCACCCCTCCTTTGTTTGTACTGCTTGTTACGAACTGAGGCTGCTAAAGCAGGGTGTGGGTTATGCCTGGGGGAGCCACGCCCCCTGGGAGGAGCAGCATGAAGGAAAGTTTTTTAACACCTTAAGTGCTGTAGAATTCTGCCTAAATCTCCTGGTAGGAAGAAGCATAACCCTAAGGTCAATGAAGGCTGTGTCCGTCTATGAACTCAGAGAAATGGATTTTACGGTGAGTACAAAAATCCTTTTTTTTCGACAATAGAAGAAATGCAAAATAACTGTCAATTTTCCTTGCTGGGGCTCCATGCAAGATCTCACCTTGTGGTGTTTCAATGATAATGAGAATGGTGAGGAATCAGCCCAAAACTACACAGAATCTTGTCAATGATCTCAAGGCTGGTGGGACCATAGTCGCCAAGAAAACAATTGGTAACACACTACGCCGTGAAGGACTGAAATCCTGCAGTGCCCGCAAGGTCCACCTTGTATGAATGGCAGGAACGACGATCAGTGACGTCACACGTCCAGCCACGCCCCCCCTACAGTAAGAATCACAAACTAGGACACACTTAACCCCTTTAGCATCCCCTAGTGGTTAACTCCTTCACTGCCATTGTCATTTTTATAGCACTTTTCGCTGTGAAAATGACAATGGTCCCAGAAATGTGTCAAAAGTGTCCGATGTGTCCGCTATAATGTCGCAGTCACGAAAAAAACCGATGATCGCCGCCATAAAAAAATATTAATAAAAATGCCATAAAACTATCCCCTATTTGGTTTGCGCAAAATTTATAGCGTTTACAAATCGATAAATGTGTATTACGATTTTTTTTTTTTTACAAAAAATACATAAAATAATACACATCGGCCTAAACTGAGGAAACAAAATGCCTTAGTCAAGGGTAGAAGGGAAACCTCATCTTTCAGCATGACAGCGACCCAAAGCATACATCAAAATCAACAAAGGAATGGCTTCGCTAGAAGATTAAAGTTTTGGAATGGCCCAGCCAGAGCCAAGACCTGAATCTGATTGAAAATCTGTGGGGTGATCCTGAAGAGGGCTGTGCACAGGGGATGTCCCCGCAATCTGACAGATTTGGAATGTTTTTGCAAAAAAAGAGCAGGCAAATATTGCCAAGTCAAGATTTGCCATGCTGATAGACTGATACCCAAAAAGACTGAGTGCTGTAATAAAATGAAAAGATGCTTCAACAAAGTATTAGTTTAAGGGTGTGCGACGTGGCTCCCAAACAAAATTGGCGTCCTTTCTTTCCCACAAATAGAGCTTTCTTTTGGTGGTATTTGATCACCTCTGCGTTTATTTTTTGCGCTATAAACAAAAATAGAGCGACAATTTTGAAAAAAATGCAATATTTTTTACTTTTTGCTATAATAAATATTCCCCAAAAACGTATATAATTTTTTTTTTCCCTCAGTTTAGGCCGATACGTATTCTACCTATTTTTGGTAAAAAAAATCGCAATAAGCGTTTATCGATTGGTTTGCGCATAATTTATAGCGTTTACAAAATAGGGGATAGTTTTATTATTATTTTTATTTATTTTTATTTTTTTTACTACTAATGGCGGCGATCGGCGATTTTTTTTTTTTTTTTTTTTTTTTTTTATGACTGCGACATTATGGTGGACACTTGAGACAATTTTGACACATTTTTGGGACCATTGTCATTTTCACAGCAAAAAATGCATTTAAATTGTATTGTTTATTGTGAAAATGACAGTTGCAGTTTGGGAGTTAACCACAGAGGGCGCTGTAGGAGTTAGGGTTCACCTAGTGTGTGTTTACAACTGTAGGGGGGTGTGGCTGTAGGTCTGACGTCATCGATCGAGTCTCCCTATAAAAGGGATCACTCGATCGATGCGCACGACTCTCCCCGTTCTTCAGCTCCAGGGAAAGGGGGCGGCTAGAAACTAATAGCCGCGCCCTCGTCTTGGATCGCTCCCCGCGGGTTACCGACCGCCGCATGTACCGGGGGGGGGGGTCCGATCGAACCCGCGGAAAGGCGGGGACGTACATGTACGTGCCATTCTGTGGACGTATATGTACATGCGGCGGGCGTTAACTGGTTAAGCTGCAAAAAAAACAGGACCAGTGCGTTCTGAAGCTCCAGCTTTAGAGCTGTAAAAACGCCAGATGTTAAACGCGCAAAAACGCTCAAAAAAACGTGCAAAAACGCTACCGCGCCGTTTTTGAGCTCCAGCTACAAGCGTTTTTAAGCTGTAAAAATGGTGGCTGTAAAAACGTCCATGGAAATGTAGCCAAAAAACAAATGCTACATCCAATGATTGTTTCACTTTGTCAAGCCACTATATATATATATATATATAAATTAGTGGCAGGGGTTGACAAATTTGCTTGTAATCTAGGAGCCAGCTAAAAAAGTTAGGAGCCAGAAAACGCGCCCCGTCGCGACGAGCTTGCGCGCAGAAGCGAACACATACGTGAGCAGCGACCGCACATGTAAACGGTGTTCAAACCACACATGTAAGGTATCACCGCGATTGGTAGAGCGAGAGCAATAATTCTAGCCCTAGACCTCCTCTGTAACTCAAAACATGCAACCTGTAGAGTTTTTTAAACGTCGCCTATGAAGATTTTAAAGGGTAAATGTTTGACGCCATTCCACGAGCGGACGTAATTTTGAAGCGTGACATGTTGGGTATCAATTTACTCGGCGTAACATTATCTTTCATAATATTAAAAAAAAAGGGGATAATTTTACTGTTGTCTTATTTTTTAATTAAAAAAAGTGTAATTTTTTCCCCAAAAAAGTGCGCTTGCAAGACCGCTGCGCAAATACGGCATGACAGAAAGTATTGCAACGATCGAAATTTTATTATCTAGGGTGTTAGGATAAAAAATATATATAATGTTTGGGGGTTCTAATTAGAGGGAAGAAGATGGCAGTGAAAATAGTGAAAAATTACATTAGAATTGCTGTTTAACTTGTAATGCTTAACTTGTAATACCAACAGCCACCACCAGATGGCGCCAGCTTACACATCTGGTGGTAATAACTTGTAATACCAACGGCTCACCACCAGATGGTGCCAGCTCACAAAAAAAAAAAAAAAATTTTTTTTTTTTTGCCCCCCCTTCCAAGCCAAGTCGCCAGGACCCTATTTCTAGTCGCCATGGCGACCTGGCGCCCGGGATTTGTCGACCCCTGTGTATATATATATATATATATATATATATATATATATATATATGTATATATATATATATATATATATATATATATATATATATATATATATATATATAATTTAGTGGAGTAAGTCCATAGAAGCTATTCTACCACCCTATATTTGCTAGACATACCAGCTCTGTTTAACCTTTTACTCCAGTTTTTTTTTTTTTGTTTTTACACATAAGCCCAATTTATTGCTAATTATTAATATATTTTTTTTATATAAGATGGTGACCAGCATGGTCATTATTTAATATAATGCCTTCTCTGTATTCCTTTGAATTTGTTCTGCTTTCATCCAAAGAGTGAAATGAGCGTAACGGTTTTTGAGGGATTGGTTAGCCAGCAGCGAACGTAAACCGGCTGTTTGAAACCTTTTGAGTAATATGGACTGTATGTGAACATTGATGCCTTGGTGTGAGTTAGAAGGGACCCCAACTGTGTCTATTGTGTTGAAGATGCTAAGAATAGCATGCACTCTACTTGTGCATTAGAAATTAACTTTGGTACAAGCAGCATGTCAGATTTTTCATGCTATTTATTGCCAGTGGCTTTAGCCACCAGCAACAATCGCAATGTTCTCTGGCAGCTGTCCACATAGACTACAAGACATACAAGTGAAGGTTGAAGACTGCAGTCTGATATGGCCGAAGATGGATAGAGAATGCGGACACAATACAAGAGCTGCTCAGATTGCGGACATCATAGAATAGTTGGACAAATCAAAACACTAGCTATGGTGCTAAATTGATTAAATAAATGCATGAGCTTGGGAGGGTGGCGCGAAATCCTTAAAAACCCTCAAAACACACTGTAGATGAATGCTGCTCCTATGAAGAGGTCCTGAATAGTCTATTACACATATAGAAATATGGACAGGAGAGGGCGCCAACGTCTAAGTGTAGATTATTATATCCAAAGATGGAATTAAAAAGCACTCGCTGCATAGAGACGGTTGAATGTCACTTCACAACAGCCAGAGTGAGACTATATGTGGAGCTGTCCGATTTGCATAGAGCATCAGGGATGGGGCTGGAGATGGCAGAGCAGTGCCGGAAGCTGCCAGTGTGCGGCAGGCGCTGGGAGCCAGGCTGTAACGCAAGCTGAGACATTTTACATAGTGATGTCACAGCTGGACAGTGCCAAGCTCAGCCGAAAGTGTGGTCAGCCAAAGCATCCCAGAAGTTCTACAGTGAATTGCGGCTCGGCCTGCATTCCCACCTGGCTCAGCAGCAGCTTCCTGATGTGGCCCTGCCATCTTCAGCCACATCCCTGCCAATCTGACATCTCCACAGATTGTCCCGTACCAGCTGTTGTGACCTGCTATTCAACCCTCTCTATGAAGTGAGTGCATTGTAACATTTAATTTTGGAATCTGCACTTAGATGTTGGCGCCCTCCCCTGTTTATATATCCAAGAATGGTTTGAAACTGTGGACATGATACAGAAAACTGTTGGAGACTGACAGGTTGTGCATGTGCTTCAGGAAGGAGACTGTTAGGCTAGGTTCACATCACGATTTTAACATCCGATAAACGGACCGTTAAATCGGATGGAATCGTATCTGACAAAATCGTATGAAAATCGGACAGTCATCCGATTTAGATTGACCACAATATAAAAAAAAATCGGACACGATTTTAATACAATTTCAAATCAGGACCAAAAAACGTGGTCAAACACGTTTTTTGATGCGATTTTAAATCGTATCAAATCGTATGCGGATCAAATCGGATGCACTTGGGGACCTAAATTAATGAATGGAAGTGAATGGATACGTTTTGCCATACAGATTTGGACGATTTAAAACCGAAAATCGTGAGAACAAGTAGGATGATAAAATCGTGGTGTGAATGCACCCTAAGACTGAAGACATGTTGCATAAGACTTGTACATTTTTGTTATAACAGGGCAATAGGGAAACACAGCTTAGTGTCTGTAGGGGCCCTGAGGGCTGCACAAAGAGTGCCAAAGGGCCGCAGGTTGGGCATCAGGGAAGTAGGGTATGGAATGTACATAACTGCTGAAGTGTAGGGCCAGTAAACCTTTTGTTTTCAGTTCTGTGGAAGATTTAGAAACTGTCAGTTATTTACTGTGTTCCATGAGATTTTCCTTTTAGTATCTGACAGTGTTGCTCTTGGAGATTTTGCTCTCTACTGTTGTCACCAAGATAATAAGTGAGATGAAATCTCTCCAAGGGCCCGTCACACTATTGCACTGCATTGGCATTTGCACTGCTTCTGGGACAGACCAGAGTTTTTCAGTGTGCATGACCTGACCAGTCGGAATCACTCTGGTGTGTCCCGGATGCCCTGCAGGGAGAAGAGTGAAGATTTAAAATCCCTGGACTGTCTGCGTGGGAACTGACAGCTCAGCATTCCCAGAGGTAAGTACAGAGGGGTCCGGGGAGGGTGTACAGTGTTCACCTTTTTTTGGGAAAAAGGTGAACTAATACTTTAAATGAAGTTGCTTATGCCCAGGGCAATTATTTAAAGCAAGCCTGTTTATAATTGCCAGTGAGGTCCACAAACTCTCTCCCCACAGTAAACTTTTACAAGAAAAAGTACTGCCTAAGACCCCTTTCACACTGAGGCAGTTTTCAGGCATTTTAGCGCTGGAAATTGCCTCCCATTCCTTGCAATGTGTGCTTTCACACTTGGACGCTGAGCTTGCAGGACTTTGGAAAAAGTCGTGCAGGCAGCATCTTTTGGGCGGGTCTTTTAAAATGAATGGGCAGCTCGTCAAAAGCCTTAAAAGCTCTTTGAAAGTGCCGCAAAATTTAGATTTTTTTTTCTTAAAGGAGTTCTCTGACCTAAAACTTTTAACCCGCGCTGTGCCCGGGCTGTAAAAAAATAGAAAATAAACTGTCACTTACCTGCCTACGATCCCCCGTTGTTCCGATATCGCCGTCCCGTTCTCCGGTCCCGGGCCCCTTCCGCTTCCTGTGTGTCGGTGACTCATAGTGCGCTCAGCCTATCAGCGGCCGCAGCAATGTCCCGTCGCGGCCACTGATAGGCTGAGCGCACTATGAGTCACCGACACACAGGAAGCGGAAGAGACCGGGACCGGAGATTGGGACGGCGATATCGGAACAACGGGGGATCGTAGGCAGGTAAGTGACAGTTTATTTTCTATTTTTTTACAGCGCGGGTTAAAAGTTTTAGGTCAGAGAACTCCTTTAAGGCCCCATTGTCACATGACCTTTAAAAAAAAAAATGTCCCAAAAAGCACCGCAAAAACGACCGGTGCTTTAACGCTGTTTTAGCGGCGCTGCAGTGTAAAAGCGGTCTAAATGAGGTGTACATCTTGCATTGATTTTCCCTGACTTCATGACTAAGCATTGGGAGTGCCTTGTTGCCAGTATTTTTCTCCTGTTGAACAGATCCCCTACTGACTCTGAGCTGAATGGGACACATGTCTGTTTTGTGGCATCTGTGCCCATTCACTTTTTGTCTGCATTTTGATAATGAACTGTTGCGTATCCATGATGACTCTAGGGGCTGCAGTATGTGAACAGACTTGTGTCCTGGAGGGACTCCAAGATGGGCGAAAGAAAATGGACACAAGTATGTTTTAGGGGTGAAACTAACCGATATTGATTATGAAAATGGTTGTCAACTATTTTCATAATCAATCAGTTGGTCAGTCGATGAGTTGACCTGCATACAGAATGCATGATTTGTTTACATATTGGAAAACAAAATGTAGCACACATACAGCTCAGTACACTGTCCATACATGTCAGTTTACACAGTGCAATACATATATAGCTCGGTACACCGTCCATAAATGCAACCAAGTGCCTCAAAACCTGTAAATGTGTGAGAAGCAATGCCTCATGGGACATGTAGTCCTGGGCAGAAGGAAGTGACTGATTGTAAAGTCAGAAGATTTTTGCCTTGCTACAGGAGCACTCCATACTATACCTGGCAGCTTGCTCTAGGAGCACTCTGATGGCAGTAGTGCAAAATTGCAGTGGGGGACCCCAGAAGAGGAGGATCAGGGCTGCATTGTGTAAAACCATTGCTCAGAGCAGGTAAGTATGACACGTTTGTGGTTTTACCCCCTTAATGACCAGGCAATTTGTTTTGTGATATGGCACTGCGTTATCTAAACTGACAATTGCGCAGTCGTGCAATTCTGTACCCAAATAAAATGTATGTCTTTTTTTTCCCCACAAATAGAGCTTTCTTTTGATGGTATTTGATCACCTCTGCCGTTATTTTTTTGCGCTATAAACAAAAAAAGACTGACAATTTAGAATTGTTTTATTTATTTATTTTGTAAAAAAAACAAAAAAAAATTCTTTCTTAGGCCAATATGTATATTCTGCTACATGTTTTTTGGTAAAAAAAAAATGAATAAAAATAATTCCAATAAGCATGTATTGTAAAGTTAAGTGATTTATATCCATGCAAAAAAAGATTTCTATTCCCCTCCACCCTTCATATAGCTTCCTGCCCGTCTCCTAGTTAAAATATCCTGTATATCCGACTTCTAGGTTTATTATTATATATAATATTACTTTCACTGTTTCACAGTATACATTACCCCTTATAGTAGTCATTATCTGCTGTTTTTGTACTATAAAGGGCTAATTTTGGATTTTTTAATACCATCATGACAGATGACCGGTAATAAAAACAAAACAAAGAAACCTTGCTACTAAATGTCTTATGCCGGCCAAACAGGTATCGATTTTTGGATGGGAGTATTCATACCTAAATTCTATGTTACATTCGGTTAATGTTGTTCGAAAACTTCACTTGCTTTTAACATTACATTTTAAAATGAATGTCGTTTCTGAACAAAAAACAAATACTGTCCGAAAATTAGTTTATTCTGCCTTTTGGAATTTTCCTATTATTGCGGTTGAAAACAAAGGAAGTTTTGACCCTACTAACAATTAGAAAATCGAGCACACATTCTTGAAACACAAATTTTCCAAGGAAAAATCTGTCTGAAAATCCGAAAAACAGCATTTTTAGGTATCTTTACTTTAAAATGTTAAAAAAAAAGATCTCTTCTGTTTGTTATTCTTAGATATTTTGTTACTTAACCATATAGCTGTTTATTTATATTTAACATAAATACTGCATATAGATATTCAAGAAACAAATATTTTTTTTAAACTTTACATATTAGCTAAATTATACACCAAATGTTTTTAAAGGTTTTTTTTATCCGATTAATCAAAAGAGTAATCAGCTAAACGATTATGAAAATAATTATTCGTTGCAGCCCTAGCTATGTTTACATTTGCCTGCCCTAAGACCTGCATGGAGCTTCTGATCAGATCTACCAGAAAAACTGACTGGTGAACCTGATCTGAAAGCCCATGTTAAAGGACCCTTAGAAATGTCAATCCTGCTCCTAATTTTTTACCACTGCGGTAGAAACTATTTGAAAAAATGGAAAGAATTTTTTTTAAATTAAAAATGTCAAGTGTATGGTCAGCTTAAAGTGAAACTAAACTGTATCCAACCACCACAAACAGAAAACACAATTATTTTTTTAACCACTTAAGCCCCGGACCAAAATGCTGCCTAAAGACCCAAGGTGTTTTTACAGTTCGGGACTGCGTCGCTTTAACAGACAATTGCGCGGTCATGCGACGTGGCCCCCAAACAAAATTGGCGTCCTTTTTTTCCCCACAAATAGAGCTTTCTTTTGGTGGTATTTGATCACCTCTGCGGTTTTTATTTTTTGTGCTATAAACAAAAATAAAGCGACAATTTTGAAAAAAATGCAATATTTTTTTACTTTTTGTTATAATAAATATCCCCCAAAAACATATATAAAAACATTTTTTTTCCCTCAGTTTAGGCCGATACGTATTCTTCGACCTATTTTTAGTAAAAAAAAATCGCAATAAGCGTTTATCGATTGGTTTGCGCAAAATTTATAGCGTTTACAAAATAGGGGATAGTTTTATTGCATTTTTATTAATAATTTTTTTTTTTTACTACTAATGGCGGCGATCAGCGATTTTTTTTTTTCGTGACTGCGACATTATGGCGGACACTTCGGACAATTTTGTCACATTTTTGGGACCATTGTCATTTTCACAGCAAAAAATGCATTTAAATTGCATTCTTTATTGTGAAAATTACAGATACAGTTTGGGAGTTAACCACAGGGGGCGCTGTAGGAGTTGGGGTTCACCTAGTGTGTGTTTACAACTGTAGGGGGGTGTGGCTGTAGGAATGACGTCATCGATCGAGTCTCCCCTATAATGGGGATGATACGATCGATGCGCCGCCACAGTGAAGCACGGGGAAGCCGTGTTTACATACGGCTCTCCCCGTTCTTCAGCTCCGGGGAGCGATCGCGACGGAGCGGCTATAAACAAATAGCCGCGCTGTCGTCCCGGATCGCTCCCCGAGCGAACCCGACCGCCGCATGTAGCGGAGGGGGTACCGATCGGACCCCCCACCCGCTAGAAGGCAAGGACGTACATGAACGCCCATGTGCCTGTACGTGCCATACTGTGGACGTACATTTAAATGCGGCGGTCGGGAAGTGGTTAATATTTAAAGCAAACCCTTCCATCCAGCCATCCATTTCTCCATGCTTTTTTTTTTTTTTGAGAATTCCCTTTTTACCGCCCCCGCTAGCATTTCTAGCCACGTCCATGTTAAGTAAGGGCAGATTTGTGTAGCATTTATTTCCTGGAATCCACCTGTCCTTAGCTCAGGCATGCAGACAGAAGGGTGTGCTTAGCTGAGAAGGCCCCTCCCCTCTCCAGGTGAAGGAATCAACTGAAGCCGATGCGCAGGTCCAGCGAGGCAGCTTCTCAGAGAGGCAGAACAGGGATCTACCAATTTAAACAAAGCAGATCCTCATTCTGACAGGGCAGTATAGAGTGATCAGGAACAGCGATCTCTCTGTACTCCCAGTCAGTCCACTCCCCCCACAGTTAGAAAGCACCTCCCTAGGACACGCTTAACCCCTTGATTGCCCCCTAGTGTTAACTGCTTATTGCATTTTTTTTTTTTTTTTTTACCAAAAATATGTAGAATAAATATTGGCTTAAACTGAGGAAAAAAATGTTTTCCAAAAAAAAAATTGGATATTTATTATAGCAAAAAGTAAAAAAAATATATATATTTTTTTCAAACTTGTCACTCCTTCTTTTGTTTATAGCGCAAGAAATAAAAACGGCAGAGGTAATCAAATATCGCCAAAAGAAAGCTCTATTTCATTTGGGTACAGTGTTGCATGACGGCGCAATTGTCATTCAAAGTGTGACAGCGCTGAAAAATGGCTTGAGCAGTAAGGGGGTGAAAGTGTCCTGTATTGAGGTGGTTACATTGTAACACAAATATATATTTGAAATCAAATCTTTATTATTTTTTGGCAATAACATAGTGTGGGCGAATTTCTGCCACTCACAGACTGTCGCACACCTCCAGCCTGTGTCTTAGAAAAAGTCAGTATCTTGCCCCCTATTGTGTTTCGTTGGTTAGTGGGCAGTCATAGCCACATGGGCCGCTCTGATGTGATAGGGAGGAAATTTTCAGCATTCATTCTCACTGAAAACTGAGCCAACGCTGCTCTGCAAAATCCTTAGCTGAATTGGGGTCATGGAGAGAGAGCGCAGCAGGATCAACCAGGTTCTCTGGAGAATACAGAAAATAAATCTGTGACTATCAACAGCTTGTAATACATCATAAAAAAACTATCAATAAATAATGTAGGTTTAGTGACACTTGAATGTTGATTGAGAGTAGTCGCCTTAAGGGCACTTTCTCACTGGGGTGGGAGGGGTAGCCATAAGTTTAGCTGCACTTTTTGGCCGCTAGCGGGGCACTTTTAACCCCTGCTATCGGCCGATGAAGGGGTTAATAGGGCCTGCAAACCTCTTTTGCAGGTGCTTCTTGATTTCAATGGGTAGGGGTGCTTTAGGAGCGCTTTGTACACTGCACCTAAAGCGCTCCAAAGATGCTGCTTGCAGGACTTTTTTTATCGCGTCACCGCTCCAGTGTGAAAGCAACTGGAGTAACAGGAGAGGTGATATTTTTACCGCTAAAACGCCTGTAAAGCGCCTCAGTGTGACCGTAGGCTAAGTGCAGCTCAAATTAAGCAATCAAAATTCTCTTTATAGAACTCGGATCACCAATGCAGAATGAAACCCTATTGTTATTTTCAGTTTCCAAACTAGCACTTTGCTCCTCATACTCAATAAATAAGACCAATTTTGTCATCTGCATGGACCCAGTATTTGTAATATCCTCCAGCGGTTTCTGTAGTCCTAATCTTCATTGTAGGTGTTTCATTGTAGGTATAGAAACCATTTTGAAGGTTGCATATTTCACAGGCTGTAGCAGTGCCCTTGAGAAAGTGTTTTTTTTTTTTTTTTTTTAAACGCACATTTGTTCAAACAAATTTAGAGGAATGAAGTTGGTGGCAGAACTGGCTAGCTCAGTGCAGAATATTTCAGATTGATGTTTGAAGATACTGCTGCTGGCAGCTGATTCTAAATAGACCTTTGTGTATATGTACACCGTACTTACTGTATGTTTGTACACAGTAGTTTTACATTGTTTTATTTTATTTAGACTGGATCAGAATTGATCACATTTGGGAGAATATATCACTTTCCCACTTATGTTTGTTAAAATGGTTGTAAAGTCAAAATGTGATAATTTTTTTTTGTTTTTTTTTTACCTTAGTACAGTGTTAGGCAACCTCAGCCCTCCAGCTGTTTTGAAACTACAAGTCCCATGAGACATTGCAAGACCCTGACAATCACAGGCATGACTCCTAGAGGCAGAGGCATGATGGGATTTGTAGTTTCACCACAGCTGGAGGGCCAAGGTTGCCTACCCCTGCGCATTCTCTGTATTATGTTAAACATTTAGTTCTCCGCTACCTGTCCTACCCCTACCCTAACCCTGAATGCTTACCTGACTCCTGTTACCACTTCAGGTCTGTCCTGGCTGCAGCCCCACTCTCCTTACACCAGACACTAAGAGCGGCAGGGGCCATAGGCTCCTACTGCTGTTGGTCAAACTCCTGTGAGGAGTGACTATGGTCACGATCTTGCCCAAGCCTGGACAGGCTCTAACGTGAGCTGACAGCGGGCTTTAGCCAAACAGGCAAGAAGTACAACCAAACAATCTTTTTTTTATTTGATACTCAATAAGGATTTTAGCTGGCCTTCTGTGTCTATGCATCACATTCCCTATTACTAGTTAAAAATGTAAAATAAATACAAACATGCTGGGTCTTTTTGGGTGCTACTAAGATGTTCTTCATGTACACAGTGTAACTCATTAAAAAAAAATCTTTTGCTTTATTCTATTAATCATCTATTCATTATATGTTTACAAATGATATGCAAGTTTCCCAAGGAAGCTTGTTTAGGCAGCCAATAGATGATTCCATTTTTATTCTTTCCACCATGGGTGGAAGGAAAGAAAATTGCTCAATTCCCCCATTATCACTGTCCTGAATACTTGCCATACGCTTTATGAACTCCGGGACTTGTATGCAAGATGGCACAGCTTTCAGTCTCTGGTTTGTAGTGAAGCAGAATCAGCAGAAATCAGTTTTCTATGTTCAACACATTTTCCTCTGCTGGGGTTTACACAGCACTTGTGTGGTGTTATTCCCCAAACACAGAGCTGTGTGTGTTTACAGTGTTGGGTGTGGTGATCCCAATATGACAGGATGTGTCTACACCAAAATATACCCAAATAGCCACATTTGGAAAACTGCTGGAGATATAGTGAAGAATAAAGCGGCTCAATTTATATTTCAGGAGGATGTAAACTGTTTTGTGGTACCCAGCAAGGATACAGAGCAGCTTGGGCATATTAATAATTTCTGGAGACCAACAAAACTCACTAGAAAGTTTGTTTCTGAGAAATGGTGCATTTGTTACCTTTATGCATAGCTGGTTTCTGGGCAGTTTGCAACTAAATTGCAGTTACCAACCTGACTTCATCAGTGTTCAATTCTCTACCATTTTGCAAAGGAGCAGGCAGTCTCATAATCTCATCACTGTGAGCTGTTGCAAATGACTGCCAGATGTCAGGCTAGTGCCCTCCACCATAAATCAACAAAGAGGGGTTTCCATTGCTTTTTATTTTTTGCTTGCAGTCTTGAGATTTTTCAGGTAAAGGTGATTCTAAAGGCAACGATTAATGTGAAGATTTTATTGCTGACTTGCTTACTGGGCACATGTACCCCCCTCCTGCCCAGGCGAAATTTCAGCTTCCAGCACTGCATCGCTTTAACTGACAATTGCGCGGTCGTGCAAAGTGGCTCCCAAACAAAATTTACTTCCTTTTTTCCCCACAAATAGAGCTTTCTTTTGGTGGTATTTCATCACCTCTGCAGGTTTTTTTTGCGCTATAAACAAAAAAAAGGGCGACAATTTTGAAAAAAAAAAACAATATTTTTTACTTGTTTCTATAATAAATATCCCAATTATTTTTTATTTTTTTCTCAGTTTAGGCTGATACGTATTCTTCTACATATTTTTGGTAAAAAAATTAAATAAAATCGCAATAAGCGACTGGTTTGCGCAAAAGGTATAGCGCCTACAAAATAGGGGACAGAATATATATATATATATATATATATATATATATATATATATATATATATATATATATATATATATATATATATATATATATATATATATATATATACATTTTTTTTACTAGTAATGGCCGCGATCTGCGATTTTTATTGGGACTGTGACATTATGGCGGACACTTTTGACACATTTTTGGCACCATTCACATTTATACAGGGATCAGTGCTATAAATATGCACTAATTACTGTATATGTGACTGGCAGGGAAGGGGTTAACACTAGGGGGCGAGGAAGGGGTTAAATGTGTACCCTGCATAGTGTTTCTAACTGTGGGGGAAGGGGACTGACTGGGGGAGGTGACCGATCTGTGTTCCTATGTACAAGGGTCACAGATCGGTCTCCTCTCTCCCTGACAGGACGTGGATCTGTGTGTTTACACACACAGATCCACGTCCTTGTCTGTGTACCCGCCGATCGCGGGTGCCTGGCAGACATCGTGGCCGTCAGGCACGCGCATCGGCATCTCAGTGATGCGGCGCTCGCGCGCCCCCCAGTGGCTGGAGGCCAGAGGCCGTATATAGACGGCCTCCCGGCAATTGGGATCCACATTGCGGCCATAGAAAGCCGTCAGGCCGGCAGCAAGTGGTTAAAATGCTTATTGTTTGGCTTTCTCTGGCTCCAGTACTTTCCATGCCACAATCCAGACTGAGAACACAGCAAGTCAAATCAGAACACTGGACCTGTATTATAGTTGTTGGTCAGAGGCTCAGAAAATCGTAATAATTTCATAAGCATGACAATCGGGCAAATAGAAGATCACCAAAGGCAAGCCCCACATTTTTCTCAGTATAGGTTCCCTTTACCCACTTTTGTATCATAGATTGTATTTTGAACTGCGTATTGTGAGCCCTTTATTTAGGCAGTGCCATTTAGCAATACCCCTGGATAAATGGCTGTCCGGTGGCCGATCCAAATGGTGATTGCTATCTACTGAGCTGTCATTGGACAGATGGGTACACAGAGACCCTGTACCAAGCGATCGCTTTGATTTGTCCCTCCCTTTCCCTTTACAATGGGGTAAGGGGAGAGATTGTGTAATTGTGAATGAGGATGGAATGAATGAATCTGCATTTCCATTCATTCTGTTTCCCTGACACACAGATCGTTAACCCTTTCTTAACCACCCCCACGTCCCACACATTCTGTCTCTGTGGCCTGTATATTAACCCTTTCACCTCCCTTAATGTACCTGGTGCACCATTCTTAAGCTCTGTGTTTAACCCCCTCAGTGCCAGCTAGGGATCGACCGATTCATCGGTAAGGCCGATTATCGGCGGCCAATATTTACTTTTTTTGAAGTATCGGTATTGGGCACAAACGTATCAGATATTACCGATTATTGCTTCAAGGGGTTTTGCCGTTCTTTAGAGTGGACGGTCGGCTTTATTGTAATGACAACCGATGCGGCTCGGCAGCTGCCTATCTGTTATTACAAGCAGTGGGAGGGGACATTTCCCCTCCCTCTCGCCCAGGCTCTCCCAAACAATGTCCGCCAGCTGGCCGAAGACCCGAGCGAAGCCGATGCTTTGTTTGGATCTCAGCGCTAGTAACCCGGAAGCAATCTTGCTGGCATCTTAAAGGCGCCAGTTTAAAAAAATGTAAATCATTCAAAAACGCAGATCTTTACATTTTGAATACTTTCAAGTGCAGAGGAGAGGTTTGGGGTCTTGTAGACTCCCAATCCTTTCATAAAGAGTGTCTGTCACTTCCTATTACTGTCACAAGGGATGTTTACATCC